>NC_041389.1:411329893-411347514 GCF_002162155.2 Triticum dicoccoides | reverse complement strand
GGCCCATGTATGGCCCACGACGTCTTTCGGCCCATATGAGGCCTTCATATCTTTCGGCCCTTTACAGGCCCACGGTGACTCTAGCCCATAATGAACAGTAATTTTCTTTGTACCCGTTAACGGCCCGTGATTTACATGGGCCGTTTCCAGCCCGTGTTAGCTTTCGGCCTATTGACGGCCCATACGTTCTTGGGCTCCTTTTCGGCCCTCGTTACTTCCGGCCCGTTACTGGCCTGTTCCCCTAATGGGCCAAATTCGGCCCATGGCAAGAGTCGGCCCGTTACTGGCATGTTCCCCAAATGGGCCAAATTCGGCCCATGGCAAGAGTCGGCCCGTTACTAGCCTGTTACCCTAATGGGCCAAATTCGGCCCATGGCAAGAGTTGGCCCGTTTCTGGCCAGCCCGTCCTATATTCTGGCCCATTAATGACCCGTTATGCCTGTGACAGAATTAAGCTTTTGTAGTCCTACGGCCTGTTAACGGCCCGTTACCGTGCTGGGCCGATACCAATTACGCCCGATTACGGTCCATGTGGACCCATTTATCCGACGGCCCAAGGCCCACCGATTACATGCCCATTTAGCGACGGCCCGTAGGAGACCCATGGATCCTACGGCCCGTATATGGCCCATGGGTAGTTGCGGCCACTAGCAAACCAGGGAAAAAGAAAACTAGGAAATAAATAATGCCCAAACTAACGCTAGGCTATTAAGGCGATTACACATATTACATCCACCTGTGCAAATATAGGGTACACCCTACACTATACAAAAATGGCTTGTTGTTTTGTTCAGCCAGTGGCTGCACGTTAAGAATAAATTTTGTATTGCACGAAATCAAATTACAACTATATAACAAAAGGAAGGTTGGCATAAAACTTAACAGTCTAGCAGATAAATGCACCACTAGAAGTTCAGAAGCTCGGTTCATTTGACATGACTGTTACATTTTCATGTTGTATTGTCCGATGGAACACCATAACCCTCGCCTTCATTTCCCCTAGGCTCCTGAACAACATAGCAAATGTCTGATAGTCTGGTTTCAAAACCATGCATATCTTGACGACATTGAGCAATGTTTCTCCTTGTTTCACAAAGGGCCTCTGTTAGGGAATGGACTTGCGTTTGGAGCACAGATACAACATTGCTTTGAGCTTGCATATCTTGATCATGAGGCAGTTTGGACGATATTGCCTTAACAACCAACCCAGTATTACGCAGGAACGTGCTTTTGGCACTGTTAGTGGACAGGTACTAACCCAGTGCAGCAAGAGCTGACACTGCGGTTATAGTTGCCTTGCCACCTTCAGAAGGTGGCGGTTCCACCATTTTTTCCATAGCTCACTGAAAAGTTGAGGTTTTACATTAGTAGTACCAGAACAGAAGATATTAAGGAGGCAACAAAACCAAACAAAATAGCTTTGGTCTATATACAGAACTTATTCTGGTGAACCCATGTAACATATTAGTTGTATTTTATTGCAAAGTACATAATAAAACCAGGTTCCAAACATATGACCATGTACCAATGCTAATGTATTGTCTATTTCTTCACATTGTATTGAGGGCTAAGGATAAAGAGACGAAGTTTATAATATGGTAAGCATAATATGACATCATTCATATCACAAAACCACTAGATTAGGGTCAAGATCAAAGGAACATCACTCCTCCCTTTTAAACCTTGTAAGGTGTAATTATACGCTAAGACAATTGTGTATAAAATTGAAAAGAGTAATAGACATTGGCTGCAAACGATACAGTTCAAGGCACAAGTCAGAGTAAGTAGTAGTTAAAAGGCATGAGGATTAAGGACTTACAACAGCGGCTTTGACTGGTGTAGTCATGCCCTTCTTATTGCCGGTGTGACAGTCCTTGAAGATTTCCATAGCATTTGGTTCAGGTACTTTTTGGTCCTTGCGGGCTTTCCTCTGCATTTCGAATAAGTCAATATAGATCTGATAATATGGTACAGTGAAAAGAGTGAAATAGCAGCTAATTACAAGAGCCTCGCAGTGTGCAATATAGCTATGAGATCCTGTCGTTTGTTGGAATTTCACTTTCATACGGTTGGCCTTGTTCTCTGAACAGTTCACCTACGAGAAGGTAGATTTGTGTGGCACATGCGTCAATAGGACTTCAACATGTGATCTGATCACATATATATAATGTACCTAATACTTCGGATCAGACCAGTGTTTAACAAGGCCCCTCCAGTCTTCATCCGATATATTTTCCACTGGAGATGTTTGGGAAAGTTCACTGTTAGCCTTGCCTTCAAAGTGAGCTTTCCTCAAGTTATACAAATACTGTCGCAGAGCAGACTTGAAAACATGGGTGCAAGCTTGTCTAGTTGCATCATCTTGGCTATCCAACTTGAACCTCATCTGTTGAAAATTATGGGAGTCTCATTATCAGCAACCTATAAAGTATGGGACGGAGCAAGACGATATTACTAGTTTCCATACATAACCATACTTACAGATAAATGGTCGAGGAAGGTGTTGAACTGGGTTTTGTCTTTGTCATTCCTGTACTGAATCCATGTTGGGAGGATACGTACATGACACCTAACGGCAACCGCTGCCTCTAATACTAACTTGGCTGACTCTGTAGCATCACGTGGCCTTTTTAAACCTAGCTCAAAATGGATCTCCATTCTTCCTCCTCTAGATTTAGTTAACCTATCGAGCATTATCCCTGATGTTTGTTTCCTCTTGCGCCTAGGTGCTAGTCCAACAACAAACATAGGAAGTGTTAGTGTACATCAAACTGTGAGACTACATATAAAGAAGCTTGCAACTGTAACTTGACTCCGGCAACTACCTTCTTGCTGTTGAAGCTCACAAGGTTCATCTGATATTGCCAACTCATCTTGTGTCAAGAGTGCTTGGGAAGTAGTGTCAGGTGGCAAGGGAGCTTGGGAACATGCTGCTAGCTCAGTTGATGCACGAGTATGTCGTGCAGCTGGTAGTACTGTGGTAGGTGTTGCAAGAACTAGGGTTGTCTCTGCTTGTTTGGTGGCAGCTATTTGTTTCTATTTGGCTTTTTTTGCCGTTCGTGTAGCATGGGATGCCGTGTTTGTAGAATTTTCCGCTGGACTTTCACCTTCTATTGCACCATCAGTACCAGCAGAATCT
The DNA here is from genome assembly GCF_002162155.2 of Triticum dicoccoides. NCBI lineage: Eukaryota > Viridiplantae > Streptophyta > Magnoliopsida > Poales > Poaceae > Triticum > Triticum dicoccoides. The sequence goes on along the minus strand of NC_041389.1, from coordinate 411,344,375 downwards.
GCAGGATTCATCCGCTTCTCATTCCCTGCCATTCTCTGTTTCTTCCTCTTTCTCTGTGCCATGTTAAGTCAAGCCGACAAGAAAAACGAATAAAATTTAGTTCTTCAGAACAAATTGATGCGTGATGCAGACGAATAAAACTTTGATGTTAGACAACCACATGATAGGAGGATGTAATATGTATGAAAAACACGACAGAAGAGATAACCAGAACTATGATGTGTAAACTAAGAAGAAGACATATCACCAAATTAGAAGCAATGCAATGGAAGGTAGACACCATATGAAAGATGCTACAAATATCGCTCTGCCAAGTTAACAGTGTCTCAGCATAAATGGCGTTTAAACAAATGTGAAGCAATACAAGAAATAAATCATATGCAAGATGCAAACAACATCACATTACCATGTTAGAGGTCTCTCGTCATTAGTGCCATTGCATATTCACAGCATTCTATATTCACAGCTTATGATGTGTAAACTAAGGAGAAGGCATTTCAACAAATTAGAAGCAATGCAAGCTAGACACCATATGAAAGATGCAAATAATATCACTCTACCAAGTTAAAACTGACTCGTCATAAGTGCCATTTCAACAAATTAGTAGTACAAGCTAGAAAAGAATGTGAGATGTAACCTATATCACACTCCGAAGTCAAACGTTCCTTATGATAAGTGATTGTTGCAGGTTACACAACAGTAGTAATTTGATGTAAGAACATGGTGTGATAGACAGATATTGTATGTTCTAGAAACAGGAACACGTGTCTTATTCAAGTATAATGTGTAAAGTAAGCAGATGGAATTCAACAAAATTAGAAGAAATACAAGCTAGACATCACACATAACATGCAACCACATATAACAGTGCCAAGTTAGAGGGAGCACCAGTGATGCTGCACTAGGGGAGACGAGCTCAGCATAAACACAGCTTTGTTGAGTGTCTATGCATGTGTTGTCTTGGAAATCATCTTGGGGGTGTGGAGGAGTAGAAACTGTAGAGGCCCTCCGTTTGGAAGGAGCACCTTTATCCGCTGCCTTGCTAACTTCCTTCCGCTTTATTGATTTTGAATTGTCAAGTAAAACCGACAAGAAAAAGCAATAAAATTCTCTCTTCAGAACTCATTCATGCATGATACTGACAATCACTACTTTGATGTAAGGCAAACACATGATACCAGGATGGAATATGTACAAGAAACAGGACGACATGGCATGTTCACAACTGTTTGTGTAAACTAAGCAGAAACCATTCCAGCAAATAAGAAGCAATGCAAGCTAGACACCACATGAAAGATGCAACCAATGGCCCTGTTTGGATAGTCTAACACAGCTAGAGTTAGAGTTATTTTTTAACCCACTCTAACCCAAATAAACACCTCTCCACCGGGATAGTTGGGTTAGATGAAACTAACCCACTCTAACCCTCCCTGTTTGGATTCTTTTGGGTTATTTGAGCCCCCAACTAACCCATACTAGCTCTAACCCCATGATCCAAACAGGGCCAATATGACTGCCAAGTTAAAAGCGTCCCATCATAAATGGAATTTCCACAAATTAGAAGCAGCGCATGCTATAAATCATATGAAAGAAGCAACTAATATCGCACTGCATATACTAAAGGTGTCTCGTCATATTGATTGATGCGGATACAAAAAAACAATAGTTTTATGTAAGGACATGCTTAATAGACAGATGTACTATGTACTAAATACAGGAAGGCATCTCACATTAACAGGTATAATGTCACATTTACAGGAGTATAAGCTAAGCAGACTAGCACATGCAGTTTAACCAGATTGGAAGAATTACAATCTAGACACCATATGCAACATGCAACCCCATATCACGCTGCCAAGTTAGAGCAAGCACCTGCAATGCTAGTGTAGGGGAAATGTTGTAATCAACTACAGAGCTACGTTCACTATCTTCATCTAGCATTTCTGTTTCTTGAGAATCATGTCGGGAGGCTGACGCCGCATTCTTTAAATGAGGAGTAGTCCCCTTGCCTTCCTGCCTCGTCATAAGTCATTGTTGAGGGATCCACAAGAACATTAGTTTGATGTAAGAACATGGTTAATACACAGATGTATTAGTATGTACCAAAAACAGAAAGGCATGTCATATTCAAAGGTATAATGTGTAAGCTAAGCAGATGCAATTTAACCAAATTGGAAGCAATACAAGCTAGACATCCGGCTGGAGTGGTGAACATGATCATCTAGGACCTGAGAGCCTGGTGGGAGGCGGGCTGCTTCGCCACCTTCGCGCCTTTTTAGTTGGCTTCCAGGTGATGCATGTCTTTGCTGGACTTGTCACTGGCTCGTCCAGTGCCCTGACTAGCTATTTGTCTTCTGGTGCTCACGGGATGGTGGTTCATGTAAAAAATATCTTTCCTTATCTTAATAAAGACCGACTTCGGCCTTTCGAATACAAGCTATACACCAACATGCAACCACATATGACACCGCGAAGTTAAAGCAAGCACCGGGGATAGTGGTTCGTTGCGAGCGAGGTCATCAACTACAGAGCTACGTTTAGCGTCTCCATCTACTGACACTGCACCTTTTATAGCGTTGTAACATGTCTTGCCTACCCGTATACCAAGCTGGAGCGACTTCTCTCTTTTCTTTGCTGCTTCTCTTTCGGCAGGAGAGTCTGACATACCCTTGCATAAAAACACAATAGTGAGAGTATGGGTGAAGTGTGTGCAAAACTAGTGCACTGTAAAAGTAGCAGATAGCAGGTGGCTTAAAAATAAATGACAGGAGACATATGATAGCTCTACAACATTGCATGGCAAACAAAATTAGATTCTACTCCGTATGATTTTGTAATATGTGAGCACAGGAATGCAGGTACTCCTCCAGCACACCACCACATGTGGTCATATCTAAGATAACAGTCAACTGAAAATAAATAGGTCAGTCGATTTTTTTAATGAACCTCTGATCTATAAGGAATGGGCAGATGGCCTTCGTCTACCTCCCGCCAGTCACTGTTGACGATCTTTCACGAACCGCCAGCGAGCACCGGCCCAGACCCGTGCCTCCGCCGCCCCGCCCTCCCATCGACCTCACACCACCGCCGTGCTTGGCAGCGCCCCCAAGCCATCCCTTTAATCCCGGTCGACCTCCAGATTGGGCGCCAGTAGCTCTAGGCCGCACACGCCACTAAGATAAACACCAAGGCGCTGCTTCCCCGGCATAATAGTCGTACTAACGCGTGTTATGCTGGGGAATGCTTCCGTTAATTGGGACTCAACTGGCCAGAAATTGAAATTCAGGGGGGCGATCGACCTCTAGCTAAGGTCAAATAGTATATGTGGACAAACCTTGTGCATCGCGAGTTAATAGGAAAATCTAGTATCAAGAAGAAGCGGTCAACTAGTGTCTTCTGTGGGATGAATACCGTGCAAGCAGAGACGTAAGATTTGCATGAATAAGAGAAGAGGAATACCTTCTTTGGTTGCCGGCGTGGTCACCTCCACATGTCGCGCTGATCTTCTTCTTTTTACCGGGGAAACCGATTTCTGGAGGGTGCAGGCTTGGACGAACCCATGGCCAAATTGTTGACTGTGTTGCTGTGGCTGTATGTCGGCGGAGGGGAAGCAGATCCGAGGCGGCGAAGGACGGCGTAGCAGGAACAACTCTGATGCAGTGGAGGGTGGCGAAGTTGGGGCGGCAGCGGTGAGGCGCAAGACGGCGTGGTTGAACTGGCTCGGGTACGGACGGCTCGGCCTCGGCTTCAACTACTAGCCGTGGAGGGCGTTGCAGTTGAGGTTGCGGTGGACGACGACGTCGGGGTATCGGCTCCGACGTGATGGAGGAGGGCGGCGGTTGATGGGTGGGATGGGGTGGCGGACGGAGGACGCCGGGGTTTCGCGGCTGGTGGAGAGGTAGTTTTGGCACCCACGGAGTACGAATGGGGAATCAGACGGGTGGGGGGGAACCATGTTTTGGTCTGGGACGCGCTTGTTTTTGGCTTTTTTGAACAGAAGATGGGACGCGCTTGTTTGAAATTTTGGGAAAGTACAAACTTTGCCCCCCTCTTAATTTTCGGATCTACTACGGGTCGGGGGTAGGATGGTAATCCCAGGTGTCCCAAATAGTGGGCGGGAGCTATTTCGGCCGCGCGCATGTGTGCTTAGGCGGCCATTGTGTATGAATGTTTTTCGAAGGCGGCTGCGTGGCGTCTAGATGAAGCTACAAACCTACCCCGGTTTAGACCTTTGGACGTCGGGCCGGTGGGTTTCACAGGTCGGAGTTATTAGAAAAGTAATTTCCTTGTACTACCAAACATTGGTCTCACGCGGTTTCGGGCGAGTAGAGGCTCTTTTGGCGCTTCGTTCGAAATTTTGAAACACAAGCATTCACGTTTAGAGTACTCTTGAACTATGAGGATTGACCTAAATAGACAACGTTATATTTGACCTTGTATGTTTAAAACCTCATTAAATTATCCGCTTCCTTTTGAATTTTGACACTTTAAAATCCTATAACTACGATTATTTTGGAATGGAGGAGCTAAATTTGAATCCATTTTGTACACGACTACATATGCTATTATGTACAAAATCAGAACAAAGATTGGTACCCCCATAGTTTAGGTATGGTTTACAAATGCCATGATATCAAATTCAAATAATTGAATGGACTTCATGGTGAATTCGATTTTTTTAAACCACCTTAGGTTGAATTCAAATGTATACTAGTTCATAGGTAGCTATTTATAAATGTCCATTGTGTAACTTTCGTATGTATAATGTGCTTTACACACACAACATGAACTATACTCACGTTTATATTCGATTGCTAAAGCGATGCATTGTCTGGAGTTCAAAATACTAACTATGTGGATCAATTGTGTCGAATAATAACATAGACATGCTCAAATTCGATAGAATCTAGATGTCTGACGGATCAATGACCGCTCCTTACGTGAATTGCAAATATCATGATCCCATCCTAATATTTGGATACAATTTATATCTTTAATCAATGTGTAGAGCAGTCTTTTACGTGTAGTTTCACTCTCCATCAGTGGTCTCTCACACATGCTCACACACTCTCTCCCGAGGTGGCTTTCTCGCACACATTCTCTAGATATAACCCTCCCTCCCTCTCGTAACCATATACAACTATTTTCACTAACCTTTATCACTAGCACTCTTCCTCTCGCAAACATACACACGCACAATCCTCATCGACCCTTTCTATATACATGGACCTACCTACGTGTCTCATGTACGCACATTATCTTTACGCCTGTCTCTCACGCATTATCTCACACATCTCTTCCTAATCGACGATTATGATTCTAGCAGAGCATTCTGTAGGATGCCCTTTAAAGTTAGGTTGGATGAATAGTAATATCAGAGATAGAGGGGTTACCTGAGTCCGAGAACCTAGGGTTACAAATCCTAGCCGGCTTTGTCAGTGGACACAGAGTCCTTCACGATTCTTCTATCTTTGTCTTGTACGACTAGTCATCCATGGGTCTTCCTAAATGTGTCATGGGCCGACCAATGTGGCGCAGGAAAGAACCGAACAAAGGGCCTCACCTCGACCCACCGGACCTCACGCGGTGACAATCCCTCTGCCCCCACGTCTCATTATCTTCTCACACCCACACATACAAACACAAACACCACACACACAAAAAATTCTCCTGGTGCCTCTATTCCCTCCCCCTTGCATATACGCACTCAAGGGAATGGAATCTCTTGTTGTGATGTCATATTCGTCTCTCTCTCTCTAGACCACCCTCATTTCTCGTGCTATCTCACCCCCCCCCCTCGGCCCCTCTATCCATGCCTCTCTCGAATACGTAATACACACACATACCTCTCTAGGCCCCGCCAAATGCATCAACTACACATTCACACATATTACATCACGTACCCCATTGATCTAAAAAGCCCTCTCTTCACGTTTATTTCGCATACAACATTCCTTTTGAATAAAGTGTGGCCAAAAAATTATTTTAGAGTTTCTACATATATACAACATTACAAAGTTATATGGAGGAGTACGAATGCTAATTTGCATTGCATTGTGCCCACAATGATATTTATTCCGCACTGTGAATTTGTATATTTTTATACTATATACAAAGTTAGTCATAATAAAGAGAAACGAAGAGCATCTCTCTCTCCATCGCATACCCCCCCCCCCTGTACGGCCCTTTCACGTATGCACACAAAACTATCTCCATGTCCTCTAAAAGTAAGCCCCCAGAAAATTCACGCGTGTTTCATCTTTCTCTCGCGATATATGCAATGGCGATCATTGTATTTGAAGTGAAAGCATGATACATACATTGGACTTCATAATCCACTCATTACGGTCACCGTTTATGTTTAGTGGTTATTATACAGTCACGGGGTCACCGTACAACTTTGTATTTGCTCATGACATGACTAGTTGACCAGTTGAACGCTCCACATGGTACCTGATCTAGTGTTGCATCACATTATCTCACTAACATCGTGCCCACCTGTCGACTTGTATCTACTCTACATCTACACTATTATAAAATGCTTAACATACACTCTTATAAAAAACAGAGTTGGTGATGATGGTGTGCCTGCCATCCTACAATATAGGTCGTCCGATTTATATCTGACGGGTAGGAAAGAAACTATGGCAGTTTTGCAAAAAGGTACCCACACACCTCTCCCCATTTGCAAATAAGGCCTTCCCTCGTTCATCCTTTTCTCTCACAAGATAAACAAGTCATACAAATGCATCTTGATGTTACGTGCAACACACGGGCATCTTGCTAGTAAGAATGAAAACAAACGACAAAAAAATATTTTGACGGTGGTGCGAAGTCATGACCGCGAGCACAGCGGACAAGGTGGCCTTGTATTGGTATGCTGAGCCATCTGTTTTAACACATAGGAGCTGGTGTGGTGATTATACACAAACACACACATGCCCACGAACTCCATCCACGCAACACTCACACAAACACATGCACCTACGCACGCACGCAACACTCACACGTACACACGCAGCCACGCACGCACACAACACTCACACGCACACACACACACACGCATGCATGCACACACCAGTACACCACACGACCAACACACATTCTCACGCTCAAGTGATCAACCTACACATGCATGCGCACACATCAGGCCCTGACAGACACATACACAACCAGGTGATTCCCGCGCACGGGTTGGAGCCTTGTTGCGCCTGCGTAAATTTGTGTTTATCTCACCTTTTCCCTATGCGAACTGACAGGTTGGACCCACAAGGAACGTGGTCAATTTAACTAGTCAACATGGCGCCACGCAGACTATTTGGCTGGTCAACAGAGTGTAATCCGATGCTGAACTATGAGCAAGTGACCGGATAATCACCGCAAAACATATATAGTGACCGTAATCAGCTTATTTTGAAGTTCGGTGACCGTACTACGCTTTTCTCTCTGTAGGCCCTCCAAAACTACATCTCTACATGTTCTCGCATGTTACATCTAACAACTATGCAATACAGCACTACTACTACACAACACAATAAATCATATGTGTTTTTAGTTTTACTAGATATCATCTTGTTACTTATAATTATTCAGTTTGCATACATTAAAATTGCCTTTGAAATGTATGGCCAGTATCATCTACCGTGCGGGAAAATACCCTCCCTTTCCTGTTTAATCGGGTTTGTATCAATGGATCGTGCGAAACAGCAAAACTATAGTACTATACAGTACAAGTGATAGTTCACTGGGTCGTGTCGTCTACTCCTCCATCGTAAGAGTGGACGCTCGCTTTCATAAATCTTCTAGTCCCTCCCGGCGACATGTGGGACATCAAGCTACGGGTCCACGTGCCATACCGGAATACAATGCTGAGCAGCCGGGGTGAAGCACCCCAGTCATGGCGCCGGCGTAGTAATGAGCAATGAGGCATCAAATCACAAAGCTGCACCTTTCCCGCAGTTAAGTTGGAGGGACGAAGTAATAATGCTAAAAAAAGAAGTTGGAGGGACGAAGCAACCATCATTTCACTCGTTGCTGAATCCGCTTGTCCCTCATTTTCTTCAACTTAACCACGTGTTGCTTCTGCCGTTGTTCTGCCTCATATGGGACGTGGATCAGCTTGGTCGCTTCTCCCTCATCTTCTTCAACTTAACCACGTGTTTCTTCTGCCGTTATTCTGCTTCATGTGGGACGCGGATCAGCTTGGTAAAGCACTGACACGTGGGATCGCATGTTAGCAAACTGCGAGGACAACGTCCTCCGAAAATAAGAAACCTCCCCCGCCATCCGCGCGGCAAAATCACCTCCTTTTTACTAATCTTTGATTCTATAATTTTTTAGATCAATATAATTGAGATTTGTATAGATAGCACACAGGAGCAAAACCAAGTGGTACGGTTAAGGGCATCCACAATGTGTAGCCAAATGTGAAAATAGCTTTTGGCATCGTGGGAACCATTGTGGACGGCGTTGCCAAAGCCAAAAAGATGGAACCGAAGCTCCCTGATTGATTGATTGAAGTAATAGAAAAATGCAACGTCTCTCCTCTTTCTCCCATGCTTGGACGCATGTAGGAGTAGTACATTACAGAGCACAGAGTCTACTCCCCTGTCCCTTCTATCACAAATCACAAAGCAGTGAGGCGTCAAATCACAAAGCACGGACGAAGCAACTATCATTTCACTCTTCGCTGACTCCGCTTCTCCATCGTCTTCTTCGAGAAAACATCTCATCGCAGTAGTACTCCTAGTAGTAGTACTAGTAAAGGACTTCCTAGATGCAAATAAGGCGGTTGTCTCGGCTTGCAGGAGGCACTTGCGAACGACTTACCATGGTCTCCCTCAATGGTGTTCTCCGTCGAACGCACTTCACCAAACCACCCAAAAAAAAGACGTCGACGTCACCGCAATGTGCAAGGAATTCAAATATAGTTACTACCTCCATTTTTTTGTACACAAGGCCAGTATTATCAAAATTACAATTTGCAAAGGGCCACTAACACTAATCGAGGCAAAATTGATGGGGTTAGCAACCAAGGACATTAATATCCCCTGCATGCATGCGGAAGTGAGAAGGTTCGTTTGCATGGCGCTGCATTAATCAAGCGATGAGGAGTGAGATGGTTAGCTCTTTGGTCTTTCGAGAAAAAAAATACGCATTAATTGACATGTGAAACGAGGATTTGTATCGAAGGAAAACCCCGCCTTTCTTTTTTAACACTAGTACTCCTAGTACGTACTACCTCCGTCCTGGTTTATAGGTCCCTTTTATAGTTTGTGCCAAATTTTGACTAAAGATTTAACTAACAAAATGTTAATGCATGTCAAGAAAAATTATCTCATTGGATTCATATTTGAACATAGTTTTGAAAAATATAATGTTTGGTGACATGCGTGAACATTTTCTTAGTTTAATCTATGGTCAAAATTTGGCACGAAATACAATGGGGACCAGTAAACCCGGACAGAGGTAGTACGTACTTATCCTGTTTGGGTCTAGGCCTTGCATGGCCAAACTTCGCCACACATTTTTGCCAAGCTTGCCTAAAGTTTTCAAAATTAGAAGGAGGTACACTTGCGCACAGTTGTCGTGGTCGCACCGCACCCTCACACGGTCGCTCCTGCACGCCGCGGTCGCACCGCACCCTCACACTTCGCTCATGCACGCCGCAAACCCAACCAAGGGAACGCACCCTCACTGATACGTGTTGTCGCTTGTGAACAAACCAAACTCAGACATCCTATCGCTGACACATAATTTTCGTTCATAGAGTATGTTTATCCAACCGGAGTATCCGTACGGCCCGTGCGGCGGTCTGTTGGGGAAGAAGAAGAGGTGAGGAAGAAGGAAAGAAGTGTTAGGAGACGTAGGATATTCATCCAACCGCCTGAAATGGTAGACTCAGGCGACTTGCATAACAAATAGTATGTTTTTACATAGCAAAAGATCCATAATAAAAAAAACAACATAAAGAAAAACTATCGCTACTCACGGAAAGAGACGGCCTCGTCGTCTTTGGCTGCCGGCGCGAACCAGCCGTCGCTACCGACGTGTGTCTCCGCACCGTGGTTGTCCTTGGCCTCCAGCTACTTGTTCAAGCGGAGCGTGCGGGCGCTCTGCATGGACGAGAGCACAGCCCGGTTCAAGTCGAGGACGTCCGGTTCCGCCTACAGGAGGGCCTCGATGGCAGCGGCATCCGCGCACTGCGCGTCGAGTCGAGCCTCCGCCGCCCAGTTCAAGTCCAGGACTTCAGGTTCCGCCTGCAGGAGGGCGTCGATGAGAGCGGCATCCGCGCGCTCCACATCGAGTCGAGCCTCTGCCGCCGGTTCAAGTCCAGGACTTCCGGTTCCGCCCGCAGGAGGGCGTCGATGAGAGCGGCATCCGTGCCCTCTGCGTCGAGTCGAGCCTCTGCCGCCCGGTTCATGTCCAGGACGTCCGGTTCCACCTGCAGGAGGGCCTCAATGGCAGCGGCATCCGCGTGTTCCGCCTCAAGTTGAGCCTCCGCCGCCCGGTTCACATCCACGACATCCGGTTCCGCCTGCAGGAGAGCCTCGATGGCAGCGGCATGCGCGCGCTCTGCGTCGAGTTGAGCCTCTGCCTCTCGGTCCTCCTTTAGTATCGCCATGTTGAACCGTTGGTCCGCCTGCACCATGGGGGACTCGGATGCCGGCACGAAGTCGACGTCCATCGTCTCATACCCATTGGGGGCCTTCTGCGCCGCGACCTCCACAGTGAACATTGGATCGGCTTCCTCCTCCTCGTAGCTTGGCTCCAGAGAACTTAGGGATTGGCCCGCCGCAAAGCGAGCTTGGGAACAGAGGTCTGTGGCGCCGACCGCCGCCACGATTTCTGCGCGGCGCTCCGGCGTCACCATCTTGTAGTAACTGATCTAGCGGCGCACCATGGCTTTCAGGCGAACTAGGGGACGCTTGATGCGGGCTAGGGGATCGAAAGGTGGGGGAATGGGCTGGAGATTTGGTGTGGTTTTAGGGCAGTGGCTGGCGTAGGCCGAGCAGCGAAGGTTCTGGTGTGAATAGTGGTTTCGGTGAGGACCGGTCAATTGGTTTTGACTGTACATCGCTCTTGTCGCGTTCGCGTTGCAACCCGGCACGCTGGACCCTCCACGTCGCTCACCGAATGGAACGCGCTTCATCTTGCGTTTTCGCTCGCTTGTGGGACCACAGTTGAGAGCAAACCAACGTCCCTCCCCCTCCCCCGCCCGCGTCATTTATTATACCACTACTCCCTCCGTTTTATGCAGAGTAAATAAAAATAGAGGGAGTATACTACGGATGAGGATCCCCTAACATGGCCGAACCCATTGAGTAACTGACATGCGGGGCCTAGCAAGCATGGGGTCCGCCAGTAAGTGACCGAAAGGGAGGGTAAGGAAGGGATACCTACGTCAGAGGATCCACTTCCACTATACTACTTTGACCAAATGTTAGAGTAATAATATATGACATGCAACTTACACAAATGTTAGAGTAATAATATATGACATGCAACTTACACAAAGCATACAGGGTCTAATGCGTTTTTCGAGGCTAACTTTGACCAAATGTTAGAGTAACAATATATGACATGCAACTTACACAAAGCATATGGTCAATTTCGTATGTGAAAGGAGTTTCCAATGATATAATTTTCACATTATACATCTCATGTACTCCCTCCGTCTAGGTATGTAAGTCATCTTACAAATACCAACTAATCCCAAAACACGTAGTCGCGGTGCATTAACTTCTACCTCGTTTCTTGTTTCTTGACATATGAACCAATAAGAGATGAGGGTGTGCATGCTTCTAATGACCTGAGACTATCAAACATGACATGCAGTGGTTAGTTAATTGCATGCAATACTATGAATTAGCAAATAAACATTAATGTCTCTCATTTTCCCCTCCTCCTTGGTCACGGTGCACAGCCTAAGATGACTTACTCACCTATGTGAAAGGAGTACTATTAATCTTGTCAATAGTCAAATTGGAAACCATCTCGAGTACAAATCTAGGAGTACGTACGAACCTAACAATATTGATTGGGCGTTGTTGAATGTTGATACATTTTTTATCATAGTAGAGATACTTTGACTACACACAAAACTTATACGTAAGGTAGAAAGGATAGGAGGGAGTATATTGTACGTTCCAAAACAAAACGAACATTGAATACCCTTTATATATGATTTGCGGATGCTATGATCACCGGTTCAAAATTTTGAATCCGCCTTAGGTATCACGTGCCCCCACTCGTTCCCTCTCGATTTCATCTCGGGGTCCGGAGATCTATTGAAAGAGGACTAGGGTGGGTACATGCGAATGATACTAGGCGGAATGTTCAAATGAGGCATGCGGGAGGATGGACTCGACTGGAGGGCGACATGACCGATGGAGAAGAGGGTTGGAGAGGAATGAGAAATAAGCAAAAGCGACATAATTACACTTGAACGGCTCAAATAAACAATAAGTTGTCTCGCTTGGCCTACATAGTGAAAGGCCTAATGCGCAACATGGAGCACTCACCCTCGAATATGGTCGGGAAAACAGGGAAATCAACATGTGGGGCACACCCGTCGGGACGATGTAGCGCAGACTAGTCCAATGGAGGAGCTGGCCCACGACCTCCTCGCCACCGACAACCGTTCATGTGGGTCTTTGGGGCCAACAGCGGGGCGCAGCTCCAGCACCGCCTCTGGGCACAGCGACCACGGTGAGCGACACGCTCATATCGTCGATAGACACGGTCGGTTTCAGTGTGCCGAGGGTGGCGTTTGTGCTGTGGCACGACCAAAGGTATGTTTAATTTGGTTAGCCAAAATTTTGGTTGAGGTATTGGTTGCCCATGATTTGGCCGACATTGGCTAGAAAAATGAACTAGATTTGGCAAGAGTTCATTGGCATGCCAAAGAAATGGCAACCATCCAAACAAAGACCAATCTTTGGGTCATGACCAAAATTTTGGTAAGGTGCACTTTGGCCACAATCCAAACACACTCCAACACCCGGCTCGTCGTGGATGCACGGGGCACCGCGATGTGTCCGCGGAGTGGTGTAGCACGGCCAACTGCATCCTCTAGACCTGAGACCATGCCGGGTCGTCTTGCTTTTTCAATGACATGCGGGGATCGCATTTGAGCAAAGGGCATCTCCAACATTGCCACGACCGTAGGTGACTACCCTGACACACCAAAGCCCTCATCCCTCGCGCCGTCGCACGGTGCGTTCCCAGCCGGCGCCAGCTTCCCGCATTCATGCCGTCCGTTCATATGTCGTCGTTAAGAGGCTCGGTGCCCGAGGAACCAACTCCGGCGACTTAATGATGCACCCGGACGCTTGGCCTCACCGGAATGCGCTACTTAAAGCGGCAATGCCCAGCTAACCTCCACACCATAGCACATCGTCCTCCTACCTGACACCACATCCGCCATGACCGCAAGTGCGAACGCTCTGCGGGAGAGCTTGTCTTCGGGGATGAAACTCGAGGTCTCCACCCTCGCTCAAGTCGCCTCTCGCGACGCAATAGCGGCATAGCCGGACGCGGACGCCACCGCACAAGCGGTGGCCACGCTGGCGGCCGACGACGGGAGCACCGTCAGCCACGCTTCCTACTTGCCGCCGTCCAACGTCCGGCTCCGCCGAGGTTGGGGACTCCTCCAAGGATGAGTAGGGCATGGGAGGCGGCAGGGCATGGTGTGCCAACTGGCCGGTCTGTATCCCGTGTTCTACTCTTCCTCGCCGGAGACCGCACCTTCACTTCACGGGTATTGAACCCCGCCCCCGGACATACAGATCGCAGATGGAGGATGTCGGTCGCCGCCATAGAATAGGTTTAGGGTCGGGTTTCTTTTATTTTTCTGTCTTATAAAAGTTCGAAATGTAATGAAAAGTTGTCGTGTTTGCATTAATCTCGGCCGGTGTATATGAACTTTCACAATAATATACATATTGTAGGAGTACTAGTGCACGGAAGATCAAGATCTTGTGGGAGAAAAGGATGAACGAGGGAAAGCCTTATCTGCAAATGTGGAGAGGAGTGAGGGTAAATTGTCATAGTTTCCTTCCTATCCGTTAGATATAGATCGGACGGCCTATATTGCAGGATGACAGGCACACCATCATCACCAACTCTGCTTTTTATTGAACCGAGACAAATCTAAAAAACCCAACTAAGCCAACCTCCCAGCATATCGCGTGGGAAAAGACCCGGCCGCGCCGTTTTAGTCAGGATTACCGGATTACTAGTAGTAGTATCGATGGATCGCGTGAAGCAACATTTTTTTTGAGGGGGCGAAGCACCTAGTTTAAAAGGAAAAAAGGCGGTACACTCACAGCACTCCTGTCGCGGTCGCATTGCACCCCACACACGTTCGGTCCTGCACATGGCTCACGCAAACGGAACGCGCTTCGGCTTGCCTCTTCGCTGACACGTGGGACTGCACTTGGAGAAACCGACCATGCGCCAAACTCCCCCTGCCCACCGC
>NC_041389.1:411319713-411329329 GCF_002162155.2 Triticum dicoccoides | reverse complement strand
CTCCACTCCATTCGCTCCGCCAAAGCCGCCCTCCCCGCCGCGCCGAGACGTCAGCGCTGCGGTTCGTCGAGGGGACGCACGGGGATCCTCTCGCTCCCACAGTACGCTCTTGTAGACTGTCGTCCTCTTGCCGTGCCGCCACCTCTGGCTACGTTCTTGTGGAGGCGCACGGCGGTCAGCACCGCCACCACTGGTGATGTTCGTGTGGAGACGCACGGCGGTCAGCTTCTCCCACGGTACGCGCATTCTAGACTGAGGCCCCGTTCATGTCGGTGTAGTGCTGAATGTTAGCTGATAGACGCTATTAATCTCACTGTTTGCCGAAGTAGTTTACTATCAATATGCTCTGCTTAAGAAGCTTCCTTGCCCTGTTCTGCACTCAATTTGCTTAGCTGAGATGGCATGCCAAGGCCGATTAGTTGCTAAAATATCTTGCCATATATTTATTGTGACGTAGATTGCCATGGTCTAGTAGCCAATCTGTTAGGTGAAATAGCTCTACACCGTTTTATACTCGATCTTTGTTGCTGCGATGGCCTTCGATAGTTCGATGGCTGTGTGCTCGGGCTCATTGACTGCTGAAACAGCCTGCCATAATTTAGCACTCAAATCTATTTGCTGAATTAGCTTTACATATATTTCGTTACTTAGATCTGCTCGTCCAAATATCTTGCCATAGCGTTAGACATCGACCTAGGTATTTTTTCTGGACTTCATAAAAAAGCATATATGTTTTTCCTGTAATATCTAGTAGAAGAACTAATTTGTATGTCTAACAGATGGACAGGACTTGCATAACTTCTGCTCGAAGATTCTCCGCTGCATATGTCGAGGGGGTTGAAAACTTCATGAACTTTATCAGAGCTGAGTACGATGGTCCGAAATCAGATGTGCTCTGCCCATGTAGCAGTTGTATGAATTCAGTTACAAGACCCCAGTCAACTGTGCAAAATCATCTACTCTTGTATGGGATGTCAGTCACATATACTAGGTGGGTTCATCATGGTGAAGCTGTGAACGTCAATGTTATTGACTACGTGGAAGCAGCAGATCACCATCTTGATCTGCCTGATGCTCAGGTGGAAGAGGAGGAGGAGGTGGTGGTGGTGGAGCCAGTGAGTTTGACCAACATTGAAACAATGCTACGAAATGCTCGTGCATTCCGCGAACTTTCACCTCCAGAAGAAAAATGGTGGGCCCGCATGTTGGAACAATGCAACATTGTTGTCACCCCAAGAAATAAGTTGTCAGTATTCTCAGCTATGGTCACCTTTCTTCAGGTGAAGACATCTGAGCGGATGACCAACAAATCATTCGATGCAATGTTGGCTGCTTTCCGCAAACCTTTCCCAGATGCGTCTGAGCTGCCACACACCTACAGTAAAATGAAGAATTTCCTTCGTGCAGTTGGAATTGGATATGATATGATCCATGTTTGTAAGAATAATTGTGTTCTGTTCCGGAAGGATTATGCCAACTTAAGTGAATGCCCGAAATGCAAATCATCAAGATGGAAATATGGCGATGTTGTGAAGAGGGTTCCTCATAATGTTCTGAGACATTTTCCAATTACACCAAGATTGCAGAGATTGTTTCATGATGCTGAAACAAGAGAGGATGTACTATGGCATTCTAGGAACCAGGAGTACAGACATCAGAATGTAATGAGCCATCCATCTCATGGTAGTGAGTGGAAAAGCTTCAATGATAAACACAAAGAGTTTGCTGCTGACCCGAGAAACATTAGACTTGGCTTAGCTTCAGATGGATTTAACCCATTTGGCCACCAGAGCGCCACATATAGCATGTGGCCAGTGCTTGTTATCCCTTACAACATGCCTCCAAATGTCTGCACAAAGAATCAAACTACATGATGGCCTTGCTCATCCCAGGTCCAAAAAGTCCTAGAAAAGATTTTGATTTGTTCATGGAGCCTCTTGTGGAGGAACTTCAATAGCTATGGAAGGGTGTTCTCACTCGAGACCTATATAGCATCCCACCAGCTGATTTCTTTCTGTGTGCTGTTGTAATTTGGTGCATCCATGATTATCCGGCTTTGGGCACTATGTCAGGGCGAACGACACATGGTTACAATGCATGTGTTTGCTGTGACAGGAATCCGCTATCATACGCAATACTTAGCAAGATCTGTTACATTGGACACCGCCGTTTCCTTGCCAAGGACAAGCCACATCCTAGAAAATACCAAAGACATGTGTTCAATGCAAAGCATGAAAACCGTGATGCACCAAAGAGGCTCAGCGTCGATGAGTTGCAAGTGGAATTAGAGAAGGTTAGGCATATTACACCAGGAAACCATCCTGGTAATGGTAGCGGGAAAAGGAAGCGTGGCACGGTAGAAGAGAGATTATTGTTTACCCGCAGGTCCACTTTGTGGGACTTGGAGTATTGGAAAGATTTGGATCTGCGGCATAATCTTGATGTGATGCACATCGAGAAAAATATATGTGACAACATTATTGGCACACTTCTTAACATTGAAGGCAAGACGAAAGATACCTTAAAATCTAGGATTGATTTGACACACTTGGGTATCAGAAAGGATTTGCAGGTGCAAGATGAAGGTAAACCACGGGATATCGCACCAGCTGTGTATGTCTTGGAAAAGGTAAAAAGAAAAGAATTCTGTGAGGTCCTGTCACGTGTGAGATTCCTACATGGATTTGCTTCCAACCCTGAAAGGAGAGTCAGTGCAGATCGAAAAAAGGTACAAGGGTTGAAAACTCATGACTGCCACGTCCTACTTCAAAGGGTTTTACTTGTAATCGTTAGAGGATTGGGCCGCCCTGACTTATACAGAGCAGTTGCAGAGTTGGGACAATTCTTCAGGGAACTCTGCAGTAGAAATATCAGGATAGATGCTTTGGAGCGTCTTAGAGACAAGATACCAACTATCCCATGCGACCTCGAGAAGATATATCCTCCAGCCTTCTTTGATGTGATGGTGCATTTGGCTGTTCACCTACCTGATGAGGCACTACTTAGAGGTCCAGTACAGTATGGCTGGATGTACCCTATTGAAAGGCAGCTAGGCACTTTCAAGGGCTATGTTAGGAAGAGAGCTAGACCCGAGGGTTCCATTGCAGAGGCCTACATTGCTACAGAAGCGTTGACATTCTGCTCAAAATACATTGAAACAGCTGATCAGCTTAGCAAAGAGGTGGGTGAAGACAATCCCGGGCTCAATGTTTTCGATTATTCTGTTCGAGTTACAGGGAAGAGTCGACAAGAGGACAAACCTATAGATTTGGACAAAATGGATTGGTATGTGTTGAATAACTGTCCTGAGATACTACCTTATATCAAGTAAGTGCAGTACTGCAGCTTATACATCATAATCTACGAAACTTGCAGCACATTCTTATATATTTAGATGTTTGATGCGATCACTATGTTGTGCAGCATGTACAAAGAGGAGTTACTGCCGCAAAATCCAAGAAACATTGACAAACTGGTTATGGAAGGATTTGCGAAATGGTTCAAGAACCATGCAAGCTTTTGAAGTGCACTGTCAGTTTTTTTAATATATTGAGTACATAAGATGATCAGCTTGTCTATTTTCTAACCATAGGTTAAGAAGATGCGGGAGGATGGGCAGACAGTTGATGATGCCCTTTACTCACTAGCAATGGGTCCTGATACTCGGCTAAGACATTATGAATCTTGCGTTGTTGGAGATGTGCGCTATAACACCCTTGCACGAGACGAAGGCAGGAAGACACAAAACAGTGCCATCATGAGCACGGATACATATGACAAAGAGACAACTGAAATGTATGCTAACATAACAGACATTGTTCAGTTGCAGTATATCTCCAGTTTCGAGGATCATCGGTGTGTGGTTCTGTTGTGCTGTTGTTGGTATAACTTGTTTTCCAAGATCGCAAAACCCAGAGCTGATGATTATTTCAAATCCATCAATGTCAAGGCGGCGTACCAGACCAATGAGCCTTTTATTTTGGCAAATCAAGCAACACAGATATTTTTCTTGGAAGACACATTTGCACATAGCGATGACTGGAGAGTATTGCAAAGGTTTGAGCAGAGGAATTCGTTTAAAGAAGTTGCACAACAAGATGATGCTTTCGCTGCTCCTGATGTACAAGATAACACAGGTGTTCCTAATATCTTTGAGAACCATCACATCAATGACGCCGGCGAAAAGATTGCCTGTCGTGCTGTGGACATACAAGAGTTGATCAAGAAGAAGCCAACGTGCAAGGACGTTGAGGACGAAGAAGAAGATGACACCGTGTGGAATAACGATTCAGACTGATACACATGGCGAAGATGTTGACGCTGCTGCTGCGGATGATGATTACATTGCTTTTGTCGTATTTTCCTGTCAGAAGACGTTTTTTTATCTACTATGTGAAATTGTGTTTGCTATGACAACTGAAACCTGATGAACATGTTGTTTAGTATTTTGCTGTGAGAACATCACTTGTTATGTATGCTGATTTGTGTTTCTGTTAATAGAAATCATTAGATGTTCACAACACTACGCCCAGCCTGCTACACAGGTTTCATTCATTACTAGTTTCAGGAAAGTGCTCATGTCATAGCCACTGAATACATCACGAGTGCTACATACACTGCAAATAAAGAGAAAATCATCCTACAGAGCACATCGATTTTGCCCATTATCTTCACAAGATCTTTCATCTCCTCATTGCTGTCAAGGCCGTTCAGCAGCTGTTGCTTGGCCATGATCAGAGGAACTGCGTCTTTAACCTTCTGCTCTACATCTTCCTCTTCTGTCGTTCCTTCAGTTACTTGTCCAACACCCCAACCTGCTGGTATTGGGATTCCTCGGCTAACCAAATAATCAGCATAGTTGCATTCCCCCACATCAGCAACTTCCCAGAAATACAAATCACACAAATCTTCCCTTTTCTGCATGAATCAAATTGGAAGATCATCAACCAAACTATTAAAAAATCACCAACTGAAAGCAGCAGAACAACACTTAAACATATTAATACCCCATGATTCGGGCATTTGTAGAAGACTCGGCCAGGGTTGCGGATTATGGTTGAGACGCGATGGATGACTCTGCGTGATTTGCAACAGTGGCACCGCACCAACGGCAGTGGGTTGCGATGAGCAATCGTCTGCGGTGCGCGTGTCAGCGGGGGTGTGATGAGACCCACAAGCGATGGTACGGGTGGAGACTTGGCGCATATCTGGTTGTTGCCTGCTGAAGAGCAGGTGGACGAGCAGCCAGCGGACATGGTTGCTGCGGCCAGAGCTTCTGATGCTAGGCAGAGTAAGTAGAGAAGAGGAGAAGTGAACGTTGGATATGTCAGTTTCATTACTTGCAGAGTAGCATAGCACCATATATAGTCATAGTCTCGGTTTGGATTCGAACCAGCTACAGGAGCACGTCTTTTTTTTCTAAAACTCGGCAATGTCTCTTTACTAGTACACTAGCTTGTTCTGTACGCCTTCCCAAGTCTTTCATTTTCTTTCCCTTTTTTGCGAGGAAGGAAGGAGGACAAAATTGAGAGTTCCTCGGACTCGAACCCAAGACCTCTCGGTTGAAAACCAAGGGTGCTAGTCACTTATGTGGCGAACGTTCCCAGTGAGGAGGACGGCACACGAACGCATTTTCCTCGCAGTTTTCTTCCTATATAAAAAAAAGTATGCTACTTGGTGTCCGCTTAGTCAAAAAACGATTGTGCCAACCTTGACCGTTCGATTGACATTCAACGTCTGTCTCATTTCTTCAGTCTCTTCTTCCTCGAGCCGCCAAAGCCAAACCAGCGCCGGCGGGACCGCCTGCTCCTGCCTCCCATGGCTGGTTGTGATCTTCCCCGGCTCCTGTTCATTCCCGTCCAAGGCCTCACCATCGTCCTCCGCGCTCGCCGCGGTGCCGCCCTCCGGTGTTGTCAAGATGGTCAACCACCGAGAGGAATAATGAGATGACTGTACATGGTGAGGATGACAGTAGAGACCCAGCAGCGCGTGCAGTAATTTTGTTTTTTCGGGACGGAGAAGGGTATCAACTGGGTTGTGCGGGACCCGTGGCCCATCTAGCCCAGGCTTTTATTTCATATGTTTAGCACATGACCAGCCCAGTTTGTTTTTTTCCTCTCTAAAAAATGGCTAGCCAACTATTTTGTTTTTTGCAGAATAACCAACATAGGCCTACTTGCTTTTCTACGCCCAGCTGGGTCGGAAATCTTTCAAGACGAGGAGGGATGCATTTTTCTCAAAAAATGGGCTATAAGTAATAAGAAATGGGCTATAAGTAATAAGAAATGGGCTATAAGTAATAATACATGGGCTATAAGTAAAATAAATGGGCTGTAAAATGAAAAAAATACAGCAAACAGGTAATTAGTTCCCAAATACTGTTTTCTTTTGGATTTTGATATTTTGAATTTCATTGTTTTTGTGCGAGTAAAATTTCATTGAATTTAAATTAAGGTATATTTAGATTTAAAATTATTTGAATCCGGCTAGAAATTTCGGGTTGTATGCTGTTTGGGACAGATTTGGGGGCTGACTTGTGGGTTTACTAGGTTGACGTGTACTTTGGCTTTGTCAAACTTAGTCCACATATGATTCTAGCAGCAGTGACCGTTGGATGTTAATCCAACGGTCGTGCTGCTTCTTCAATATCTAATCTTCTTGCTCCAGCCGCCCAAACCAGCTCCGATGGGACTGCCTGCTCCCGCCTCCCGTGGCCGGCTATGCTGTCGCATAGGCCGCACCGCCCCACCCTACTTCATTGCTGGCCAGGCTATTCCTCTACTCACCCACACCTCCTGTTATTTTCCGGCGACGGCAGCCGGACCAGTAAACCCTCGAACTCCCCACCGCCTGGGCAACCATTGTCGAGTCTTCCCCGGCTCCGTGTCATTCCCTTCCTAGTCCTCGCTGTCATCCACCGCCATGGTGCTCTCGGCGCGGCCTGGTCAATGTGGTCAACGAACGGCATCCATAGGCCGTGGACTGTACGCGCAAAATAATGATTCCTCCACCTGATAGCTGGGACCCACCGGAAGGGCCTCTGTATTTTGCGAAAAAACAATCCCCCCGCTGACATGTCAGACCCACCAGCTATATCTTCACACGCAAGGAAGTGCCTCCTTATTACGCACAAAAAATGAATACCCACCCTGCTAGATGGGACCCACCATAGTGGGAGGATGACTTGTGGGCCAACTAAGTTGACGGGGACAAAGGGCTTTGTCAACTTAGTCAATATGAACGATTCTAGCTCTAGTGACCGTACAATGTCCATCCAACGGCCATAGTGCTTCTTCAACCTCTAGTCTTCTTGTTCCAGCCGCCCAAAGCAGCGCCGGTCGTGCCGTGTGCTCCTGCCTCTCGTGGCCGGTTGTGATGCCGCGGAGGCCTTACCGCCTCCTACTACTCCCACCGCTGGCCCAGGGTACCCCTCTACTCACCCACACCCCCTGTTATTCTACGGCGACGGCAGCCTCACGTCGCAGCAGAACCAGTGAACCCTCGTACAACTCTCCGCGCGGGCTACCACTGCTGCGTCTTCCCCGGCTCTGTGTCATCCCCTTCCTAGGCCTCGCCATCATCTAGACCACCACCCTGGTGCTCTCGGCGCGGCGTGGTCAACATGGTCAACGACCGACTTCCATCGAAAGAGTACTGTACGTGGAGAGGCTGACAGTTGGGTCCAGGCGGCCGCAAGGAAGTACCTCCTTATTACGCGCAAAATAATTATTCCTCCACCTGACAGCAGGGACCCATCGGACGGGCCACCTTATTTTGTGAAAAAAAACATTTCCCCCCTGACTGCTGGGACCCAACGGACGGGCCAGCGTATTTCGCGAAAAAATGTTCCCCGCACAGTCAACTCGGACCCACCGGAAGTGCCTCCTTATTACGCACAAAAAAATGAATACTCCCCTTGCTAGCTGGGACCCACCATGGTGGGAGGCTAACTTGTGGGCCTACTAAGTTGACTGGGACGGGGGCCTTTGTCAACTTTAGTCAATATGAACGATTCTAGCTCCAGTGACCGTACGATGTCCATCCAACGGCTGTAGTGCTTCTTCAACCTCTGGTCTTCTTGCTCCAGCCGCCCAAAGCAGCGCTGGTCATGCCACATGCTCCTGCCTCCCGTGGCCGGCTGTGCTGCTGTGGAGGCCTCACCGCCCCCTACTATTCCCACCGCTGGCCAGGCCCTGCGACGACATCAGCCTCACACCACAGCCGAACCAGTGAACCCTCGTACTCCTCTCCGCGTGGGCTTCCACTGCCGCGTCTTCCCCGGCTCCCCGTCGTCCCCTTCCTAGGCCTCGCCGTCGTCCACCGCCCTGGTGCTCTCGGTGCAGCGTGGTCAACATGGTCAAGGAACGACTTCCATCGGATGTGGACTATACGTGGAGTGGCTGACAGCTAGGTCCATGGTCGCAGCAAGAAAGTGCCTCCTTATTACGCGGAAAATAATGATTCCTCCACCTGACAGCTGGGACCCACCGGACGGGCCACTGTATTTTGCGAAAAAACATTTCACCCTGACCGCTGACCGCTGGGACCCACCAGCGACACCTTCGCACGCAAGGAAGTGCGTCCGGGCAAAAAAAAAGATTCGCCCCCCTGACTGCTTGGACCCACCGGGTACATCTTCGCACGCAAGGAAGTGCGTCCGGGCAAAAAAAACAAAACGATTCGCCCCCCTGACTGCTGGGACCCACCAGCTACATCTTGGCACGCAAGGAAGTGCCTGACAATCGGGACCCACCTGGTCGAAGCGTACGTAGTGTTGTCATTCTGGTCGCGAACGTGTACATACATATATACTGGTGGATGTAGAGGCGCACACGTGTCGTAGTAGAGACACGCACGTAGCATGTACACGTATGTACAGCGGCGTGGGTGCAAGAAAGAAAATACGGCCACGTACGTACATACGGGCAGGGTCTCTAACACCTATCGCGCATACGTACATGGCTGGGCCAGAACAGAGAAACAGCGTCGTCATCGTGTTCATGGGGAGCCAACCGGCTGGGTCGGAATGGAATGCGTGGTCGTGTTCATCGGGAGGGTTGGAAGGAACAGGCGACGGAAACGAGGCCTGGCGTACCGCACAATGGAGGAAACGGACCTCCTACGGTCGAAACGTGGGTCCTGTTGATCAGGAGGGGTGTTACGTATCGCAAAACGGATGAAACGCACCTCCTACGGTCAAAACGGGGGTCCTACTGATTGGGAGGGGTTTGGCGTACCGCAAAACGGACAAAACGGACCTCCTACGGTCGAAACGGGGGTACTGTTCATCGGGAGGGTTGTAGCGTACCACAAAACGGGACTCCACGGGATACTGTTCATCTCCACCGTCGACCTCCTCCAGCCTCCACGGGCTACCGTCGACCTCCTCCAGCCTCCACGGGCTCCTGTTCATCCAGCCTCCACCGCGCGCTACTCCACCGGCTACTGTTCAACCACCCCTCCACGGGCACCCCTCCAACATCTACTGTTCATCCAGCCCTCCACACCACAGGGTCCTGTTCAACCACCCCTCCACGGCCACCCCTCCACCGTTTACTATTCATCCAGCCCTCCACACCACGGGTTCCTGTTCATCCAGAGGCAACGCCACCGCTCA
>NC_041389.1:411242253-411319237 GCF_002162155.2 Triticum dicoccoides | reverse complement strand
TTCAGTCGATCGGCTTCAGTTAGTAGCAGTAGCGAAGGAATCGCTCCATCGGGTTCAGTTAACAGCCATCGATCGATCGCTCGGGTTCAGTAACGCGTAGCCAGTGCAATCGCTCGGGTTCAGTTAGAGCCCAACGCCTCGCTCGGCTTCAGTTAGAGCCAACGCCTTGCACACACGTGCATACGTACGAGAGAAACGCGCATCGCTCCGCCCCCGACCTCCCACCATAACCGGTAACTCCCCGAAATTTGCCTCCCCCTCGCTTCTACCACGGTTTTTTTCATCATGGACGGCCCAAAGAATGTCATGCAGCTGTGTCTCCGGCCCGCCCAGGACGAAAAGCCCATTTTCTGTCATGATTTTTTGTCATAGAAGTAGGAGCCCACCACATCTATGATGATATCGGGTTTTGTCACAATTATCGTCATAGAAGTGTCATATGTATGACAGAAAAAAAATTCGTTCGGCCCAAAATGTCACGGATGTGTCTTTTTTTGTAGTGGGGGCTACTATTTGGCCGGTGGTGGCTGGCGGCTCAGGGGGGTGGAGGTTGAAGCTAAACTGCAGGCCCTTGATTTCGTATCCAACGGCTGCAATATCGACTGACCAGAGATGAAAAAGTCAGTCGACCGACGTGTAGCCTCACCTTGCTAGTGCGTTCAGTTTTGATAGCAAAATTCAGTTTCGATAGCAAAATTCAGTTTCGACAGTTAAGTTCAGTTTCGACGGTTAAGTTCAGTTTCAACAGTTAAATTCAGTTTCGACATTTAAGTTCAGAGATGAGCGGCTGATGTATTTTACATCTAGCACTTTGTGGTTATGTATTTTACGTCATGTATTGGAGATGCTATTAGAATTCAACTCAGGTTAACATTGTCTCTCTTGTCCTGCTTAGGCCTCGGCATCGTACAACTCAGTGGAGCTGCTCCAACGACGAAACCCTCCATCACAGCGGAGCAGTACCTCGGGCTCCATCTCCAGACTCCTAAGATCTTCTCCTTCTCCTCCGACAACCAAGTCAGCCGGAGCATCCTCACCGGCCAACCCAATCACGCTGAGATCGACATGGCTTCGCCAAAGAGGTTGTGCACTTGTTGCATCTCTTTTTTACTCTACATGTTATATATATTATCCACTGAGCACTCGTAGTAACGGGAAATACTATTATTTTATCCTACTATGTGACAAGCAGTGAGGTACCATGCAACTTAGCTATCCGTGATGGACTCTCTTGAACGCCATCATTATTTATCTCTGCGTGTTTGAGCTGTGCATTTGTCGATGGGCCTGGGAGTTGAGCTAGTATGGCAGTGGCCTGGGTCCAAAGTAATAGAAGTAGCACAAAACATTTTTTAGGGTAGGATTTTCCTTGGTCAAGCCTGCCTACTAGAA
Organism: Triticum dicoccoides; assembly: GCF_002162155.2. Lineage (NCBI taxonomy): Eukaryota > Viridiplantae > Streptophyta > Magnoliopsida > Poales > Poaceae > Triticum > Triticum dicoccoides. The sequence continues at coordinate 411,317,845 of NC_041389.1, read as the reverse complement.
TCGCCAGTGCTTGAAAGGAAAAGTGAATGAAAAACATAGGAATTGGAAAGTTGCCTATGGTACTATTTTTCATGAATTTGGTGCAAAGGAATGGAGCAAAGGAAAAATGTAGGATTTGTTCCTTTAGTGTCTCCTTGAAAGAAAACCCGTACGAATTCTAATTTCCACTTGTCCTCCTTTTCATATTCTTATTCATCAAGCATAATACTAAGAGATAGTAGCATAATAGCATTATAACCGTACATTTTCTTATGGTTTGACTTAATCTCACCATGCTTTTTTGCATCTTGTGATCTTCCAATTGTTGTGAATCAAACACCCAGATTGGCAGAAATCTTGTGTTTTTAATTTCTCTGTTTTGCACGTGCATTCCTATCCTATTCCTGTCTATTTCCTATCCCTGCATTGTTAGAATCCTCAAATTCAAACAAGCCCTTACTCAATTACTTCTGTTACAGATATCTATCAAAGAAAACCTTGTGTGGTTTGTCCTACTCCTACGGTGATGTGTTCCACCCCAGGTCAGCGGCTCCAATGACGGAAGGGTTCATCACAGCAGGGATCCACTCTCCAGACTGTCTTTCACCGCCTCAGATCTTCTTCCCTGCCGACGGCAGCCATGACAACTGCATTACCATCATCAACTGAGCAGATGACCTTGAGGACTACACGGGTCCACAAGAGAGGTTGCACTCTTCCGTGTCTGCTTATGTTATGTGTCGCTTAATATGATGACATGCTACATTATCGTCATGTTCACCTATTAGACTCTGAGTCAGGTCCAAACTAATGCTGAAACTTGAGTTTTTAAATGGTTGTGGGGTACATATTGGGGCAGCAATCAGCACTATGTGTCTACTATCTGGTTAATCTCCGGCTTCTACTATGACTTTCATGTTGGGTGCAAACAAACATTAAAGGAGCCATTATCTGTAGTTTTTAACTAAAGCTATTATCTGCCTGCTATCATTGGTTTTGGGTCTATCCACAGTTTGCTACCATCACTATGGATTTGTGCATGCACTCCTTACATAATCTCACTATGTTTTATTCCTATGCATGCCAGTTATTGTACACAATGGAACTGGTCATGTAGAGCAAAAGAGATGGGCCTTGCATGGCAATAAAATTTCATGCAGACGTCGTTCCATGGTGGGCGCAAAGGCAGCCCCCCCTCCACCCGTTTCGGATCGTAATCAAGAGGAAGATAACTGTTCTGAGGGGGATTCAGAAGGAGAAGACCACTCCTATTTACCCCATGAGGTCTTCGCTCTAACTTGGTATGCTGATGTTGGTAATATCACGCATATGGTGCCTTGCATTGCTTACTGTATACATTAAAGATGTCATCTGCTTAGTTTAGACATGCTTTGTGTCAATGCCATCTGTTTAGTTTCTTTATCGTATATGTGAATCATGCAATGCCATCTTGTTTAGCCAGGCATCATATATGTGAATTTTGCAATGCCACCCTGGTTAGCTAGTCATCTTATATGTGAATTATATCATGCCATCATTTCTTATTACGTGTTAAATTTGTCAACAATTTTAGTAAATTCAATTACTCTTCCTATGCATTAGCCATTCGGCACGGTCATGGAAAAATCTTGAGTGGAAACAAGGTCTTCAGAGCAGACAATGCTATCTGACGAAGCGCATGTCTTGCTGGTTACGGATAGCTCCTCAGAGGAGGATTCAGAGATAGATGACCAGTCATATCCCCCCCCCCCGAGGTGCATGCTCTAAGTTGGCAGGGTTATGTTGCTCATATCGTGTGTATGGTATCTTGCATTGCTATGTCATTTGCTTAGTTTAGACATGCTTTGTGTGAATGCCACCTGTTTAGTGTCTAATTACCATATATGTGAATTATGCAATGCCATCTTGTTGCAAGACATTATATATGTGAATTATGCAATGTTATCTTGTTGCAAGGCATTATGTATGTGAATTATGCAATGCCATGCTGTTTAGGCAAGCATCATATATGTGAATTATATCATGCCGTCCTTTTTTTTGTATTTCTCATTGCTTTTGTCGACAATGTTTGTATATTCAACTGCTCTTCCTGTGCATCAGCCATTTGAATTGGCGATGGAGAAATCTGGAGTGAAAACAAGGTCTTCAGAGCAAACAATGCTACCTGCTGAAGCAGATATCTTGCTGGTTACAGATAGCTCTTCAAAGGAGGATTCAGAGGCAGATGACCAGTCCTATTATCCCCCTGAGGTGTATGATCAAACTTGGCAGGGTTATATTACTCATATCATGCATATGTTATATTGCAATGCTTAGTTTTTACATCATATACACAATATTGAATGCCATATCCTTAGTTGACACATCATATATGCGATTGCCCTCTGCTCACTTCCTTAGTATATAAATCATATATTTGAATTCTGTCATGCCATGATGTTTACATAGACAACATGTATCTGAATTATGGCATGCCAACCCATTTTCTAAAGACATTATATAGTTATATCATCTCATCCTGTTTACATAGTCATCATATTTTAAATTATGTCATTCTATTCGTGAATTATATCATGCCATCATGTTTCCATCCATGGCATGTTTGTGATTTATGGCATGCCAACCACTTTAATAGACACATCGTATAGTTATATCATGTCATCCTGTTTACATAGTCATCATATTTTGGAGTATGTCATTCTATCCTGTTTAGTTAGCCATCATACATGTGAAATTGTGTCATGCTATCCTGTTTAATTAGCCATCATATATGTGAAATTATGTCCTGCTATTCTGTTTGGTTAGACAACATAAATGTGAATTATTGCATGCCATGTTTTCTTCCCTACTATCCATTGCACCTGTCTATCTGTTGGGGAACGTTGCAGAAAATTAAAATTTTTCCTACGGTTTCACCAAGATCCATCTATGAGTTCATCTAAGCAACGAATCAAGGGAGAGAGTTTGCATCTACATACCACTTGTAGATCACGAGCGGAAGCTTGCCAAGGGGATGGTGATGATGGAGTCGTACTCGAACGTGATTCGGATCACCGATGTCCTAGTGCTGAACGGACAGCACCTCCGCGTTCAATACACGTACGGGACGGGAGACGTCTCCTCCGTCTTGATCCAGCAAGGAGGAAGGAGAGTTTGAGGAAGGTAGCTCCAACGGCAGCACGACGGCGTGGTGCAGTTGATGCGGCAGTATTCCGACAGGGATTCGCCAAGCACGTACGAAGGAGGAGAGGTGTTGGGGAGGAGAGGGGTTGCGCCTTGGCTTGTGGTGTGTTGCAGCCCTCCCCTCAGCCCTCTATATATAGGGGAAAGGGCAAGGGGGGCCGGCCCTCTAGGGAAAACCCTAGGGGGGCGGCGGCCAAGGGGTGGGGGGCTTGCCCCCCAAGCAAGGGGGGTGCGCCCCCTTTAGGGTTTCCCCCCCAACCCTAGGCGCATGGGCCCAAGGGGGGGGTGTGTGCCAAGCCCATTAGGGGCTGGCTGCTATCCCTACGCAGCCCAAGTGGCCCCCCAGGAGGGGTGGTCCCTCTCGGTGGACCCCCGGAGCCCTTCCGGTTGTCCTGGTACAATACCCGTATGACCCCGAAACTTTCCGGTGCCCGTTTAACAACTTCCCATATATAAAACTTTACCTCCGGACCATTCCGAAACTCCTCGTGACGTCCGGGATCTCATCCGGGACTCCGAACAACATTCGGTAGTCACATACTAGTCTTCCTAACAACCCTAGCGTCACCGAACCTTAAGTGTGTAGACCCTACGGGCTCGGGAGACATGCAGACATGACCGAGACCACTCTTGGGCAATAACCAACAGCGGGGTCTGGATACCCATGTTGGCTCCCACACGCTCCTCGATGATTTCATCGGTTGAACCACGATGTCGAGGATTCGATCAAACCCCGTATACAATTCCCTTTGTCAATCGGTACGTTACTTGCCCGAGACTCGATCGTCGGTATCCCAATACCTTGTTCAGTCTCGTTACCGGCAAGTCACTTTACTCGTACCGTAATGCATGATCCCGTGGCCAACACCTTGGTCACCTTGAGCTCATTATGATGATGCATTACCGAGTGGGCCCAGAGATATCTCTCCGTCATACGGAGTGACAAATCCCAGTCTCGATCCGCATAAAACAATAGATACTTTCGGAGATACCTGTAGTGCACCTTTATAGTCACCCAGTTACGTTGTGACGTTTGATACACCCAAAGCACTCCTACGGTATCCAGGAGTTACACGCTCTCATGGTCAAAGGAAGAGATACTTGACATTGGCAAAGCTCTAGCAAACGAACTACACGATCTTTGTGCTATGCTTAGGATTGGGTCTTGTCCATCACATCATTCTCCTAATCATGTGATCCCGTTATCAACGACATCCAATGTCCATAGCCAGGAAACCATGACTATCTGTTAATCACAACGAGCTAGTCAACTAGAGGCTCACTAGGGACATATTGTGGTCTATGTATTCACACGTGTATTACGATTTCCGGATAATACAGTTATAGCATGAATAAAAGACTATTATCATGAACAAACAAATATAATAATAACACTTTTATTATTGCCTCTAGGGCATATTTCCAACACTATCTTACAATGTCTGTACATTCAATTACTTTTCTTTTTTATCAGCCATTTCAATTGGAGGGAGTGATGACATTATCTGTGGGAGTAAAAACACGGTCTTTAGAAAAGATCGTGCTACCTGTCGATGAAGAGTATGTCATCCACATATAATATGAGAAATGCTACGGAGCTCCCACTCACTTTCTTGTAAACGCAGGCTTCTCCATAAGTCTGCATAAACCCAAACGCTTTGATCATCTCATCAAAGCGAATATTCCAACTCCGAGATGCTTGCACCAGCCCATAAATGGATCGCTGGAGCTTGCATACTTTGTTAGCGTTCTTAGGATCGACAAAACCTTCTGGCTGCATCATATACAGTTCTTCCTTAAGATGCCCGTTAAGGAATGCCGTTTTGACGTCCATCTACCATATCTCATAATCATAGTATGCGGCAATTGCTAACATGATTCGGACGGACTTAAGCTTCGCTACAGGAGAGAATGTCTCGTCGTAGTCAATCCCTTGAACTTGTCGATAACCCTTAGCGACAAGTCGAGCTTTATAGATGGTGACATTACCATCCGCGTCCGTCTTCTTCTTAAAGATCCATTTGTTTTCTATCACTCGCCGATCATCGGGCAAGTCAGTCAAAGTCCAGACTTTGTTTTCATACATGGATTCTATCTCGGATTTCATGGCTTCTAGCCATTTGTTGGAATCTGGGCCCGCCATCGCTTCTTCATAGTTCGAAGGTTCACCGTTCTCTAACAACATGATTTCCAGGACAGGGTTGCCGTACCACTCTGGTGCGGAACGTGTCCTTGTGAACCTACGAAGTTCAGTAGCAACTTGATCCGAAGTACCTTGATCATCATCATTGGTTTCCTCTTCAGTTGGTGTGGGCATCACAGGAACATTTTCCTGAGCTGCACCACTTTCCCGTTCGAGAGGTAGTACTTCATCGAGTTCTACTTTCCTCCCACTTACTTCTTTCGAGAGAAACTCTTTTTCCAGAAAGCATTCGTTTTTGGCAACAAAGATCTTGCCTTCGGATCTTAAGTAGAAGGTATACCCTACAGTTTCCTTAGGGTATCCTATGAAGACGCATTTTTCCGACTTGGGTTCGAGCTTTTCAGGTTGAAGTTTCTTGACATAAGCATCGCATCCCCAAACTTTTAGAAACGACAGCTTAGATTTCTTCCCAAACCATAATTCATACGGTGTCGTCTCAACGGATTTAGACGGTGCCCTATTTAAAGTGAATGTAGCTGTCTCTAGAGCGTATCCCCAAAATGATAGCGGTAAATCGGTAAGAGACATCATAGACCGCACCATATCCAATAGAGTGCGATTATGACGTTCGGACACACTGTTTCGCTGAGGTGTTCCAGGCGGCGTGAGTTGTGAAACGATTCCACATTTCCTTAAGTGTGTGCCAAATTCGTGACTTAAATATTCTCCTCCACGATCTGATCATAGGAACTTTATCTTTCGGTCACGTTGATTCTCCACCTCATTCTGAAATTCCTTGAACTTTTCAAAGGTCTCAGACTTGTGTTTCATTAAGTAGACATACCCATATCTACTTAAGTCATCAGTGAGAGTGAGAACATAACGATATCCTCCGCGAGCCTCAACGCTCATTGGACCGCACACATCGGTATGTATGATTTCCAACAAGTTGGTTGCTCGCTCCATTGTTCCGGAGAACGGAGTCTTGGTCATTTTTCCCATGAGGCATGGTTCGCATGTGTCAAATGATTCATAATCAAGAGACTCTAAAAGTCCATCAGCATGGAGCTTCTTCATGCGCTTCACACCAATGTGACCAAGGCGGCAATGCCACAAGTATGTGGGACTATCGTTATCAACTTTACATCTTTTGGCATCTGCACTATGAACATGTGTAATATTACGCTCGAGATTCATTAAGAATAAACCATTGACCATCGGAGCATGACCATAAAACATATCTCTCATATAAATCGAACAACCATTATTCTCAGACTTAAATGAGTAGCCATCTCGTATTAAACGAGATCCAGATACAATGTTCATGCTCAAACTTGGCACTAAATAACAATTATTAAGGTTCAAAACTAATCCCGTAGGTAAATGTAGAGGCAGCGTGCCGACGGAGATCACATCGACTCTGGAACCATTCCCGACGCGCATCGTCACCTCGTCCTTCGCCAGTCTCCGTTTATTCCGCAGCTCCTGCTGTGAGTTACAAATATGAGCAATGGCACCGGTATCAAATACCCAGGAGTTACTACGAGTACTGGTAAGGTACACATCAATTACATGTATATCAAATATACCTTTGGTGTTGCCGGCCTTCTTATCCTCTAAGTATTTGGGGCAGTTCCGCTTCCAGTGACCCTTCCCCTTGCAATAAAAGCACTCAGTCTCAGGCTTGGGTCCATTCTTTGACTTCTTCCCGGCAACTGGCTTACCGGGCGCGGCAACCTCTTTGCCGTCCTTCTTGAAGTTCTTTTTACCCTTGCTCTTCTTGAACTTAGTGGTCTTATTGACCATCAACACTTGATGTTCTTTCTTGATTTCAACCTCTGCTGACTTCAGCATAGAAAATACTTCAGGAATGGTCTTTACCATCCCCTGCATATTGTAGTTCATCACAAAGCTCTTGTAGCTTGGTGGGAGCGACTGAAGGATTCTGTCAATGACTGCCTCATCAGGGAGGTTAATATTCAGCTGGGTCATACGGTTGTGCAACCCAGACATCTTGAGTATGTGCTCACTAACAGAACTATTTTCCTCCATCTTACAACTATAGAACTTGTCGGAGATGTCATATCTCTCGATCCGGGCGTGAGCTTGAAAAACTAGTTTCAGCTCTTCGAACATCTCATATGCTCCGTGATGCTCAAAACGCTTTTGGAGCCCCGGTTGTAAGCTGTAAAGCATGCCGCACTGAACGAGGGAGTAATCATCAGCACGAGACTGCCAAGCATTCATAATGTCTTGGTTCTCTGGGACGGGAGCATCACCTAGCGGTCCTTCTAGGACATATTGTTTCCTGGCAGCTATGAGGATGATCCTCAGGTTCCGGACCCAGTCCGTATAGTTGCTGCCATCATCTTTCAGCTTGGTTTTCTCTAGGAACGCGTTGAAGTTCATGTTGACATGAGCGTTGGCCATTTGATCTACAAGACATATTTGCAAAGGCTTTAGACTAAGTTCATGATAATTAAGTTCTAATCAAATTATGAACTCCCACTTAGATTAGACATCCCTCTAGTCATCTAAGTGTTACACGATCCGAGTCGACTAGCCCGTGTCCGATCATCACGTGAGACGGACTAGTCATCGTCGGTGAACATCTTCATGTTGATCGTATCTTCCATACGACTCGTGTTCGACCTTTCGGTCTCCGTGTTCCGAGGCCATGTCTGCACATGCTAGGCTCGTCAAGTTAACCCAAAGTGTTTTTGCTGTGTAAAACTGTCTTACACCCATTGTATGTGAACGTAAGAATCCATCACACCCGATCATCACGTGGTGCTTAGAAGCGACGAACTGTAGCAACGGTGCACAGTTAGGGGAGAACACTTCTTGAAATTTTGTAAGGGATCATCTTATTTACTACCGTCGTCCTAAGTAAACAAGATGCATAAACATAATAAACATCACATGCAATTATATAAAGTAGTGACATGATATGGCCAATATCATATAGCTCCTTTGATCTCCATCTTCGGGGCTCCATGATCATCTTGTCACCGGCATGACACCATGATCTCCATCATCATGATCTCCATCATCGTGTCTTCATGAAGTTGTCACGCCAACGACTACTTCTACTTCTATGACTAACGCGTTTAGCAATAAAGTAAAGCAAGTTACATGGCGTTCTTCAATGACACGCAGGTCATACAAAAAATAAAGACAACTCCTATGGCTCCTGCCGGTTATCATACTCATCGACATGCAAGTCGTGAATCCTATTACAAGAACATGATCTCATAGATCACAATTCATCATTCATCACAACTTCTGGCCATATCACATCACATGATCAATCGCTGCAAAAACAAGTTAGACGTCCTCTAATTGTTGTTGCATCTTTTACGTGGCTGCAATTGGGTTCTAGCAAGAACGTTTTCTTACCTACGAATAACCACAACGTGATTTTGTCAGCTTCTATTTACCCTTCATAAGGGCCCTTTTCATCGAATCCGCTCCAACTAAAGTGGGAGAGACAGACACCCGCCAGCCACCTTATGCAACTAGTGCATGTTAATCGGTGGAACCGGTCTCACGTAAGCGTACGTGTAAGGTTGGTCCGGGCCGCTTCATCCGACAATACCGCTGAAGCAAGAAAAGACTAGTAGAGGCAAGCAAGTTGACAAGATCCACGCCCACAACAAATTGTGTTCTACTCGTGCAAAGACAACTAAACATAGACCTAGCTCATGATGCCACTGTTGGGGAACGTTGCAGAAAATTAAAATTTTTCCTACGGTTTCACCAAGATCCATCTATGAGTTCATATAAGCAACGAGTCAAGGGAGAGAGTTTGCATCTACATACCACTTGTAGATCACGAGCGGAAGCTTGCCAAGGGGATGGTGATGATGGAGTCGTACTCGAACGTGATTCGGATCACCGATGTCCTAGTGCTGAACGGACAGCACCTCCGCGTTCAACACACGTACGGGACGGGAGACGTCTCCTCCGTCTTGATCCAGCAAGGAGGAAGGAGAGGTTGAGGAAGGCAGCTCCAACGGCAGCACGACGGCGTGGTGCAGTTGATGCGGCAGTATTCCGACAGGGCTTCGCCAAGCACGTACGGAGGAGGAGAGGTGTTGGGGAGGGGAGGGGCTGCGCCTTGGCTTGTGGTGTGTTGCAGCCCTCCCCTCACCCCTCTATATATAGGGGAAAGGGCAAGGGGGCCGGCCCTCTAGGGAAAACCCTAGGGGGGGCGGCGGCCAAGGGGTGGGGGGCTTGCCCCCCAAGCAAGGGGGGTGCGCCCCCTTTAGGGTTTCCCCCCCAACCCTAGGCGCATGGGCCCAAGGGGGGGGGCGTGCCAAGCCCATTAGGGGCTGGCTGCTATCCCTACGCAGCCCAAGTGGGCCCCCGGGAGGGGTGGTCCCTCCCGGTGGACCCCCGGAGCCCTTCCGGTGGTCCTGGTACAATACCGGTATGACCCCGAAACTTTCCGGTGCCCGTTTAACAACTTCCCATATATAAAACTTTACCTCCGAACCATTCCGGAACTCCTCGTGACGTCTGGGATCTCATCCGGGACTCCGAAGAACATTTGGTAGTCACATACTAGTCTTCCTAACAACCCTAGCGTCACCGAACCTTAAGTGTGTAGACCCTACGGGCTCGGGAGACATGCAGACATGACCGAGACCACTCTCGGGCAATAACCAACAGCGGGGTCTGGATACCCATGTTGGCTCCCACACGCTCCTCGATGATTTCATCGGTTGAACCACGATGTCGAGGATTCGATCAAACCCCGTATACAATTCCCTTTGTCAATCGGTACGTTACTTGCCCGAGACTCGATCGTCGGTATCCCAATACCTTGTTCAGTCTCGTTACCGGGAAGTCACTTTACTCGTACCGTAATGCATGATCCCGTGGCCAACACCTTGGTCACCTTGAGCTCATTATGATGATGCATTACCGAGTGGGCCCAGAGATATCTCTCCGTCATACGGAGTGACAAATCCCAGTCTCGATCCGCATAAAACAATAGATACTTTCGGAGATACCTGTAGTGCACCTTTATAGTCACCCAGTTACGTTGTGACGTTTGATACACCCAAAGCACTCCTACGGTATCCAGGAGTTACACGCTCTCATGGTCAAAGGAAGAGATACTTGACATTGGCAAAGCTCTAGCAAACGAACTACACGATCTTTGTGCTATGCTTAGGATTGGGTCTTGTCCATCACATCATTCTCCTAATCATGTGATCCCGTTATCAACGACATCCAATGTCCATAGCCAGGAAACCATGACTATCTGTTGATCACAACGAGCTAGTCAACTAGAGGCTCACTAGGGACATATTGTGGTCTATGTATTCACACGTGTATTACGATTTCCGGATAATACAGTTATAGCATGAATAAAAGACTATTATCATGAACAAAGAAATATAATAATAACACTTTTATTATTGCCTCTAGGGCATATTTCCAACACTATCTTACAATGTCTGTACATTCAATTACTTTTCTTTTTTATCAGCCATTTCAATTGGAGGGAGTGATGACATTATCTGTGGGAGTAAAAACACGGTCTTTAGAAAAGATCGTGCTACCTGTCGATGAAGATAGAACCACGGTTGTACTTGCCCAAGAACCAGCCCCACCACACATAACCCACACTCATGCAGATTGTACCCCTACCCAGTTGGACAGAGAACCAGCTACACCCCTTCTAACCCCAACCCCAGCAGATATACACCCAGTTCCCGTTGACACAGCACCGTCTCCACTACAGAGCACCCAAACACGAGCAGTTAGTAAGGCAACTATAGTGCCCAAAGCACGAGGACCACCACTCCGAACCCCAAGTCAACGCTTAAAGCAGAAGAAGAATTGTTCTCAGGTCAGGTTCCATAGCTCTGGTTCATACTACTTTGCTCTTGCATCACTGTATTTACTCATACCAACTAATTTCAAATTTGAAGGATGCAATTGAAACTCCAATGGCGCAACAGGTATGTTTTAAACCTATTTCTTCAACGTGTTTGGTTGTTTGCTGTTGTAACTTGCTCTATGTTGATTTCAGTTTCAATTGAATAAACAGTTATGTTCTCATGCCATGCACATTACAAGTGTTGTTATTGCTGTGTAGTTTCCCACACTTATATTCTATCCATGTTGCTTTGTCTTAAATAGATATGATTCGAACTGTATCTATCTTGATTTGGCAACATAAACCAGAATGATATAGACCATACAATGACCATACTACATAGATATATGTTTGTTTCATGTTGTTATCCTGTCCACCTTACTATTGAATTGTTTATCAAAATGAGTTTCGTATACTACATTGTAAACCTGTGATGTGTTTGTTTGTTTCTCTTTTAGAACGCGGATAAAATATTGGAGAAGAGTACCCCATTAGGCAATGGTAAAGGAAGTAATGCAGATAAGATTCAACATAGTAAGACATCCCAGTTGGTCTCCAAGAAAGCTGATAAAAACTATATTGAAGACACTAAGACAACCCCAAAGTCCTGTCTTGATGTAGTGTTCGAGTTACTGGCTACTACTGCTGGCACCAGCTCTTCGAACTCGTTGCCTGAATCAGTTCAGCTTCTTGAGTCTCAACTTCAAGTTGAAAGACATCGATTAGATGTTATGCAATAGGAAGCCGAAGGACTGAGGAAGTCCTTGCAGAATTTAGATGCATACTTTCTGGTGCAACAACAAGTGCTCTAGGACTTAAGCGCCAAACAAGAGAAAGTTAATAAGCTTGCTAAGCATCTTGCCAACATTATGGGTACCCAGGATATTGTTTCTTGAGCTCTTCTGAAGTGGTTTCAGTTCTGGACTTGTTTTGCTGCGGCATTTATATGCTGCTGTGTTCCCTATATTTGCACTGGTGGCGAACTTTCATGCCCAGTGGATGTAATATGTGTAATAGATGTGATAGCCTAGCATAAGTTGCTTGCTTATTTATTTCCTTATTGTCTTATTTATTTCTTCGCTTGTAGTCAGTGCAGTTCTTTTTCTACGGTTTGCTAGTGGCCGCAATAACCTATTTTTTAAAACTAGGCCACAATAACCATGGGCTACATGTTTATTGTAGTTACCATTTCCCTCCTACGGGTCATAGAAACAATGGGCCTTCTACGTGTCATTGACACAATGGGCCTTCTATGGGCCGTATCATCAATGGGCCTTGTACGGGCTGTATGATCGGTTGGCCAAACATGGGCCAATAACAGACCGCATTATGACCGTAAACGGGCTAGAGTTGGAATCGTCTGTTCATGGGCCAACCATAACGGGTCGTCATTAATTGGGCGTATTTGATAACGCTATGAAAACGGCCCAATGTATTAACGGGCCACAAAACGGGCCGACTATAACCCCGGGCTGAATTTAGCCCACAAGTAGAAAATGACAGTAACGGGCCGTAAGTAAACGAATGCTGGAAATGAGCCCAAGAGTAAATGGGCTATGAGAAGGCCGAAAGATAACATGGGCTGGAAACGGCCCAACGGAATAACGGGCTGTTAATGGGTATAAAGTGATACACTATTCATTACGGGCCAGTTTCACCACGAGCCATTAATGGGTATAAAGTGATACACTATTCACTGCGGGCCAGTTTCACCACGGGCCGTTAATGGGCCAAGAGTTACAAAGGGCCTCATATGGGCCGAAAGACGTCGTGGGCCATACATGGGCCAGAAGTGAAAATGGGCTGGAATCTTATTGGATGGCCCAGATGACACTACTGGGCCTAATTCGGATAGGGCGTAAAGGCCTTGGGTTAGCGGGCTGTAAATGGGCTATATGCGAACAAGCCGTTAACCGGCTTTCCATGGGCTAGGCCGCCAACTTTTGACCAAGTCAGACGGGCCGACCTTTTCACAGGAATGGTCCTCTATTGGGTCGTGCCACGTGTCCATGTATCATAGGCGCCTTCTGTCCAATGAGTGGATGACATATGTCCCAATGATGAGCTGACACGTGTTTCTTCTAGCCAATGATGATTTTACACGTGGAAAATACCCATTGGTTGGGGCTGTTAACGGGTTATCGGATCCAAAACCCGACCTGATAGCTTAACGGCGCTCCGTTACGGTGGATGCCACATGTCGGTCACCCTTGACAAAAGCACTTATGTGATGCGTGATTTATCGTCATGGAAGTGGACACTTCTGTGATGATAATTTTGGTAATGTCATGGAACACTTCTACGACAGCACAGGTATGACTATCTTGATTCTGTCATAAAATCGTCATGGATGTACATGCATGACAGAAAACGTGACCTACTGTGACAAACACATATCATCACGGAAGTGTATTTTTTTTGTAGTGATTATGGGGTCCTCGGGCAGCCGGACTATATACATTGGCTGGACTGTTGGGCTATGAAGATACAAGACAGAAGACTTCGTCCCGTGTCTGGGTGGGTGAGGGAGTCCTAGATTAGGGGGTGTCCGGATAGCTGGACTACCATCATTAGCCGAACTATCATCGGCCGGACTATCATCATCGACCGGACTCCAAGACTATGAAGATACAAGATTGAAGACTTCGTCCCGTGTCCGGATGGGACTTTCCTTGGCGTGGAAGGCAAGCTTGGCGATACGGATATGTAGATCTCCTACCATTGAAACCGACTCTATGTAACCCTAGCCCTCTCCGGTGTCTATATAAACCGGATGGCTCTAGTCCGTAGGACAACAACAACAACAACAACAACAATAACAACAACAACAACAACAACAACAACAACAACAACCATTACAATCATACCATAGGCTAGCTTCTAGGGTTTAGCCTCCTTGATTTCGTGGTAGATCCACTCTTGTAAACATCCACAATATCAATATCAATCAAGCAGGACGTAGGGTTTTACCTCCATCAAGAGGGCCCGAACCTGGGTAAAACATCGTGTCCCTCGTCTCCTGTTACCATCCGCCTAGACGCACAGTTCGGGACCCCCTACCTGAGATCCGACGGTTTTGACACCGACATTGGTGCTTTCATTGAGAGTTCCTCTGTGTCGTCAACGATAGGCTTGATGGCCTCTTCAATCGACAACGACGCAGTCCTGGGTGAGACTTTTCTCCCCGGACAGATCTTTGTATTCGGCGGCTTCGCACTGCGGGCCAACTCACTTGGCCATCCGGAGCAGATTGAAAGCTATGCCCCTGGCCGTCAGGTCAGGTTTGGAAGCCTAAACTTCACGGCCGATATCTGCGGGGACTTGATCTTCGATGGATCTGAGCCACAGCCGAGCGTGCCGCGCTGTCACGATGGGCACGACCTAACTCTGCCGCCGGACAGCACCTTGGACGCCGCACATGAATCCGCTCCGACCCATAGTCTGGACCCGATCGCTCAGGTCGAGGATGGATGGCTGGACACCGCCTCGGGAGCTGCAACTTCTACGGCGATGGAGCCGAACACTTACCTTGTCCCGCATAAAGCTCATGACTCCGAGGTGCCGGACTCTCTGCCGGACTCCGAACCTCCTGCGCCCCTGCCGGTCGAATCCGACTGGGCGCCAATCATGGAATTCACTGCTGCGGACATCTTTCAGCACTCACCCTTCGGCGATATCTTAAATTCGCTGAAGCATCTCTCGCTATTCAGAGAGCCCTGGCCGAACTACGGCTAGGATGGTTGGGATGCGGACGACGAAGAAATTCAGGGCCCACCCACCACCCACTTCGTAGCCACCGTCGATGATCTAACCGACGTACTCGACTACGACTCCGAAGACATCGACAGTATGGACGACGATGCCGGAGACTATCAAGAACCAGTGCCTACAGGACACTGGAAGACCACCTCGTCATACGACATATATATGGTGGACACCCCAAAAGATGGGGACGGCGAAGAAGTAAAGGAGGCCGATTCCTTAAAGAAACAGCCCAAGCGCCGGCATCAGCGACGCCGCTCTAAATCCCGCCACAGCAAGAATAGAGATTCCGGCACAGGAGACAATAACACCCCAGAAAGTGCCGAAGACAACCCCCTCCAGCACGATCAAGCGGAGGAGGAAGCAGAAGCAAGCCCTCACGAGAGGGCGGCAGACGAAGAGGTCGAGGATGATAATTACTTACCTCCCTCCGGAGACGAGGCAAGCCTCGACAACGACGAATTCGTCGTGCCTGAGGATCCCGTCGAACAAGAGCGTTTCAGATGCAGGCTAATGGCCACAGCAAACAGCCTAAAGAAAAAGCAGCAACAGCTTCAAGCTGATCAAGACCTACTGGCCGACAGATGGACCGAGGTCCTCGCGGCCGAAGAGTATGAACTCGAACGCCCCTCCAAAAGTTACCCAAAACGCAAGTTGCTCCCCCGACTAGAGGAGGAAGCGTACAAACCTGCATCACCAGCGCACAATACGGCAGACCGACCACCTCGTGGCCGCGACAGAGAGGCATGCAAGCCCTCCACCAAAACCGTACCCCGGCATCGCTCAAAAAGCATGAAGCCACAGGGGAACGCACCGGACTTGCGGGATATATTGGAGGACAAGACGAGAAAATCCAGATCTATCTATGGATCACGTGGGCGCCCCAAGACCCACGACGAATACCGTCGCGCCGGATACAACTACTCCGGCCGGGCCGAGCACAACAGACAACGCTCTCTCGAGCTACGTCGCGATATTGCTCAATACAGAGGCACCGCACACCCAATATGCTTCACTGACGAAGTAATGGATCATCACATCCCTGAAGGGTTTAAACCCGTTAATATCGAATCGTACGATGGCACAACAGACCCTGCGGTTTGGATTGAGGATTATCTCCTCCATATACATATGGCCCGCGGCGACGATCTTCACGCCATCAAATATCTCCCGCTCAAGCTTAAAGGACCAGCTCGGCATTGGCTTAACAACCTGCCCGCAGAGTCAATTGGATGCTGGGAAGACCTGGAAGCCGCATTCCTCGACAACTTCCAGGGCACGTATGTGCGACCACCGGACGCAGATGACCTAAGCCACATAATCCAGCAGCCAGACGAATCGGCCAGGCAATTCTGGAGACGGTTCTTAACAAAGAAAAATCAAATCGTCGACTGTCCGGATGCAGAGGCCCTCGCTGCCTTCAAACATAACATCTGCGACGAGTGGCTGGCCCGGCACCTAGGACAGGAACAGCCGAAATCCATGGCAGCCCTCACATCACTCATGACCCGCTTCTGTGCGGGAGAGGATAGCTGGCTAGCTCGCAGCAACAACCTCAGCAAAAATGCTGGCAGTCCGGATACCAAGGACCGCAACGGCAGGTTGCGTCGAAACAAAAACAAACGCCGCATTAACGGCGACAGCAATGAGGATACGGCAGTCAACGCCGGATTCCGAGGCTCCAAGCCCGGTCAACGGAAGAAGCCATTCAAAAGAACCACTCCGGGCCTGTCCAATTTGGACCGAGTACTCGACCGCTCCTGTCAAATACATGGAACCCCCGAAAAGCCAGCTAACCACACCAACAGAGATTGTTGGGTATTCAAGCAGGCAGGCAAATTAACCGCCGAAAACAGTGACAAGGGGCTACACAGCGATGACGAGGAAGAGACCCGGCCGCCGAACAACAGAGGACAAAAGGGATTCCCCCCTCAAGTTTGGACGGTAAACATGATATACGCAACGCATATTCCCAAGAGGGAGGGAAGCGTGCACTAAGGGACGTATACGCGATGGAGCCAGTCGCCCCTAAATTCAACCCATGGTCCTCTTGCCCGATCACTTTCGATCGAAGAGACCATCCGACTAGTATCCGCCATGGCGGATTCGCCGCATTGGTTTTAGACCCAATCGTCGATGGATTTCACCTCACGAGAGTCCTGATGGATGGCGGCAGTAGCCTGAACCTGCTTTATCAGGATACAGTGCGCATGGGCATAGACCCTTCAAGGATTAAACCTACAAAGACAACCTTCAAAGGCGTCATACCAGGTGTCGAGGCCAGTTGTACAGGCTCAGTTACACTGGAAGTGGTCTTCGGATCCCCGGATAATTTCCAAAGCGAGGAGTTAATCTTCGACATAGTCCCATTCCGCAGTGGCTATCACGCTCTGCTCGGACGAACCGCGTTCGCAAAATTCAACGCGGTGCCACATTATGCATACCTTAAGCTCAAGATGCCAGGCCCTCGTGGAGTCATCACGGTCAATAGAAACACGGAACGCTTCCTCCGAACGGAGGAACATACAGCGGCTCTCGCGGCAGAAGTACAGAGCAGCCTTTTAAGGCAATTTTCGAGTCCGGCCGTTAAATGACCGGACACGGCCAAACGCGCCCGGAGCAACATCAACCAAGACCACCTGGCATGTTCCGAGCACGCGTAGCAATGCGGCTTCAACCCCAGCCCTCACACAATTGTAAGACAAACTCTCCGCATACATAATTACGCCCTGGAGATACCATGGGCATAGGGGGAGAGGCACAACCACACCAGACCCAGAGTGCGGTTCGACCACACCAGGGGCTCCCAAGTGTGTGGCTCTTTTTATCTTTTATTTCTTTTTTTACACAGGACTCTGTCCGGCGGCGAACCTGCCGAACTCATGATGCAACAGCCAGGGAGGGACAAAGGCTGCGACGAACACTCAGGTGGTCTCCATTACGAGCATTAAATTTGTTAAATACACCATTCCGCGGCCTACCCCTAGAGGGAGACGCCTTTAATTCGTCCAATCCCTTGTTTTCCGCACTATTTGTATTATTCCGCACTCATAGCAGATCTTCTCGAATAAAATGCAGCACTTTTTGCCCATAATTGCATTACCTTATATATATATGTTCATTTACGACATGATTGCATCCGTACATTTTGTTACGGCCAAATACACCAGGGGCTTATGTTCCCCGCATTATGGTGTGATAAAGTCCGAACACTTTCACAAGTGCGGCACCCCGAACTTATAGCATTATATGAATCGGCTCTGAATCATGTCTTGGGTCAATAGTTGGGTTTGCCCGGCTCCCATGTTTGGCACCTTATGTTCCGTTCTATCGGCTAAGGTAGCACTGGGAGAACCACTGCGATTGCGCCCCGGTTGAGCCGGGTTAACGCCTCAGTGGAGAAATCTAAAACTGACTGTCATGATAAGGTGAGAGACTGGTCGCTGTTCGAGAGGTCCTTTCGGGTCCTTAAAGACCTACGCCACTTCGAGCGAAGTTCCGGATAATGTCCGACGAAGGCGTGGATAGCGCCCCTAATTCGGTCTTCCGAATACTAGGGGCTTCGCCGAAATTTAAAATTATAGAATTCTATGGCTAAGTGAGAGTGTTCAAGCACTATAAGTCCGGTTGCCTTGTTCGTTGTGTTGAGCGCCTCCCTAGATGGACCCAAAAATGGGAACAAGAGTGCTCAAGTTTATCCCGAACACCCCAGCACTCATGGCATGGGGGCTGAAGCCGACGACTTGCCATCTCTCAGATTTAATAAACGGCCGCACAGAAGGTAATATTTTAAATTAATAAGCGTTGCTTAGCGCATATGAACAAAGTTTTCAGCGCACAGGATAACACATTGCGAATTTACTCAATAATTACATCCCTGGGGCACTCATCCGCAATCTTGCGGGCACCCTTCAGAACAGTCTTATAGTACATCTCGGGCGTACGATATTCCTTGCCCACTGGTGGCGCGTCAGTGATTAGCTTCTCCGCATCCAACTTGCCCCAATGCACCTTTGCGCGGGCAAGGGCCCGACGAGCACCTTCAATACAGGCGGAGCGCTTGATAACCTCCACCGAGGGGCACGCATCCAACAACCGTCGCACGAGGCCGAAGTAGCTCCCAGGCATGGCCTCTCCAGGCCACAGCCGGACTATGAGGCCCTTCATGGCCTGCTCGGCTGCCTTGTGGAGCTCGACCAACTGCTTCAGCTGGTCGCTAGGGGGCAGCGGATGGCCGGCCTCAGCATACTGAGCCCAGAAGACCTTCTCCGTTGAGCTCCCCTCCTTGGCTCGGTAGAATGCGGCGGCATCTGACATGCTGCGAGGCAGATCTGCAAACGCCCCTGGAGAGCTCCGAATTCGGGTAAGTAACACGTAATTTACATTCACATGCTTGCTTTGCATGAAAAATGCCTTACCCGCCGCTATCTTCCTCACCAACTCAATCTCCTGAAGGGACTTATGGCCATCGGCCTTGGCAGTCTTGGCACTTTCGAGAGCTGAGGCAAGCTCGGACTCTCGAGTCTTTGAGTCACGCTCCAAACTCTCATGCTTTTCCATGAGAGCCTGGAGCTCTTGCTGAACCACCGCCACCTGCGCCTCCTGCTTTTCTCGCTCTGCCCGTTCCGCGGCCGCATTGCGTTCGGCCGCGGACACGGCCTCCTTCAGGGTCGCCACCTCATTCGTGGCCCCTGCAGTACCCATGTTATCCTTGTTATTTTTTGTTGCAACCTAAATCCTTTTCTGTAAGGTACAAGTTCAAAGTGGTGTTACTCACCTTCTTTGTCCTGGAGCTGCTTCTTGGCGCGGCCGAGCTCTTGCTCGGACCGCTTGAGCTCCTGCTTCAAAGCACCGACCTCCGCAGTCAGTGTGGCAGAGGTCAGCAGCGCAGCCTGCAACCCATATTGACATAATTTTTTAGCAAACCTGCGTATATCTTCTTTTTTTTCAGATCCTCAGTCCGGCTTTTCTTTTCGAACACCGAACCGAGCATCAGGGGCTACTGTCTATGCGGTATTACATTGCATATTTTTTATCTTCTTACCTCAAAGCCTGATAGAAGGCTGCTGCAGGCTTCGGCCAGCCCGCTCTTGGCGAGCTGTACCTTCTGAATCACCGCACTCATAATAGCGCAGTGTTCTTCCTCGATGGAAGCGCTCTGGAGCGCCTCCAACAAATTGTCCGGCGCCTCCGGTTGGACGGAAGCCGGCGGCGTCACGGTCTTGCCCTTCGTGCGAAGGGGCCGCCGGCCGGACTCCGGAACCACTGCGGGTTCTGATGTGGAGTCCGGTGCAAAGTCCGGGAGGCTACCTTGTGGCGCCTTCGGAGCCTCCCCTGATGGGTCCCTTCTTGGGATCCCACCTCGGCGTCCTCGCTGTCGCGAGGGGTGGAGGCGGTCGGGATGGAATCTACATCCGACGGAGCCAACGACCCGCTCGATGAAGCGGGGAGATCATCCTTGGCCGGACTACAGGCAGCATGCAGCATCAGAATGACACTATGTGACACAGAAAAAGAAATTATAAATCACTCAGGAATCCGGATACTTGCGATCTCGCTGGAGGCCTGGCCCTTGAAGGCCATTCTTCCTCACCAACGTTGATGTTGGCGGAGCTGTCCGGGGGAATAGTCCTTCCCCTCTTGGACCCTTCGGCCTCCCCTGTTGGGGAAGCCTTCCTCTTCCTCTCTCCCTCCTCTGGGAGAGAGTCCTCTTTCTCCTCCTCGTTTTCGGGGGAGGAGTCCACCCCGGAATCATCGGATACCTGAAAACGGGAACTCTTTCGAGCACCCGTGGCCTCCTTCTTGGCCTTCTTCTCCGGCACCACGTGCGGTGCTGGAACCAGCAGCCTCGCTAGACGGGCGTCTACTGGGTTTTCTGGCATGGGAGCCGGGCAGATAATCTGCTCCGCCTTCCTCATCTAGTCCTGTCAAAGGAAAAGGGGAAATTAAAACCCGCATCTAGTCAAACTATGAAAAGCAGGTGTCCCATAAAGGGGTAGAATCACTTACCTCGTCGGCTTGGCGCTGCGAGCGAAACCCGCGATCTTCAGTCGCGGATGCGGGGGCTTCGGCGCCCTGAAACAGCACCCTCCAGGCGCCTTCGTACGTCGCGTCGAAGAGCCCGCTCAGCGCCTGGTGCTGTTCCGGATTGAACTCCCATAGATTGAATGCCCGCTCTTGGCATGGGAGAATCCGGCGGACGAGCATGACTTGGACCACGTTAACCAGCCTGAGCTTCTTCACCAGCTTCTGGATATAGGCTTGGAGTCCCGTCACCTCCTCCGAACAACACCACAGCAAGCCCTTCTCTTTCCAGGAGGTGAGCTGCGTGGGGATACCAGATCTGAACTCGGGGGCCGCCGCCCACTTAGGGTCACGCGGCTCGGTGATATAGAACCACCCCGATTGCCACCCCTTGACGGATTCCACGAAGGCCCCTTCGAACCAAAGGACTTTGGGCATCTTGCCCAACATGGCGCCTCCGCACTCCGCTTGAGTGCCCTTAACTACCTTCGGCTTGACATTGAAGGTCTTGAGCCACAAGCCGAAGTGGGGCTGGATGCAGAGGAAGGCCTCGCACACGACGATAAACGCCGAGATGTTGAGGATGAAGTTCGGCGCCAGATCATGGAAATCCAGGACGTAGTAGAACATGAGCCCCCGGACAAAGGGTTGAAGTGGAAAACCTAGTCCGCGGAGGAAGTGGGGAAGAAAAACGACCCTCTCATGGGGCCTGGGGGTGGGGATGAGCTGCCCCTCATCGGGCAGCCGGCGCGTGATGTCGCCGGACAGGTAGCCGGCGCTGCGCAGTCTTTCGATGTGCTCCTCCGTAACGGAGGAGGTCATCCACGTGCCTCCCGCTCCAGACATGACTGGGGAAGGTTGAGACGATATGTGCGGGCTTGGGCGCTGGAGCTCGAGTGCGCGGAGATGGATAAGCAAAGGAGGAAGAAGGCGTAGGTGAAAAGGTGAATCCTTATCCCTTATATGGGCGGGCGAAGTCTACGCGTCCCCCACCGGCCTGGTAAAACTCGCTTATCCCCCAAGCGTCACCATCAATGGCGCGGTTGGGTTACCCACGTCCGTATTGATGAGAATCCCGGATTAAGGGGGAACACGATCTCTGCTTCGACAAGACGTGCCAAGGAAACCGCTTCGCTAAATGCGCTGAGGTGGTAGAGTAAAAAACGATTCAAGTAATGGCTTGGTAGTGGCATGACATCATGCCGTAAAAAACGTCAGCAGATTGAACTTGTGTATATACTATTCTCTCTATGGTGGAATGTGGAATTTATTTTGCAGAGCCGAACACTATCCTGGTGTTCACAATCTTCTATTATTCAGAGGAGGAACCCGCCTTGCAATGCCAAGCAATATATGCATCGGACTTATCGTCATTGAAGCCTGGTTCAGGGGCTACTGAGGGAGTCCTGGATTAGGGGGTGTCCGGATAGCCGGACTACCATCATCAGCCGAACTATCATCGACCGGACTCCAAGACTATGAAGATACAAGATTGAAGACTTCGTCCCGTGTCCGGATGGGACTTTCCTTGGCGTGGAAGGCAAGCTTGGCGATACGGATATGTAGATCTCCTACCATTGAAACCGACTCTATGTAACCCTAGCCCTCTCCGGTGTCTATATAAACCGGATGGCTCTAGTCCGTAGGACAACAACAACAACAACAACAACAATAACAACAACAACAACAACAACAACAACAACAACAACAACCATTACAATCATACCATAGGCTAGCTTCTAGGGTTTAGCCTCCTTGATCTCGTGGTAGATCCACTCTTGTAAACATCCACAATATCAATATCAATCAAGCAGGACGTAGGGTTTTACCTCCATCAAGAGGGCCCGAACCTGGGTAAAACATCGTGTCCCTCGTCTCCTGTTACCATCCGCCTAGACGCACAGTTCGGGACCCCCTACCCGAGATCCGCCGGTTTTGACACCGACAGTGGGACTCTCCTTTGCATGGAAGGCAAGCTTGGCGATTTGGATATGTAGATTCCCTTCTCTGTAGCCAACCTGAAGTAACCCTAGCCCCCTCTGGTGTCTATATAAACCAGAGGGTTTAGTCCATAGAACAAGAACTACCATAATCATAGGCTAGCTTCTAGGGTTAGCCTCTATGATCTCGTGGTAGATCGACTCTTGTAATACTCATATCATCATGATCAATCAAGCAGGAGGTAGGGTATTACCTCCATACAGAGGGCCCGAACCTGGGTAAACATCATGTCCCTCGCCTCCTATTACCATTAGCCTTAAACGCACTGTTTGGGACCCCCTACCCGAGATCCGCCCGTTTTGACACCGACATTGGTGCTTTCATTGAGAGTTCCACTGCGTTGTCATCATAAGGCTTGATGGCTCCTTCAATCATCTACAACAACGCGGTCCAAGGTGAGATCTTTCTCCCTGGACAAATCTTCATATTCGGTGGCTCCGTACTGCGGGCCAACTCGCTCGGCCATCTGGAGCAAATCGACAGCTACGCCCCTGGCCATCAGGTCAGGTTTGGAAGCTTGAAATACACCGCCGACATCCATGGAGACTTGGTCTTCGACGGATTCGAACCCATGACAGCCGCACCCTGTAGCTACGATGAACATGACTTAAATCTTTCATCGAACCATGCTCAGGAGACAGCGCGTGTAACTGTCCTGGCCCTAGATACAGTGCAGATCGTGCCATCTGAGGAAGGGAGGATGGACCCCGCCACGGAAGCTGCAGACTCAATGGTGCTAGAGTCGAACACATATCTGACCTCCAACGAGGCCTGTGTCATCAGAACCTCGGACACATCTCCGGCCATAGGCTCCGAACCGCGTATATCCGCGCCCATCGAATATAACAGGGTGCCGATCTTGGAGTTTAGGTTCGTGGACATCTTCCAACACTCCCCCTTAGGTGACGTGTTAAACTCATTGAAATCTCTCTCCTTATCAGGAGATTCTTGGCCGAACTATGTCCGGCTTGAGTGGGAAGCGGACGATGAAGAACATCGTTACCCACCCACCACCCACTTGATAGCCTTTGTCGACGATTTGTCCGACACGCTCGATTTCGACTCCGAAGACATCGACGGTATGGACGACGATGCAGTAGAAGAACAAGAACCACCGCCCATAGGGCGCTGGACAGTCACCTCCTCATACGACATATACATGGTGGATACACCCAAAGACAACAATGGCGATGACAAGAAGGATACAGTTGAGGATAAGCCACCTAAGAAGCAGCCGAAGTGCCGACACCAGCGGCGCCGCTCTAAACAACGCCATGGTAAAAACAGCGATGCTGGCACAAGATAAAATAACACCCCGGACTATGCCAAAGACAATGAAGATCCCGCAGACCCAGCGATGAAGCAGGACGGGCAAGGAAACGGCAAACACAGTCCAGGGCCGCTGTCCGATTACAGCGATGTTGAAGATACCACTTATCAACCTGTCTCCAAAGAAGACAATAATCTGGATGATGATACATTCATCATCCCGAAAAAATACTTGGAACAAGACCACCTCCAACAGAGACTTATTACCACCGCGAGGAGCTTGAAGAAGCAGAAGCAACGGCTTAAAGCCGCATAGGATATGCTCAACGACAGATGGAACGAAGTGCTCGACACTAAGGAAAAATACGGCAGCAATCGCCAAACAAAGAGCTATCCCAAACATAAACTGCTGCCGGAATTCGACAATGAGGCTATGCGCCCATACCGCCGAAAAACAATACGGCCGACCAGCCAGACCGACCACCTCGTGGCCAAGCAGAGCGGCTAACAACACCACACACAAACCCGCACCCCCTCCCCATAAAGGAAGGGAGGTCGTAGCCAAGTACCAGAAACACAATTTATGTGAGCACATAGACAAAAGAGCTGGCATAACCAGGTTCATCTATGGATCTAGGTAATGTGCTCCTATACAGGATCATGGCCATCAAACCGACTATGTCGGTCGCTTACCAGTCCGGAACCAACACCGAACACTACAACCATCGGACCCATGCCACAACATAGCCAAATACAGGAGCGCTGCGCACCCCCTGTGCTTCACCGATGAGGTGCTGGTATCATGAATTTCCAGAAGGGTTTAAACCCGTAAACATCGAGGCATACAACAGAACGACAGACCCTTCCATCTGGATAGAAGACTTTATTCTTCACATCCACATGGCTTGCAGAGATGATCTCCACACCATCAAATACCTACCCCTCAAGTTGAAAGGACCAGCTCGGCACTGGCTAAAAAGCCTCCCCAGAAATTCCATTGGAAGCTAGGAAGAACTCGAGGATGCTTTCAAGGCCAATTTTCAAGGGACCTATGTCCGACCTTCGGATGCAAACGATCTAAGTCACATAACCCAACAACCCGGAGAGTCAGCTCATAAGCTTTGGAACAGATTTCTCACCAAGAAGAACCAAATCACCGACTGTCCGGACGCCGAAACCTTAGCAGCTTTCAAACACAGTGTCCTGGACGAATAGCTGGCCAGACACCTCGGTCGGGAAAACCCAAGGACAATGGCAGCCCTAACTACTCTCATGACCCGCTTTTGCGTGGTTGAGGACAGTTGGTTGGCCCGTAGCAGCACCAGCAATCTAGGCACATCCGAAATCAGGGACGGCAATGGAAAACCACGACGCAATAAAAACAAACGTCAAAACAATGAAGATATCCCAGACAATACGATGGTAAACGCCAGATTCAAGGGCTCTAGACCCGGTCAACAGAAAAAATCATTTAAAGGCAGCAGAGATGGTCCATCCAGCCTAGATAAAATTCTAGACAGGTCCTGCCAGATTCATGGCACCCCTGATAAACCAGCTAATCACACCAACAGAGAATGTTGGGTCTTCAAGCAGGCCGGCAAGATCACCGCCGAACACAAAGGGAAGGGGCCGCAAAACGAAGACGAGGACGAATCTCACCAGCCGAACACAGGGGGACAGAAAAATTTCCACCGGAGGTCAAAACAGTGAACATGATTTCTGTCACTCACATCCCAAAGAGGGAGCGCAAATGCGCACTCCGAGATGTATATGTTGTAGAGCCCGTCGCCCCCAAATTCAACCCATGGTCGGCCTTCTCGATCACCTTCGATCGTAGGGATCATCCAACTGGTATCCGTCACGGGGGTTCAGCTGCCTTAGTGCTCGACCCAATAATCGACGGATACCACCTCACCCGAGTCCTTATGGATAGCGGCAATAGTCTCAATCTGATATATCAGGACACTGTCTGCAAGATGGGGATAGACCTGTCAAGAATCAACCGAAGCATCACTACCTTTAAAGGAGTAATACCCGGCGTAGAGGCCCGCTGCACGGGCTCTCTAACGTTGGCGATTGTATTCGGTTCTCCCGATAACTTTAGAAGAGAAGAACTAATCTTCGACATTGCTCCATTCCGAAGCAGCTATCATGCACTACTCGGAAGAAAGGCCTTCACCCGTTTCAATGCAGTCCCGCATTACGCTTATCTCAAACTCAAGATACCCGGTCCACGTGGCGTTATCACGGCCAGCGAAAATACGAAGCGCTCTCTTCGTAAAGAAGAATACATGGCAGCTCTAGCAGCCGAAGCACGAAGCGGCCTTTTCGAGCCGAGCAACTCATCGGTCTTCAAGACCGCAAAAACAGCTAAACGTGTGCGGTGCACACCTAGGTGTAGCAGCTCAGATAAACCTGAGCTTGTTTAGCAACCATGTCCCCATAAGAACAGCCCATAAGAAGGCTATACATGTCTCCCCATGTACATAAATATACACTCACCCCGCACATAAAAATTCTATAGTTTGGCTTGACCCTATTCGAACTCAAGAAGCTACCTTTCACGGTTCATTAAAACAAACCAACTTTACTCACGGTCACACCAGATTCTCTCACCTGGTTTTTTCTTTCTTACAGATGGCCACCATGTTATACCCCTCAAGGATACGGCACAACGGAGACAAAGGCGCAGACATGCAGCAGGGCCCTGTTTAAAGGTTTCTTTTTAGATTAAGACCCTGTGTAAACCTTTTTTATTATCTCTTCTTGTTTCATCCTCTCCTGGAACTTAAAATGACCATGAGGGATACCGGCATTATTTGCGAGCTTATGATTCGCCGTACTAAAATAGATGTTATAGCAGTAGCCATCAGTGTGTTTTGAGATCTATGCTCTCACAACAGGCGCTCTTTCGTCACGCCGGATTGCCGCACGTACCTTGAAATTCAGGGTTCATTACCGGGGGCTGTATTCATCCCGGTATATGTTGTAAAGTCCGAATACCTTTGGGAGTGTTCGGCATCGCGAGTTTGGCCTTATATGCATCAGCTCCGAATCATGTCTTTGATGAAATTTTGGGTTTGCCTGGCTCCCGTGTTTTGCTACCTTACGTTTCCGTTCTATCGGCTAAGGTGGTACAAGGAGAACTACTGCGATTGTGCCCTGGTTCATCCGGATGAGCACCTCAATGGAGAAAGCCAAAAACTGACTGTCATGATAAGGCGAGAGCTGCTCAACCACTCAATGACTCAGTAGAATCTTCGCGATTCCTCCGCATTAACAAAGGACCGGTTTACCGGTCACGTATGTAAACGCACCGTATTCGAATAAACGCGGACATACCAGGGGCTATATAGTAGCCCCACCATCAAACTCTTATGGCTAAGTGAAAGTGTTAAAGCTCTATAGTTCGATTGCCTAGTTCGCCGCACTACCACCTCCTTAATGTACCAAGACGTTGGGTCAAGTGTGATTACATGCTTTGCCGAACACCCCCGCGTTATACGCGAGGTGGCTGAAGCCGACGACTACAAACTTTCAGGTTATATACATATATACATAAACGGCCGCACAGGAGGCACTAAAATACTTTACGGGCAAAAGTATAAATATGGCCTTTATTATCAGCAGCATTGTTTTTATAATTCGAACACATGTTACTCGAACATGATATTTTTTTTAGCACTGAGCCTCTAATAAGCGGGCACCCTCTAAGACTTCTTCAAAATAGTGCTCTAGCAGGTCCTGACCCCCGGGTGGACCCCTTGTTGCAATATCGGTGGCCTTCATCTTTGCTAGTACGTCTTCACATGGGCAAGGGCCATTCGCGCACCTTCTATGCACGCCGACCGCTTGACAGCGTTGATATGCGTCACCGCACGAACAAATCGTTGAACCAAACCGAAATAACTATCCGGACTTGGTTCCTCAGGCCACAGTCGGTCCATGACAGCCTTCATGGCAAGTCCGGATAACCGGTGGAGCTCTGCCCATTCGCCATCTGCTCGCTCAACAGTAGTGGACGCCTTGGCATGCTAAACTACAACCGGAACAGTCTTTCCGCTTCATGGGTCTCTTGGTCCTGGAAAAATTGCGTCGCATCAGCAGCACTCTTTGAAAAATCCAAATATGGGTCCGGAGAACTCCACATTTGATCAAGCGGGGCATACTTCAGATTGCCGAATTTAGTTCGCAACAAAAAGGGCTTTCCAGCCGCGATATCCCCGGCTTGCCGGAGCTCCTCCCGAGCTGCTCGGACCTTAGACCGTATTTCCTTTGTCGCTTGTAAGGCCTTCTCAAGGTCAGCCATTTTTGCTTGGTTCTCTCTCTCGAGAAGCTCATACCGGCCAGCGGCATCCTTTAGCTCAAGAGCCAT
This sequence comes from Triticum dicoccoides, assembly GCF_002162155.2. Classification (NCBI taxonomy): domain Eukaryota; kingdom Viridiplantae; phylum Streptophyta; class Magnoliopsida; order Poales; family Poaceae; genus Triticum; species Triticum dicoccoides. Next base: position 411,289,216 of record NC_041389.1, on the reverse strand, counting down.
GTTGGCTATTCTCTCCTCACTCTGGTGATGAGCAGCATGTTCGGTTTTTAATTCACCAGCTGCCTTCTCGGCAGCTGCGTTGTTTATTTTGGCTTGCTCCTTGGCCCGGGCAAGCTCAGCCTGAAGGGTCTCCATGGCGGCAGCACCATTTGTAGTTAATCATGTTATAAATTCCAGCATCATGCTCCTATTTATACTTACTGACCGCCCAAGTGGCATACCTTGCACCTCGTCAAGCCGCTTGTTAACAAGCATCATGTCATCATCCGCCACATCAAGCTATCGCTTCAGTTTGGCAAACTCAGCAGCCCGGGCAGTTGCCGGGGCTGCAGCCGCCTGTGTACAAAATTTGGCAAAAATATTCCCTGAGCTTGTTTATCTTTTTTGATCCTCTGATTGCCCCATTAGGATGGAAACCAGAGTCTCAGGGGCTACTATCTATACACGGTGCACCTTGTGTTTACGATACAATTTAAAAAGTTACGTACCTCAAAGCCTCTTAGCAGGCTCATGAAAGCTTCATTCAGTCCGCTTTTTGTGGACGAAATCCTCTTAATCACCGTACCCATTAAGGTACGATGTTCCTATGAGACAGGCGCTTGCCACAGAAGGCCCATCAGTATATCCGGCTATATATCGGATAGTCTGCGGCTTTTGTTTTCGGTCTCTCTAGGAGTCGAACACCCCGGACCTCGGGCGGCCGAAGAACCACCTTCTGGCCTTATCCTCCTTTGCAGATTGGGAGAGATCCTCCGGGATGACACCTCGGGGTCGTCCGCCTTATGGGGCGGGGAAGTATGAGGAGGCGTTTCACTCTCCATCATCTCCGGAATAAGATTCCCTGAGGACGAAGATTGTTGAGGAAGGCTGTAGGCCAAACTGCAAAAATGTGTTTCAAAAATTACTCTCACAAACAGGAAAAGAACAGGGTATGCTTACAAAACACCCTTATTCACTTACGACTCGGTTAATAGCTGCCCCCTTGTGGGCGCTATGTGGCAACATTGCCCCCCAGATCAGGGCTCCCTGATAGGGATTTCTTCCCTTGCTTGGAGGCCTCTGCCTTCAAGTCTTCGGGGGCGACACTTTTCTTATCATGGGGGGAGGGAACATTAGATTCTCCTCCCCATTCATCATTCGACACGGGAGTTCCAACTTCCCCGGATATGGTGCGCAGCGTACCTCCAGTATGGAGGCCACTTTTGACCTCCCCACTCCTCTCCTTCTCTTCTCCCGATGGCACTTGATAAGGCGCATGAGCTAGCATCCTAGTTAAAACCGGATCCGCTGAATCTTCGAGAAGAGGGGCCGAACACCTGATCCTCTCTGCCTTCTTGATCCAGCCCTGGCCGAGGATGGTTCCTCAGAATAATGTTATGATAAACATAATGGCAATATGTTCGGTTGTTGAGTACTTACCGGAGTATCTGGATGGTTGCAATCGAGGCATGCGTCCTCTGTAGTGTCCGAACACTTTTTTCGTGATCCGAAGAATAATTTATACATCCCTTCGAGCGTCATGCCGAAGAAGTGTTGAACAGTTCGCGGTCCTTCCGGGTTGAACTCCCACATACGGAGAGGTCGTCACTGGCATGGTAGGACCCGACAGACTAGCATTACTTGGATTACTTTGACAAGACTGATGTCCTTCTTGATGAGATCCTGAATGCGGCTTTGCAATGTCCGTGCATCATCAACCGATCCCCAGTCCAGCCCCTTGTTGACCCACAATGCAAGCTGTGGCGGTGGACCGAATCGGAAGGCGGGGGCAGCCGCCCACTTTCTACCTCGGGGAGCTGTAATATAAAACCACTCCCGTTGCCATAGGTCAGAAACTTCTGAGAAGGAACCCTTTGGCCACTCCCGTACGCACTCCATGTGTCGCCCGTCGATTATCTTTGGCTTCACATTGAAGGTCTTAAGCCATAAGCCGAAGTGTGGGGTGATGCGGAGGAAGGCCTCACACACAACAATGAACGATGAGATGTGGAGGAAAGAGTCTGGGCTAGATCATGAAAATCTAGCCCATAATAGAACATGAGCCCTCTAACAAAGGCATGAAGACCGAAGCCTAGCCCTTGGAGGAAGTGAGAGATAAATACGACACTCTCATTGGATTTGGGAGTGGGGATAAACTGCCCTTGAGCAGGAAGCCTATGAAGGATTTCCGTTGTCAAGTATCTTGCTTCCCTAAGCTTCATGATGTCCTCCTCTGTGACAGAAGAGGCCGTCCACCGGCCTTGAAGGCTGGATCCAGACATGGTCGGAGGTCCGAAGCGCTTGGACTAAACCTTGGGTGTTGGAACTCGAGGTGGGAGAAGGGAAGGATTAACCTTGGACAGAAAAGGACGGGTCTTGGCCTCTTTATAAAGAGGATGAATGTCAAGCATCCTCGGCGTGGCCTTTGAAACTTGCCTAATCCCAAGGAATCATACCAATGGAGCGGTTGGGTTACCCACGCCCGTATTGATGAGAATCCCATAATAAGGGGACACGATCTCTACTTCGACAAGACGTGCCAATAAAACCGCTTCGCAAAACATGGAGTAGCAGGTTGGAAAAATGGTTCGAATAATGACCGGGCCGTCGTGTGATGTCACGCTATGGAAAAGTTGTCAGCAGATTAGATTAGTGGAATATTGTACTCTCTACGGTGGTATGTGGAATTTGTTTTGCAGAGCCGGATGTCGGTGTCAAAATCGGCGGATCTCGTGTAGGGGGTCCTGAACTATGTGTCTAAGGCTAATGGTAACAAGAGGCGGGGGACATGATGTTTACCCAGGTTCGGGCCCTCTCTATGGAGGTAATACCCTACTTCCTTCTTGATTGATCTTGATGATATGAGTATTACAAGACTTGATCTACCACGAGATCGTAGAGGCTAAACCTTAGAAGCTAGCCTATGATTATGATTGTCCTTGTCCTATGGACTAAACCCTCCGGTTTATATAGACACCGGAGGGGGGCTAGGGTTACACAGAGTCGGTTACGGAGGAGGGAATCTACATATCTGAATCGCCAAGCTTGCCTTCCACGCAAAGGAGAGCCCCACCCGGACATGGGACAAAGTCTTATATCTTGTATCTTCATAGCCCAATAGTCCGGTACATGTATATAGTCCGGCTGTCCGAGGACCCCCTAATCCAGGACTCCCTCAGTAGCCCCCGGACCAGGCTTCAATGATGATGAGTCCGGCGCGCAGATTGCCTTCGGCATTGCAAGGCGGGTTCCTTCTCCGAATTCTCCAACGTACCTATTATAAAGAGTAGTGTCCGGCTTCCCATTTAATGTTACACTCATCGGCTTATGTACCTTAATAGTATCAGCCTCCACGTGTCGAGCGAATGCAAGAAGTCGGGGCATTTTTACACTTGCCACCCTGACCATGTAAATAAATTGGCTACTAAAGAGACGGGGATCTTTAGATCCAAATCACACCATCTTCCCCAAGCAAGGAATCATCAAAGCGCGCCTGAAAAAACCACCCCAACATGGCCGGCCACTGAAGCTCTTTCTCCTACCCCTATAGCGCCAAGCCAGGTGATTGGGATAAGTGTACCATATCCCACGGTGAATTGGTGAAGTTGCAGACCCAGGGGTTTCTCCCACCTGCATATCTAGTCCCCGTTCAAGCGGGATTAGCTACTTTGACGGTGGGGAGCAAGCGGAGAATTTTTCCCAACCCATCCAGGGGAGAGCGAGTATGCCTTGTCCCTTATTTGCTGAGGGCCATCGGATTTCCAATCCATCCATTCCTCCGCGGGCTCCTGGAGTACTATGGCCTCCAGCTGCACAATTTTACCCCTACCTCCATCCTGCACATTGCAAGTTATGTCGCCCTTTGTGAGTTATTTCTGGGTTGTGAAGCCCATTTCGAGCTATGGAAGAAGTTGTTCTGCCTCCTCCCTCGTAATCAAAAGGGATCTATATTCCAAGTGGGCAGAGCTGAGATATGGCGCATCGCCGGGACCAGTTACCTATCCGGCACACCAAAGAAGGCATGCAAGAATTGCCTTCCAAGTGGTTTTATATAGAGGACGTCTCCCTTCCAGACCCAATCCAAATGGGTCTTCTTGAGTTCACAAATGCTCCACTGAAGAAGCGCCGCAACTGGCGTCCCCGGAGCCCCAAGGAGGAAGATAGCAGAGAGGTCCTTCAATTGATGAGCAGGATAAAAATGCTTGCTCAATCCGGATTAACAATAATCGAGGTTATGTCAATATGCATAATGCGGGGGGTACAGCCACTCCAGTATCGAGGGCGTCCCATGTGGCACTTCAACGAAGAAGATGACGCCACCCACTGCGGTCGGAAAGGTCCGGACTCCACTGTTGGAAATATGCCCTAGAGGCAATAATAAAATGATTATTATTATATTTCCTTGTTCATGATAAATGTCTGTTATTCGTGCTATAATTGTGTTATCCAGAAATCATAATACATGTGTGAATACATAGACCACAACATGTCCCTAGTAAGCCTCTAGTTGACTAGCTCGTTGATCAATAGATAGTCATGGTTTCCTGAGTATGGACATTGGATGTCATTGATAACGGGATCACATCATTAGGAGAATGATGCGATGGACAAGACCCAATCCTAAGCATAGCACAAGATCGTGTAGTTCGTTTGCTAGAGCTTTTCCAATGTCAAGTATCTTTTCCTTAGACCATGAGATCGTGTAACTCCCGGATACCGTAGGAGTGCTTTGGGTGTACCAAACGTCACAACATAACTGGGTGACTATAAAGGTATACTACGGGTATCCCCGAAAGTATTTGTTGGGTTGACACGGATCGAGACTGGGATTTGTCACTCTGCATGACGGAGAGGTATCTCTGGGCCCACTCAGTAATGAATCATCATAATGAGCTCAATGTGACCAAGTGTTTGGTCACGGGATGATGCATTACGGTACGAGTAAAGTGACTTGCCGGTAATGAGATTGAACGAGGTATTGGGATACCCACGATCAAATCTTGGGCAAGTAACGTACCGATTGACAAAGGGAATTGTATACGGGATTACTTGAATCCTTGGCATCGTGGTTCATCCGATGAGATCATCGAGGAGCATGTGGGAGCCAACATGGGTATCCAGATCCTGCTGTTGGTTATTGACCGGAGAGTCGTCTCGGTCATGTCTGCATGTCTCCCGAACCCGTAGGGTCTAGACACTTAAGGTTCGGTGACGCTAGGGTTGTAGAGATATTAGTATGCGGAAACCTGAAAGTTGTTCGGAGTCCCGGATGAGATCCCGGACATCATGAGTAGTTCTAGAATGGTCTGGAGGTAAAGAATTCTATATAGGAAGTCAAGTTTCGGCCACCCAAAAAGTTTCAGGGGTCACCGGTATTGTACCGGGACCACCGGAAGGGTCCCGGGGGTCCACCGGGTGGGGCCACCTATCCCAGAAGGCCACGTGGGCTGAAAGGGGAAGGTAACCAGCCCCTGGTGGGCTGGTGCGCCCCCCCTTGGGCCTCCCCTGCGCCTAGGGTTGGAAACCCTAGGGGTGGGGGCCCACTTGACTTGGGGGGCAAGTTCCCCCCTAGGTCGCCGCCCCCCTTGGAGATTCGATCTCCAGGGCCGGCGCACCCTCTAGGCCCCCTATATAAAGAGGGGGGAGGGAGGGCAGCCGCACCCTAGTCCCTGGCGCCTCCCTCTCCCCCGTACCACCTCTTCGTCTCGCTGAGCTTGGCGAAGCCCTGTCGAGATCACCGCTGCTTCCACCACCACGCCGTTGTGCTGCTGGATCTCCATCAACCTCTCCTTCCCCCTTGCTGGATCAAGAAGGAGGAGACATCTTCCCCAACCATGCGTGTGTTGAACACAGAGGTGCTGTCCGTTCAACACTAGGATCATCGGTGATTTGGATCACGACGAGTACGACTCCCTCAACCCCGTTCTCTTGAACGCTTCCGCTCGCGATCTACAAGGGTATGAAGATGCATTCCTCTCTCTCGTTGCTAGATGAACTCCATAGATTGATGTTGGTGAAGCGTAGAAAAAATTTATTTTCTGCATCGTTCCCCAACAGTGGCACCATGAGCCAGGTTTATGCGTAGTTCTCTTTGCACGAGTAGAACACAAATTTGTTGTGGGCGTAGATGTTGTCAATTTTCTTGCCACTACTAGTCTTACTTTGCTTTGGCAGCATCGTGGGATGAAGCGGCCCGGACCGACCTTACACGTACCTTACGTGAGACAGGTTCCACCGACTGACATGCACTAGTTGCATAAGGTGGCTAGCGGGTGTCTGTCTCTCACACTTTAGTCGGAGCGGATTCGATGAAAAGGGTCCTTATGAAGGGTAAATAGAAGTTGGCATATCACGTTGTGGCTTTTACGTAGGTAAGAAATGTTCTTGCTAGAACCCTATTGCAGCCACGTAAAAACATGCAACAACAATTAGAGGACGTCTAACTTGTTTTTTGTAGCATATGCCTTGTGATGTGATATGGCCAAAAGTTGTGATGAATGATATATATGTGATGTATGAGATCATGTTCCTGTAATAGGAATCACGACTTGCATGTCGATGAGTATGACAACCGGCAGGAGCCATAGGAGTTGTCTTAATTATTGTATGACCTACGTTTCAATGATTAAACGCCATGTAATTACTTTACTTTATTGCTAAACCGTTAGCCATAGTAGTAGAAGTAATAGTTGGCGAGCAACTTCATGGAGACACGATGATGGAGATCATGATGATGGAGATCATGGTGTCATGCCGGTGACGAAGATGATCATGGCGCCCCAAAGATGGAGACCAAAGGAGCTATATGATATTGGCCATATCATGTCACTATTTGATTGCATGTGATGTTTATCATGTTTTTGCATCTTATTTGCTTAGAACGACGGTAGTAAATAAGATGATCCCTCATAATAATTTCAAGAAAGTGTTCCCCCTAACTGTGCGCCATTGCGAAAGTTCGTTGTTTTGAAGCACCACGTGATGATCGGGTGTGATAGATTCCAACGTCCACATACAACGGGTGTAAGACAGGTTTACACATGCAAAACACTTAGGTTAACTTGACGCGCCTAGCATGTACAAACATGGCCTCGGAACACAAGAGACCGAAAGGTCGAACATGAGTCATATGGAAGATACGATCAACATGGAGATGTTCACCGATGATGACTAGTCCGTCTCACGTGATGATCGGACACGACCTAGTTGACTCGGATCATGTATCACTTAGATGATGAGAGGGATGTCTAATCTGAGTGGGAGTTCATTAAATAATTTGATTAGATGAACTTAATTATCATGAACTTAGCCTAAAAACCTTTGCAAAAATGTCTTGTAGATCAAATGGCCAATGCTCATGTCAACCTCAACTTCAATGCGTTCCTAGAGAAAACCAAGCAAAAAGATGATGGCAGCAACTATTCGGACTGGGTCCGGAACCTGAGGATCATCCTCATAGCTTCCAAGAAAGCATATGTCTTAGAAGGACCGCTAGGTGAAGCACCCATCCCATAGAACCAAGACGTTATGAAAGCTTGGCAGTCACGTGCTGATGATTACTCCCTCGTTCAGTGTGGCATACTTTACAGCTTAGAACCGGGGCTCCAAAAGCGTTTTGAGCAACACAGAGCATATGAGATGTTCGAAGAGCTGAAAATGGTTTTCCAAGCTCATGCCTGGGTCGAGAGATATGAAGTCTCCGACAAGTTCTATAGTTGTAAGATGGAGGAAAATAGTTCTGTCAGTGAGCACATACTCAAAATTTCTGGGTTGCACAACCGCTTGTCCCAGCTGGATATTAACCTCCCAGATGAGGCGGTCATTGACAGAATCCTTCAGTCGCTCCCACCTAGCTACAAGAGATTTGTCATGAACTACAATATGCAGGGGATGGTGAAAACTATTCCTGAAGTATTTTCAATGCTGAAATCAGCAGAGTTGGAAATCAAAAAGGAGCATCAAGTGTTGATGGTCAATAAAACCACTAGTTTCAAGAAAGGCAAGGGTAAGAAGAACTTCAAGAGGACAGCAAGGGAGTTGTTGCGCCCGGTAAGCCAGTTGCCGCCAAGAAGCCAAAGAATGGACCCAAGCCTGAGACTGAGTGCTTTTATTGCAAAGGGAAGGGTCACTGGAAGTGGAACCGCCCCAAATACTTAGCGGACAAGAAGGCCGGCAACAGTAAAGGTATATGTGATATACATGTAATTGTTGTGTGCCTTACCAGTACTCGTAGTAGCTCCTGGGTATTTGATACCGGTGCAGTTGCTCATATTTGTAACTCAAAGCAGGAGCTGCGGAATAAGCGAAGACTGGCGAAGGACGAGGTGAGGATGCGCGTCGGGAATGGTTCCAAGGTCAATGTGATCGCCATCGGCACGCTACCTCTACATTTATCTATGGGATTAGTTTTAAACCTCAATAATTGTTATTTAGTGCCAGCTTTGAGCATGAACATTGTATCTAGATCTCGTTTAATACGAGATGGCTACTCATTTAAATCCGAGAATAATGGTTGTTCTATTTATATGAGAGACATGTTTTATGGTCATGCCCCGCTGGTAAATGGTTTATTCTTGATGAATCTCGAACGTGATGTTACACATATTCATAGTGTGAATACCAACAGATGTAAGGTTGATAACGATAGTCCCACATACTTGTGGCACTGCCGCCTTAGTCACATTGGTGTCAAGCGCATGAAGAAGCCCCATGCTGATGGACTTTTAGAGTCTCTCGATTATGAATCATTTGACACATGCGAACCATGCCTCATGGGCAAAATGACCAAGACTCCGTTCTCCGGAACAATGGAGCGAGCAACCACAACCAACTTATTGGAAATCATACATACTGATGTGTGCGGTCCAATGAGCGTTGAGGCTCGCGGAGGTTATCGTTATGTTCTCACTCTCACTGATGACTTAAGTAGATATGGGTATGTCTACTTGATGAAACACAAGTCTGAGACCTTTGAAAAGTTCAAGGAATTTCAGAATGAGGTAGAGAATCAACGTGACCGAAAAATAAAGTTCTTACGATCAGATCGTGGAGGAGAATATTTAAGTCACGAGTTTGGTACGCACTTAAGGAAATGTGGAATCGTTTCACAACTCACGCCGCCTGGAACACCTCAGCGTAACGGTGTGTCCGAACGTCGTAATCGCACTCTATTGGATATGGTGCGGTCTATGATGTCTCTTACCGATTTACCGCTATCATTTTGGGGATACGATCTAGAGATAGCTACATTCACTTTAAATAGGGCACCGTCTAAATCCATTGAGACGACACCGTATGAATTATGGTTTGGGAAGAAACCTAAGCTGTCGTTTCTAAAAGTTTGGGGATGCGATGCTTATGTCAAGAAACTTCAACCTGAAAAGCTCGAACCCATGTCGAAAAAATGTGTCTTCATAGGATACCCTAAGGAAACCATTGGGTATACCTTCTACCTTAGATCCGAAGGCAAGATCTTTGTTGCCAAGAACGGGTCCTTTCTGGAGAAAGAGTTTCTCTCGAAAGAAGTAAGTGGGAGGAAAGTAGAGCTCGATGAAGTACTACCTCTTGAACCGGAAAGTAATGCAGCTCAGGAAAATGTTCCTGTGGTGCCTACACTGACTGGAGAGGAAATTAATGATGATGATCAAGGTACTTCGGATCAAGTTGCTACTGAACTTCGTAGGTCCACAAGGACACGTTCCACACCAGAGTGGTATGGCAACCCTATCCTAGAAATCATGTTGTTAGACAACAGTGAACCTTCGAACTATGAAGAAGGATGGCGGGCCCAGATTCCAACAAATGGCTTGAAGCCATGAATCCGAGATAGGATCCATGTATGAAAACAAAGTATGGACTTTGACAGACCTGCCCAATGATCGGCGAGCGATAGAAAATAAATGTATCTTTAAGAAGAAGACGGACGCGGATGGTAATGTTACCATCTATAAAGCTTGACTTGTCACTAAGGTTATCGGCAAATTCAAGGGGTTGACTACGATGAGACTTTCTCTCCCGTAGCGAAGCTAAAGTTCGTCTGAATCATGTTAGAAATTGCGGCATACTATGATTATGACATATGGCAAATGGACGTCAAAACGGCATTCCTTAACGGCTATCTTAAGGAAGAACTGTATATGATGCAGACGGAAGGTTTTGTCAATCCTGAGAATGCTAACAAGGTATGCAAGCTCCAGCGATCCATTTATGGGCTGGTGCAAGCATCTCGGAGTTGGAACATTCGCTTTGATGAGATGATCAAAGCGTTTGGGTTTATGCAGACTTATGGAGAAGCCTGCGTTTACAAGAAAGTGAGTGGGAGCTCTGTAGCATTTCTCATATTATATGTGGATGACATACTTTTGATGGGAAATGATATAGAACTTTTGGACAGCATTAAGGCCTACTTGAATAAGTGTTTTTCAATGAAGGACCTTGGAGAAGCTGCTTACATATTAGGCATCAAGATCTATAGAGATAGATCGAGATGCCTCAGAGGTCTTTCACAAAGCACATACCTTGATAAGATATTGAAGAAGTTCAATATGGATCAGTCCAAGAAAGGGTTCTTGCCTATATTGCAAGGTGCGAGATTGAGCTCGGCTCAATGCCCGACCACGGCAGAAGATATAGAAGAGATTAGTGTCATCCCCTATGCCTCAGCCATAGGGTCTATTATGTATGCCATGCTGTGTACCAGACCTGATGTAAACCTTGCCATAAGTTTGGTAGGAAGGTACCAAAGTAATCCCGGCAAGGAACACTAGACAGCGGTCAAGAATATCCTGAAGTACCTGAAGAGGACTAAGGATATGTTTCTCATTTATGGAGGTGACAAAGAGCTCGTCATAAAGGGTTACGTCGACGCTAGCTTCGACACGGATCTGGATGACTCTAAGTCACAAACCAGATACATGTATATTTTGAATGGAGGGGCAGTAAGCTGGTGCAGTTGCAAGCAGAGCGTCATGGCGGGATCTACATGTGAAGCGGAGTACATGGCAGCCTCGAAGGCAGCACATGAAGCAATCTGGATGAAGGAGTTCATCACCGACCTAGGAGTCATACCCAATGCGTCGGGGACAATCTCTCTCTTCTGTGAAAACACTGGAGCTATTGCCCTTGCCAAGGAGCCCAGGTTTCACAAGAAGACCAGGCACATCAAGCGTCGCTTCAACTCCATTCGTGAAAATGTTCAAGATGAAGACATAGATATTTTCAAAGTGCATACGGATCTAAATGTTGCAGATCCGTTGACTAAACCTCTTCCGCGAGCGAAACATGATCAACACCAGAACTCTATGGGTGTTCGATTCATCACAATGTAACTAGATTATTGACTCTAGTGCAAGTGGGAGACTGTTGGAAATATGCCCTAGAGGTAATAATAAAATGATTATTATTATATTTCCTTGTTCATGATAATTGTCTGTTATTCATGCTATAATTGTGTTATCCGGAAATCGTAATGCATGTGTGAATACATAGACCACAACATGTCCCTAGTAAGCCTCTAGTTGACTAGCTCGTTGATCAATAGATAGTCATGGTTTCCTGACTATGGACATTGGATGTCATTGATAACGGGATCACATCATTAGTAGAATGATGTGATGGACAAGACCCAATCCTAAGCATAGCACAAGATCGTGTAGTTCATTTGCTAGAGCTTTTCCAATGTCAAGTATCTTTTCCTTAGACCATGAGATCGTGTAACTCCCGGATACCGTAGGAGTGCTTTGGGTGTACCAAACATCACAACTTAACTGGGTGACTATAAAGGTATACTACGGGTATCCCCGAAAGTAGCTGTTGGGTTGACACGGATCGAGACTGGGATTTGTCACTCCGTATGACGGAGAGGTATCTCTCGGCCCACTCAGTAATGCATCATCATAATGAGCTCAATGTGACCAAGTGTTTGGTCATGGAATCATGCATTACGGTACGAGTAAAGTGACTTGCCGGTAACGAGATTGAACGAGGTATTGGGATACCGACGATCGAATCTCGGGCAAGTAACGTACCGATTGACAAAGGGAATTGTATATGGGATTACTTGAATCCTCGACATCGTGGTTCATCCGATGAGATCATCGAGGAGCATGTGGGAGCCAACATGGGTATCCAGATCCCGCTGTTGGTTATTGACCAGAGATTCGTCTCGGTCATGTCTTCATGTCTCCCGAACCCGTAGGGTCTACACAATTAAGGATCGTGACGCTAGGGTTGTAGAGATATTAGTATGCGGAAACCCGAAGGTTGTTCGGAGTCCAGGATGAGATCCTGGACGTCACGAGGAGTTCCGGAATGGTCCGTAGGTAAACAATTCTATATAGGAAGTCAACTTTCGGCCACCGGGAAAGTTTCGGTGGTCACCGGTATTGTACCGGGACCACCGGAAGGGTCCCGGGGTCCACCGGGTGGGGCCACCTATCCCGGAGGGCCACGTGGGCTCAAAGGGGAAGGGAACCAGGCCCTGGTGGGCTGGTGCACCCCTCCTTGGGCCTCCCCTGTGCCTAGGGTTGGAAACCCTAGGGGTGGGGGGGCGCCCAACTTGACTTGGGGGGCAAGTTCCCCCCTAGGCCGCCGCCCCCCTTGGAGATTGGATCTCCCGGGCCGGCGCACCCCCTAGGCCCCATATATAAAGAGGGGGGAGGGAGGGCAGCCGCACCCTAGTCCCTGGCGCCTCCCTCTCCCCCGTACCACCTCTCCGTCTCACTGAGCTTGGCGAAGCCCTGCCGAGATCACCGCTGCTTCCACCACCACGTCGTTGTGTTGCTGGATCTCCATCAACCTCTCCTTCCCCCTTGCTGGATCAAGAAGGAGGAGACGTCTTCCCCAACCATACATGTGTTGAACGCGGAGGTGTTGTCCGTTCAGCACTAGGATCATCGGTGATTTGGATCACGACGAGTACGACTCCCTCAACCCCGTTCTCTTGAAGGCTTCCGCTCGCTATCTACAAGGGTATGTAGATGCACTCCTCTCTCTCGTTGCTAGATGAACTCCATAGATTGATCTTGGTGAAGCGTAGAAAAATTTTATTTTCTGCATCATTCCCCAACATCCACCACCGCTCTGGTGAAAATATTGTCCGATTTATACAAAGGAGAAGAAGAGGAGTTCATCCGCATTAAGCCATGGGACGGATTTTCCATGTACACCCCCCCCCCCCAGCTGGCTGATTTGCTACCCTTTACTCAACTCTATTCCTTCCCATAGTCCTTTATCATAAATACTGACTCCGCCCTTCTATTACAGGAATGGCAAAAAATACAAGGGAGATCCACAGCCTGGCTCCACAGCCAGAGGACCACGACCGGGCCCTTGACCCCGGATTCAAAGAAGATCCGGACATATTCGTGGAGCTTGGCGAAGGGGTGTTTTACCAGGCGAGCTATGACGGCATCGAGGTGGCCATCATCGCCGATTACCCCGACCTCCTCCCTGTATCACATGTAGACTTGTCTTCCAAAGAGGATTCACTCTTTCCGCCTTACCAACCGCACAATTCTTATGCTCTAAAGGGAAGGCGATCGGTGCGCCATGCCGAACCCGAGGCGACTCACCAACAAGGGGCGCCTAAGCTGAGTATGCTTCCAAAAAGGAAGGCAAACTGAAACGCGGCCGAGCCATCATCAAAGAGGTATGGTTTTAAACATGCTCTGTGGCAGTCATCTTAAAGTATGACACTATCCGTTGTGTCTTGGCAGAAAGAACATCCACCAGACTATGTCCGGGGATCCTGTCCGCCATGCCTCTACCAGCCGGATTCCAGAACCAGTCTCAAGAGCGGAGGCTAACACGGAGGTGACACCGAACGGTCCTCATATAGAGGATTCGGATAAGATATCCGCTACAAACTCCGAAGTGGATAGCGCCATGAATCATCGGCATCGGCGGGCTGCACTCCGCAACCCTGGTTTTTTCGAAGAGGCTTTCAATGCCTTCAACCCGGGTGATGCGTACATTCGACCTTCTCAAGATGGGCTTGCTAGAGCCACAAACCAGTATTTAAAAGATATACGGGTAAGTAAAATCTAATCATTATGTATATCAGTAGCCCCTGAGACTTGAAACAGTTGGTACAACTGATTTACAGATCATTGTATGAACAGGTTCTCACAGAGAAGAATAACCTGTTGTCTCAAGAGGTGGAGAAGTGTCAAACCCAGCTAAGGGCCACAGCTGCCGAACTAAAGGAATCCAAGAAGGCCTCATCTGGTAATGTTTCTCTCTATCGAGAAAAAACGTAATCACGTGTACCATTTAGTGTTCGGCACGTTGTAGATCTGATAATAGATTCCGCAGATAATCCCGGAGTGAATCCGGAGATCCTACAAGAGGATGAACAAAGAGCTCAACGATAACTAGACACTGGCGAGCGTGTACTTACACGGGTCAGGTGGGAGAAAAACGATCTCCAGGATGCCAATACCCGGCTGAGCGTAGAATTGGAAGATGTTCGTGCCCAACTAGCTGACTCTGTGAAGGAGAATAAAAGGCTTCAATGCAGCATTTTTAGTATGTGCTCGAACGAACTTTTATATAGTTCGGCAAAGAAACAGACTAACAGAGTTATGTCTGTAGGTATGCTAACTGGCCGTCCTGGAGAGGAGATTCCCGGATCCTCGGGCGGTTTGCTACAAGAGCTTTCGCAACTGCTCGAACAAGTTTGGCAGGTGATGCAGGGTGTCGTCAAGGCCTTGTGGCCATCCGCCTCCCTGCCAGGAAGCATGGGGGAGCTTGTACAGCTACTCAAGGGGGCGCGGTGACGCTTCTGACTATGGAAGATATCTGCCTGTCGACAAGGTGAGAGGGAAGCTTGGGCCATGGTAAAAACACGATATACCAAGCTCGATCCGAATCATATGGCCCGGGTCGGACCTGTAGGGTCAGATGGGAAAGAAATTCCCATTATTCTAGTATATGACCAGGTAGGATTAGCCACAAAATATTCCCAACAGGATTGTAGGCTAGACAGCATGTTGGATGGCCTAGAAGAAGAAGCATTTGAGTCTAAGTGACTATGTACTTCAATTGACATATATGTCCCTAGCCGGATTGTAAATCATTTGTCATGGCGGACCTTTTCGCTTCAGCCTCCGGATCCGATAGTACGGAGCGTTTCCGAATACCCGCTCGGTTATACAAACCGGGGTACGCGTGGAAACCAAGCGTAGGGGTCATAATTTGTTGAACAGACAAGTACCCAACTAGCTATGTTATATTACATGGATAGTAAGAAAGATATTCCAGAGAGAATAGTTCCGTTAAGGGTTCCTTTCCCTGGGTACGCATGCATTAATGTGCATGTCCGAACTGAGAGCAAGAAGCGCAGTATATGTCACATCTGGGGGTTTGTATTGTGATAGGTTAAAAGACATCTTTAGTTCACCGACCGAATATTCCCTTAAGAATGCTAGCTTTCGACTTCACCCAGTTTGAGGTACACGTCCGGAGTACCCAGTAGTAACAATCGCAGAGGTGCTCCCCTTATGCCCCAGCCGAACTAACGGGAACGTAGGGCATAAACACAGGAGCCAAGCAACCCAGCTTGGCTAAAACTTAAGTCATATTGATGCATATAATGGCGAATAAAGGGTACATATGGCAAAAGGACGCATATGCAGTGGGCTTAATGCCCGGAAGATAATTATATTAAGCTTATGTATAAGAAGCCCCCGGGTTTAATGAGCGCACATATTTGAAGATTAGTGTGTCATGACTGTGTAGGCTAGCCACACTAAAACTTTAGAGATCCAAAAGGAAAGAGAGAGGATATAGCTAAAAAGTAAATAAAAAGGAACAAAGGGAAGGAGACAAACAAAGAGTTCGGTGCTAGGCGTAGAATCTTCGGAGTCTGGCCGCATTCCATGGGTTCGGGTCGAGTCGATTATCTGATGCATCACGCAGGCGGTACGCTCCTCCAGTGAGAACTTTGTTAATGATGAAGGGACCCTCCCGCTCGGGCTTGATCTGGTCTTTTTTATTCTCCGGTAGGCATAGAACGAGTTCGCCAATATTATAAGTTTTGGCCCGTACTTCTCTGCTTTGATACATGTGAACATGTTGTTGATAAAATGTGGAACGAGCTTTTGCAATGTCGCGCTCCTCCTCCAGGGCATCTAAACTGTCCTGCCGATCAAGCTCATCTTCTCTCTCTTCATACATGCGCACTCGAGGTGAGTCATGAATAATATCACAGGGCAGTACAGCCTTTGCGCTGTACACCATGAAGAAGGGTGTGTACCCGGTAGTGCGATTTCACGTGGTTCGCAGCCCCCAGAGTACAGAGTCGAGCTCCTCAACCCAGCCCGTGTCTGATTCTTTTAAGGATCGCACTAGTCTAGGTTTAATGCCGCTCATAATAAGACCATTGGCTCGTTTGACTTGACCGTTTGTTTGAGGGTGATAAACAGAGGTATAATCGAGCTTAATGCCCATGTTGCCCCACCAGGTTTTCACCTCATCGGCTGTGAAATTGGAGCCGTTGACAGTGAGGATGCTATGGGAGATACCATAACGGTGTACCACACTCGATATGAAGTCTATCACGGGTCCGGATTCGGCCGTTTTAACTGGTTTGGCTTCTATCTATTTGGTGAATTTATCCACCATGACCAACAGGTATTTTTTCTTATGGCTTCCTCCTTTAAGGAGTCCGACCATATCAAGCCCCTAGACCTCAAGGGGCCAAATTATGGGAATTTTTTGTAGAGCGGTGGGTGGCAGATGGCTTTGGTTGGCGAAAAGTTGGCACCCTACGCAATGTTGGACGAGGTCCTGTGCGTCTGCTCGGGCTGTCGGCCAGTAGAAACCTGTATGGAAGGCCTTCCTTACAAGGACCCGAGCTGCGGCGTGGTGACCGCCGAGGCCGGCATGAATTTCAGCCAAGAGTTGTCGCCCTTCCTCCTCAGAGATACATCTTTGAAGTACTCCGATAGCGCTTTTCTTATAAAGCACTCCCTCGTGAACTTTGTAGGCTTTAGAGCACCGCACAATGCAGTGTGAATCATTTTGATCTTTGGGGAGTTCTTGCCTATTAAGGTAGGCTAAGAAAGGTTCGGTCCATGGGGCAATGTCAGCCATGATGAGATGGGCCGAAGGTGTTATTTCGGTGGTAGAGCCCCCGATTATGTCAGTGTGTTCGGAATCTTGGATTGTGGTCGGAACCGGATTAGTGTTGCCGGTCTCCCCTTGCCACACCACGAATGGCTTGAAAAGCCTTTCTAGAAAGATCTTATGTGGGACGGGGTCGCGCTTAGCGCCAATGCGTGCAAGGATATCCGCCGCTTGATTGTTTTCTCGAACCACATGATGAAATTCAAGCCCCTCGAATTGAGCTGACATTTGAAGGACGGCATTACGATAAGCCGCCATTTTCGGATCCTTGGCATCGAAGTCTCCATTTATTTGAGATATTGCAAGGTTTGAATCCCCGCGCACTTCCAGGCACTGGATGCCCATGGAGACAGCCATCCGAAGACCATGCAACAGAGCCTCATGTTCGGCTGCATTGTTGGAGTCTGTGTATAATATTTGGAGTACGTATTGGACTGTATCTCCAGTGGGGGATGTCAGGACAACACCTGCTCTCAGACCAGCCAGCATTTTAGAGCCGTCGAAGTGCATGATCCAATTGGAGTATACGGCGTACTCTTTGGGGAGTTTGGCCTCTGTCCATTCGGTGACGAAGTCAGCCAGTACTTGCGATTTAATGGGTCGTCGTGGTTTATATGTAATGTCGAATGGGAGGAGCTCGATGGACCACTTAGCAATCTGGCATGTTGTGTCGCGGTTATGTATTATGTCATTGAGTGGTACTTCGGAGGCCACCGTGATTGAACACTCTTGAAAGAAGTGTTGTAGTTTCCAGGATGCCATGAAGACCACGTATGCTATTTTTTTATAATGGGGGTACCGAGATTTGCATGGTGTGAGGACAGTGGATACGTAGTATACTGGCTTTTGAAGCGGGAACTTGTGTCCGTCCTCCTCTCGTTCGACGACGAGCACTGCGCTTACAACTTGGTGTGTTGCAGCTATGTATAACAACATGGGTTCGCCAACGTTTGGTGCGGCCAGGATTGGGTTGCTGGCCAGGAGAGCCTTTATTTCTTCCAGTCCGGCCATCGCCGCGTTTGTCCACTCGAAGTGTTTGATTCATCGAAGAAGGTGATAAAGAGTTAGTGCCTTTTCTCCCAATCTGGAGATAAAGCGGCTTAAGGTTGCCACGCATCCAGTTAATTTCTGGATTTGTTTGAGGTCTGTGGGGTAGCCAATTGAGACAAAGCTTGGATTTTAGCTGGGTTTGCTTCAATTCCTATATTGGAAACGATGAAGCCCAGCGGCTTTCCGGCGGGAACGCCGAAAACACATTTTTCCAGATTAAGCTTAATGTCATGTGTTCGGAGGTTGTCAAATGTGAGCCTTAGATCGTTTATTAAAGACTCGACGTGCCTTGTCTTGATGACCACGTCATCCACATATGCTTCAACTGTTTTGCCAATTTGTTTTTCCAGGCATGTTTGAATCATGCGCTGGTAGGTAGCACCGGTGTTTTTGAGCCCGAAAGGCATGGTGTTGAAGCAAAAGGGGCCATATGGGGTGATAAATGTCATTGCGGCTTAATCAGACTCCATCATCTTGATTTGATGGTATCCGGAGTATGCGTCGAGGAAACACAGTGAGTCATGTCCTGCGGTAGCATCGATAATCTGATCAATGCGGGGGAGAGGGAAGGGATCCTTAGGGCAAGCCTTGTTGAGGTCCTTGAAATCGACACATAGGCGCCAGGATTTATCCTTCTTTGGTACCATCACCAGGTTTGCTAGCCAATCCGGGTGTTTTATTTCTCTGATGAATCCGGCTTCGAGTAACTTGGCTAGCTCCTCTCCCATAGCTTGTCGTTTAGGTTCTAAAAAGCGCCATAGTGTCTGCTTGACCGGCTTATATCCCTTCAATATGTTGAGGCTATGCTCGGCCAGCCTGCGTGGGATCCCTGGCATATCTGAAGGGTGCCAGGCAAAGATATCCCAATTCTCGCATAAGAACGCCCGCAGTGCAGTGTCGATTGTGGGGTTCAGTTGTGCCCCGATGGATGTTGTCTTTGTGGAGTCCGTTGGGTGGACTTGGAATTTGACTATTTCGTCCGCTGATTTGAAAGAGGTGGACTTGGATCGCTTATCGAGTATCACGTCGTCCCTATCCACTATGGAGCATAATGCAGTTAATTCTTCGGTCGCGAGGGCTTCGGATAATGCCTCAAGGGCCTGGGCAGCGGTTTTATTTTCAGCGTGGAGTGCTATGTCCAGATCACTGGCAAGAGTGATGATTCCATTGGGCCCGGGCATCTTTAGTTTCATGTACCCATAATGGGGTATAGCTTGGAAGCTCGCGAATGCGTCCCGCCCTAAAAGGGCATGGTATCCACTACTGAAAGGGACCACTTGGAATGTTATCTCTTCGGACCTGTAATTCTCTAGCGTGCCGAATACCACATTGAGTGTGATTTTTCCCGCACATTGTGCCTCCCGACTGGGAATAATTCCTCGGAACGTCGTGCTGCTTTGCTCAATGCGGCACCTGTCTATTTCCATTTTGTTGAGAGTTTCCTCGTAGATGAGGTTTAGTCCGCTGCCACCGTCCATGAGCACTTTGGTAAGCCGAAAGCCGTCCAGAATTGGACTAAGGACCAAAGCGGCTGGTGCTCGGACTGTTCGGAATTGAGGTTCATCACTTGCATTGAAGGTTATAGCTGTGTCGTTCCAGGGGTTTATTGCTGCAACATGGCAGACTTCGGCGAGGCTACGGAGTGCTCTCTTGCGCCTGTTGTTCGAGGCGAAGGTCTCGAAGACTATTAAGAATTTATTGTTGTTTTCTACGGGATGATGCTCTGCAGTGTTGTTGATGAGGAGATCATCGCCACTCTTGGCCACCTGCCGAAGTATCCAACATGCTCGAAGGTTGTGTGTTGGTACGGTATCCAGTGTGGTGTGTATTTTGCATGGCCTATTGAGCCATCCCTCCAATATGGTTCCACGCCCTGTAGTGGGCTTCGGTTTCATCATTATTGGATCCGGTGACCTGCGAGGGTGTGCCCTTTTCATTCGGACGAGGGGTTTAGTGAGAGCCAGCAGATCCCAGAATGTTGCCTGAGTTTTCCAAGCGCTTTCCATCGCACAGTACTTCTGTAATATGGCTGCCAAGTCAGCGAAGTGTGATATGTCACGGTGACTTATGGCGTTATGGATTCCCTTGTTCGTGCAATTTTTGCAAAAGAATGAGATTGTGTCTTCATCGCGACAGTCCTTAACCTTGTTCATTACAAGGAGGAATCTGGCCCAAAAGTGATGTACTGTCTCTAGGGATTGTTGTCTAATGTGGCAAAGATCGCTTGTATCTGGGTGGGTGGGTGGTGTTGGTGTCAAAACCGACGGATCTCGGGTAGGGGGTCCCAAACTGTGCATCTAAGGCTAATGGTAACAGGAGACTGGGGAAACGATGTTTACCCAGGTTTGGGCCCTCTCGATGAAGGTAATACCCTACTTCCTGCTTCATTGATCTTGATGATATGAGTATTACAAGAGTTGATCTACGACGAGATCGTAGAGGCTAAACCCTAGAAGCTAGCCTATGATTATGATTGTTGTTGTCCTACGGACTAAACCCTCTGGTTTATATAGACACCGGAGGGGGCTAGGGTTACACAGAGTCGGTTACAGAGAAGGAGATCTATCATCCGAATCGCCAAGCTTGCCTTCCACGCAAAGAAGAGTCCCATCCGGACACGGGACGAAGTCTTCAATCTTGTATCTTCATAGTCTAACAGTCCAGCCAAAGTATATAGTCTGGCTATCCGAATACCCCCTTATCCAGGACTCCCTCAGTAGCCCCTGAACCAGGCTTCAATGACGATGAGTCCGGTGTGCAGATTGTCTTCGGAATTGCAAGGCGGGTTCCATCTCCGAATACTCCAAGGTAAATTTCGAACACTTAAGTCGTGT
This sequence comes from Triticum dicoccoides, assembly GCF_002162155.2. Classification (NCBI taxonomy): domain Eukaryota; kingdom Viridiplantae; phylum Streptophyta; class Magnoliopsida; order Poales; family Poaceae; genus Triticum; species Triticum dicoccoides. Next base: position 411,268,226 of record NC_041389.1, on the reverse strand, counting down.
TCGGCTCTGCAAGACAAATTTCAGATACCCTAGAGAGAACAATAATCCACAAATCTAATCTGCTGACAACTCTTCATAGCGTGACATCATGCCACAGCCCGGCCATTATTCGAACCGTTTTTTACAACCAGCTACCGCACACATTGCGAGGCGGTTTCCTTCGCACATCTTGTCGAAGCAGAGATCGTGTCCGCCCTTATTGTGGGATCCTCATCAATACGGGTATGGGTAACCCAACCGTGTCATCAATCGTGGCGCTTGGAAAATGAGTAATTTTGACAGGCAAGTGGGGAAGCGCACATTTTCTTCACCGCTTTTATAAAGGGATAAGGATCTCCCGCTTTCACCCACGCCTTCTTCCTCCTTTGCTCATCCATTCTCGCACTCCCGAGCCCCAGCACCCAAGTTCTCACCTTCTCTGTAAGACCATTCGCAACATGTACGGAGCGGGAGGCAAGTGGATGGCCTACTCCATCACAAAGTCGGACACTACCAAGCTTCGGGAGGCCAGATACCTGGCCGAAAACATCGCGCACGGACTTCCGGCGGCGGGACAGATCACCCCCACCCCAAAGTTTCGGGAGAGAGTAGTATTCCTTCCTCATTTCATTCGCGGACTAGGATTTCCACTCCACTCGTTCGTCCACGGGCTCATGTATTACTATGGGCTAGATTTCCATGATCTAGCCCCAAATTTTGTTCTCAACATCTCAGCGTTTATCGTCGTGTGCGAGGCCTTCCTCCGCATCAGGCCCCACTTCGGCGTGTGGCTGCAAATCTTCTGTGTGAAGCCGAAGATCGTTAGCGGCCAGCAGGCGGAGTGCGGAGGCGCCATGGTGGGCCGGATGCCCAACATTACATGGCTTGATGGCTCCTTCGTGTAGACCGTGAAAGGGTGGCAATTGGGATGGTTCTACATCACTGAGTCGCGTGACGCCAACTGGGCGGCGGCGCCCAAATTTCGGTCCGGCATCCCCATGCGGGTCACTTCCTGGGAAAAGAAGGGCCTGGCCTGGGGCGAACCCGCGGAGCTGACCGGACTCGAGACATGTATCAAGAGTATGAAGGACAAGAAAATCAAGCTTGTCAACATGGTTCAGGTCATGCCCGTCCGTCGGATCCTCCCGTGTCAAAGATGGGCATTCAATATGTGGGAGTTCGATTCGGCCGAACACGAGATGCTGCGAGAGCTCTTCAACACTATGCATAAGGACATCTGGAAGGTGTTGTTCAAGACTGGTGAAGTTCCTCTTCCCACTTCTGAGGACCACGGACTCAGCGCCACACGACTCACCAATCCGGTAAGTTCTCTAAACATCACAAGATGTACCTTTCCCAGCATATTCGTGAGAGGATTTTAAATCACCATGCTGATAAAACAGGATTACATGGAGACGGCGGAGCGGATCGACTGTCCAGCTCCGCTACCTGAAGATCCAGCAACCACACTCCTGACGGAGATGCTGGTTCCGGCGCCTTACAAGGTGTCGGAGAAGAAGGCCGAAAAGAAGGCCACGCGGACCAGGAAGGGTCTCCGACGCAAGGTTGCGCCAGATGCCTCGTCCGACGACGAGGAGGCGCACTCCCCCCCCCCCCCGAAGACGAGGGGGAGGAGAAGAAAAGGAAGACCGCCCTATCTGGGGAGGCCGAAGGGTCCAGGAAGACGGCCGCGTGGACCAGGAAGGGTCTCCGGTGCAGGGCCATAATAAACTCGTCGTCTGAGGACGGCGAGGCGGATTCCTCCCACAGAGACGGGGGAAAACATGAGGAAACTCTCCCTCCCCGCACTGGGGAGTAGAAGAAAAGGAAAGCCGCCCCACAAGGGGAGGCTAGGACGCCAAAGAAGGGAAAGGCGTCCCTTCCGGATCACTCCACTACCGCCCCCTACAGCGAGGAGGAGTAGCTGCCCAGGGGCAAGCCCCGGGAGAGGTCGTAAGTATCCGCACTCTGTAATACTTTTCGTGCGACTTTAACTTCATAGTTTGTAATAACACCGAACACGTATATGCAGTCCGGCTGGTGCCAATCTCGGGGTATCCTCTTTGGATGGGTCCTTGAGTGAGTCGAAGATGAATAGCGATTCACTTCCAACGGCCACCTCCCCACGACCTGCGGATGACGTTGAGGTGTTGTCCCAAAGGATACCGGGGTCGGGGGCAGCGGTTCTGGAGACGCCCCAAGGCAAAATCCCAGATGTCGGGTGCATGGGGGGCAAGATCCCCATGGATTACGCGGATGGGAGCCACAACAAGTCTGGTTCCCAACCGGTTACCGTGCTGGAGCCTCCAAAGGCACCGGATTCGGGTAGGCAGCCCCTCGCTAACGAGGGCGAGCCGGCCGTGCCGATGACCTCCGTCCAGCCAGAGACATCGGAGAATCTGCTGGAAGTGCTTTGCGGCGCTTCCATTGACGAAGAGCACCGTACTCTATGAGTACGGTAATTGAGAAGGTTCGGGTCCGCCAAAGGCGGGTTGACCGAAGCCTGCACCAGCCTACTAACAGGCTTTGAGGTAAGTAATAAAAAAGTGTGAGAAAATATCACCCAATAGACAGTAGCCCCTGATACTCTGTTTGGTGTTCGAAAAAAAAGCCAAACGGAGGGTCAACTAAAAACCGCAGGAGTCTGACAGTACATGTCTATGTTAATAAGCAGGTGTTGCTGCTGGCCGCCGCTGCGCGCACAGCTGAGGTCGCCGGACTCGGGCGGGACCTGGGGCAGGCCGAAGAAGAGCTCGGCCTCATGAAGAGGCAGCTCGAGGAGAACAAAGGTAAGTGATACCCCGTCCATGTGTCATGTAGAGGAGAAAAAATAGTGATTCTAACAAAAAGCATCATGATTTTTAATAGGGGCCATGACCGAAGTGGCTGCCCTTAAGAAAGCGATGTCCGAGACCGAAGCCAAGGCGGCCACGGAGTGCACCGAGCGCGAAAAGCAAGATGCTCGGGTGGGAGAGGTACGGCAAGAGCTCCAGGAGTTTGGCAAGAAGTTCGAGTCCTTGGAGCATGACTTCAAGACGCAAGCGTCCGAGCTTGCCAAAGCCCTCGAGAGCGCGAAAGATGCCAAGGCCGAAGCCCAAAAGGCCCTCCAGGAAATCCAGGTGGCCAAGAAGATAGCGGCGGGTAAGGCATTCATTATGCAGAGCAAGCATGTGGAGGAGACATTTCTTTTACTTAACCGAATTCGGAGCTCTCCAGGGGCATTCGCATATCTGCCACGTAGCATATCGGATGCCACGGAGTTCTACCGTGCCGAAGAAGGGAGATCAACGGAGAAGTTGTTTCGGTCCCAGTATGCCGGAGCCGAACACCCGATGCCCTTGAGTGACCAACTGAAGCAATTGGTCGAACTCCACAAGGCGGCCAAACTGGCCATGAAGGGCCTGATAGTCCATATGTGACCTGGTGAACCTCTGCCCGACAGCTACTTTGGCCTTATAAAGTGGATGGTAAATGCATGTCCGCGGCTTGAGGTTATCAAGCAATCCGTCTACATTGAGGGTGCCCGCCGGGCCTTTGGCCGCGCGAAGATGCATTGGGCCAAACTGGATGCTGAGAAGCTGGTGAAGGATGGGCCGCCTGAGGGTAAGCAGCATCGCTACCCCGAAAAATATTATGATGGTGTTATGAAAGGCGCTCACCTTGTGGCCAATGAATGTACCAAGGACAAAATCTTTGAGTGAATGTACTCATGTCGTTTTTGTAATAGGAAAACGAGTTTGTTTGCGCTTATATGATGCTTTGTTGATTTAAAATATTACCTTTTGTGCGGCTGTTTATAAAATTCTGAAAGTAGGCCAGTCGTCGGCTTCTGACCCCTTGTAACTAGTACTTGGGTGTTCGTGGAAAACCGAAACACTCTTTATCCAAATTTTTGGTCCTTAAAGGAGGTGTTCAACGCAGCGAACAAGGCAATTGGACTATGCGGTTTTATAACTCTCACTTAGGAATAGAAGTCTACAATTTTAAATTTCGGTGAAGCCCCTAATATTCGAAAAGCCGAATCGGGGCGCTATACATGCCTAAATCGGACAAGGCCGATTCCTCGCCTGAAACGGAAAAAATCTTTAACGATTTTGAACCTCTCGAACAGCGACCAGCTCTCGCCGCATCATGACAGTCAGTTTTCGGCTTTCTCTACTGAGGTGCTCGTCCAAAAGAACCGAGACACAATCGCAGTAGTTCTCCTTGCGCTACCTTAGCCGATATAACGGAATGTAAGATACCAAAACAAGGGAGCTGGGCTAACCCAACTATTGACCCAAGACATGATTCGGAGCTGATGCATATAATGCTATAAGTTCGGGGTGCCGCACTGTCAAAAGTGTTCGGACTTATCTTGTTGTATTATGGGACACCATAAGAAGCCCCTGGCAAACTGGACGTACCAAAGTGTACGGATGCATTAAACATTCAAGGGAAAACATGAATATAGGAATAAACAGCTGATGTTGTATGTTGTTTCCTGATGTTATTTAAATAATATGTCAAGGCGTATGTGTACAATTAATGAGTGAAGCAGAAACAAATAGGACCATTTGACATGTCATATCCAAGGGCGGGCTGCATGCGGGTATGTAAAACAGGTATATTGATCATCAGTCAGAGACCACCTGGGTATTCCCTTGTGCGCAACGCCTCTTTCCTCCTTGGTTTTCCCTCCTATGATGAGTCCGCTGATTAGGTTATCTGAAGGGGCTGTCCGAAAGTGGGGTCCTGAAAGAGAAAGGAAGTTACAAAGGTATGCGGGCCTCGTGGCGGTTGAACCGCACTGTGGACCACCTCGTCATCGCGCCTCCGCCTATGCCCATGGTATTTTGAGTGCGTAATTGTGTACACACGGCACCAGTGCCGCCTGAACTGGGCTGGGGCGGAGGCGTGATTGCTAATCGTGCTCTTGGCGTGCCTGACGGTCCTGCTGCGGGGTGCTCCGGACTCGTTTGGCGGTGTTCGGGGTTGTCATTGCCGAATTGGTGGTTTGTCGAAGAATGCTGCACTGTACTTCTGCCGCAAGGGCCTGCTCTTCCGTACAGAGAGAGTGGGTTGTGTTACCATTGACTGTTATAACCCCGCGAGGTCTTGGCATCTTAAGCTTGAGGTATGCATAGTGTGGTACCGCGTTGAATTGAGCGAACGCAGTTCGTCCAAGTAGTGCATGATAGCCACTACAGAAACGGACGATATCAAAGATTAACTCCTCGCTGCGGTAGTTATCCAAAGATCCGAAGACCACTTCCAGTGTTATGGAGCCTGTACATCAGGCCTCTACTCCTGGAATTACACCTTTGAAGGTGGTTTTGGTGGGTTTGATCCTTGAGGGATCGATGCCCATCTTGCGCATTGTGTCCTAATAAAGTAGGTTCAGGCTACTGCCACCGTCCATAAGGACTCGCGTGAGGTGGAGTCCGTCGATGATTGGGTCAAGGACCAATGCGGTTGAACCACCATGACGGATGCTGGTAGGATGGTCCCGGCGATCGAAAGTGATCGCAAAGGATGACCATGGGTTGAACTTTGGGGCGACTGGCTCCATCGCATTGATGTCCCTTAGTGCACGCTTTTGTTCCCGTTTGGGAATATGGGTGGAGTAGATCATGTTTACCGTTTTCACCTGGGGGGGAATTTCTTCTGTCCCCAAGTGTTCGGACGCCAGGGCTCCTCGTCATCATCGTTGTGCATCCCCTTGTCCTTTCTTTCGGCATTTAACTTGCCGGCATGTTTGAACACCCAGCAATCTCTGTTAGTGTGGTTGGCTGGTTTGTCCGGGGTGCCATGAATTTGGCACGAGCGGTCGAATATGCGGTCCAGACTGGACGATCCCGGATTGTTCCTTTTGAACGGCTTTTTCCGCTGACCGGATTTTGAGCCGCTAAATCCGGCGTTGACTGTCGTGTCTTCGGTGTTGTCGCCATTGTTACGACGCTTGTGTCTATTGTGTCACGGCTTGCCGTTACTGTCGCGGACATCTGAAGTGCCGGAGCTTCTTGGCGTGGTGCTACTATGAGCCAGCCAGCTGTCCTCGCTCACACAAAAGCGGGTCATGAGTGTCGAGAGGGCCTCCATGGACTTCGGTTTTTCTTGGCCGAGGTGTCGGGTGAGCCACTCGTCGCGGATATTATGCTTAAAGACCGCCAGGGCTTCGGCGTCCGGACAGTCGACAATTTGGTTCTTTTTAGTTAGGAACCGAGTCCAAAATTTCCTGGCTGACTCTCTAGGCTGTTGGGTAATGTGACTTAAGTCATCAGCATCCGGTAGTCGCACGTAGGTGCCTTGGAAGTTGTCAAGGAATGCGTCCTCTAGGTTTTCCCAACTGCCGATGGAGTTTGCCGGCAGGCTATTCAGCCAGTGTCGGGCCGGTCCTTTGAGTTTAAGGGGAAGATACTTGATGGCGTGTAGGTCATCACCACGGGCCATGTGAATATAGAGAAGGAAGTCTTCGATCCACACCGCGGGGTCTGTTGTGCCATCGTATGATTCGAGGTTTACGGGTTTAAACCCTTCTGGGAATTCATGATCCATTACTTCATCAGTAAAGCAGAGGGGGTGTGCGGCGCCTCTATGCCAGGCTATGTCGCTACGCAGTGCGACTATGTCTAGCCGGTTATGTTCGGCCTAGCCGGACTTATTGTTAGTGTATCTGGCATGACGGTCATCGTCGAGTGTTGGGGCGCGCCCCCGTGATCCATAGATTGATCTTGGTTGTCCTGCTTTGTTTTTCAATAGATCTCGCAGGTCCTGCGTATTGCCCCGGGCCGTAGTGAACTGGCGTGGGGGTGCGGGCTGGTATTTGGTCTGATACGTTGTTTTATCCCGGCCACGAGGTGGTCGGTCAGCCTCATCTTGTGTTGGTAGTGTAGGCTCTATGGCCTCCTCCTCTAGTTGAGGTAGCAACTTGTGCTTTGGGTAACCTTTGGTGGGGCGCTTGAGTCCGTATTCCTCGGCCGCCAGGACCTAGGTCCATTTGTCTGCGAGTAGATCTTGATCAGCTTGGAGCTGCTGCTGCTTCTTTTTCAGGCTTCTTGAAGTGGCTATGAGCCGGCGCTTAAAGTGCTCCTGCTCTATGGGTCCTCAGGTACGCTGAATTCATCGTCGCCGAGGCTCACCTTGTCTTCGGAGGGAGGCATATAGTTGTCATCCTCCAAGTATCCGTCTGTCGCCTGTTCCTCGGGGCTGACCTGCCTGTGTTCCTGTTCGGCCTATTCAAAGGTAGGCTGATCAGGATTGTATTCCTCTTCGGCACCATCTGGATTGTTTTCTTCTCCTGTGTCGGTATTGCTGTGGCGGGGCTTAGAGCGGTGCCGATGACGCCCATGCTTTGGTTTCTTACCTAAGGGGTTATCTTCTGTTGCCTCGTCACCATTGTTTTCTTTGGGGGTGTCCACCATATATATATCATATGAAGAGGTGGCTGTCCAGCGCCCTGTGGGCGGTGGTTCCTGTTCTTCTCCTGCATCGTCGTCTATATCGTCGATGTCTTCGGAGTCGAAGTCAAGCACGTCGGTCAAATCATTGACAGTGGCTATGAAGTGGGTGGTGGGTGGGTAACGAATTTCTTCGTTGCCTGCTTCCCACTCGAGCCGGACATAGTTTGGCCAGGAATCTCCTGATGGAGAGAGAGACCTTAATGAATTTAGCACATCACCAAAGGGGGGGTGCCGAAAGATATCCGCGATGGTGAACTCCGTTACTGGAGCCCAATCAGACTCGATGGGCCCGGGCGCGCGTGGTTCGGAACCCACATCCAGAAACAAGTCCGGGGGTCTGGTGACGCAGATTCCCTTAACGGCGGAATTTGTGTCCGGCTCTATCGCCGAAGAGTATGCTGCCTCCGTGGCGGGGTCCATCCACCCGTCCTCGGACGACGCGATCTACCTCGGATTTAGGTCCGGAGCAGCTGCAGGGGCGATATTCCAAATACTGTCCGACAGCAGATTTAAGTCATGCTCGTCATGACTGTTCGGCGCTCCTGATGTAGGCCCGAATCTGTCGAAGATCAAGTCTCCATGGATATTGGCCGTGTAATTCAAGTTTCCGAACCTGACCTAAAGGCCAGGGGCGTAGCTGTCGATCTGCTCCAGATGGCCAAGCGAGTTGGTACGCAGTGCGAAGCCACCGAAAACGAAGATCTGTCCGGGGACAAAAGTATCGCCCTGGACTGCGTTGTTGAAGGTTGAGGGAGCCATCGAGCCTTACAGCAAAGACACAGAGGAACTCTCAATGAAAGCACCAATGTCGGTGTCAAAACCGGCGGATCTCGGGTAGGGGGTCCCGAACTGTGCGTCTAAGGCTAATGGTAACAGCAGACTGGGGACACGATGTTTACCCAGGTTCGGGCCCTCTCGATGGAGGTAATACCCTACTTCCTGCTTGACTGATCTTGATGATATGAGTATTACAAGAGTTGATCTACCACGAGATAGTAGAGGCTAAACCCTAGAAGGTAGCCTATGATTATGATTGTTTTTGTCCTACGGACTAAACCCTCCGGTTTATATAGACACCGGAGGGGGCTAGGGTTACACGGAGTCGGTTACAGAGAAGGAGATCTATCATCCGAATCGCCAAGCTTGCCTTCCACGCAAAGGAGAGTCCCATCCAGACACGGGATGAAGTCTTCAATCTTGTATCTTCATAGTCCAACAGTCCGGCCAAAGTATATAGTCGGGCTGTCTGGATACCCTCTTATCCAGGACTCCCTCAGGTGGACTTAAGTCCGAACCCTGAACCGATCCGGGACCCAGAGCTTGAAGAGCTTCTAAACTTAAGAATTCGGGTTCCGGGATGTTACCCAATTTTTCTGGCCCGCTCTCCGATTCTGAATTCAGAGTTCGGGGCATGTCCTCCCGCGAGCGTATCCGGCTCAGTGAGCTCGGGAATCTGGACATTGTTCGTCCTCAATATAAGGGAAAAGTTGTTGCATTTCTCTCCCACCACCGCTATCTGATGGGTGATCGGCGGAGAGTTAATTTCTCTCTGGTCGAGTTTAAGCCCAATCCGATCGTAGTCTGTAGTGACTCCCAAAGCGGCAATGCAATCCAGGAGCTCGTTCAAGGATGATAGCTCCGTCTGATCCATCTGCTCAGCGTATTCCGAGCTGACATGGAGACAATTTTTTATGACCCGAGAAGTCATCATCGGCCCGGCGGCCTAATGGGCGGTCATAACGAAGCCGCCTAGTCGGAGGGTTTGGCATGAGGCCAGGGCTCCCCCGGAGGTGATGTTGTCCTTGATAACAAGGTGAGCTATTGTCGAGTGGTAGGTGCGACATATGCCAACGGATGGCTTATCATTGTGGGAGCCAGTAAGACATCGCCGGTGCCTGGAAACGGGATAAGGCGAAGACATGCACGCCGGCGGATCTTACCCAGGTTGGGGCTCTCCGTGGAGATAATACCCCTACTCCTGCTTTGCGGGGTCTCCGCATGATCACTAGATCAATAAGAAGCTATAAGAGGCTCCTTGAGCTGTACGGTGGGGGCAAGAAGAAGGGCAAGGCTAGCTCTCTTCTCTCCCTATGGTGGTGTCTAAAACTCTATGAGATCAACCCTTTGCATGGGTGTCCTGGGGGGTTTATATAGCCCTACCCCCCGGGGGTACAATGGTAATCCGGCTGGTCATGGGTCCAGGACGTCGGTGTCTGCGTCCGCCGGCTTCTCCGCGGGCTACTGGGGCCCGCCGACTGGTGGGTCCCGCCGGCTGCCAGCCCATTGGTCGACAGTCCGGCCCCACCGCTTGGGGGGTCTTGTCGGGGGCTGGTTACTGTTGCCTCGCCTCTTATGACGAGGGCTTTGTCGAGGTAAGCATGGCTACAGTGCTGCCGCCTTGCGGGCTCTCACTGTAGCCTTACCTCGTCTTGTCTGCTTAATGGTGCGCACGCCCCGAGGAGGGGAGCTAGCCGGCTATAGGAAGCCGGCCCGGCCTCAGGCCGGCTGGGGGAGGTCAGGCCGCCTTCGGATGTCTCTCTGACCGAAGGGGCCCGCCACCTGCGGGCCGTACTAGCGACCTGTCGTGGATGGCGTCATAGTCTTCATGGCAACAGTGCCTCGCCGGACAGGAGATGGCCGCCCTGTACGGCGTACTGTAGCCATGCGTGTTCTGGGATTCAGGGGTGGCAGGGGCCACTGTAGCCACGCCCTGCCCCATCACCATTATGGAGGGTGGACTTTTAGGGCGCGGCCCACGGCCATCTGCTAGGGGCCGGCTTCTTGGAGTCGGTCCCTCAAGGGCCGGCTTCTTGGAGTCGGTCCTTCAGGGGCCGGCTTTTTGGAGTCGGCTCTATCGGGGCGTCCCCCAAAGGCTCTTTACGGTCGGACCACCTTCCCCCAGCCGGCCCATGTGTTAGCCAGTAGGAAGAAGGCGGCCCCGTGTCTTGGTTGCTTCAGGGCTCGGTCGGCCCATTGTTTTTTCTGAGGGCCAAACGGAGCCGGTTAGGCTACCCGTGGTCATTTACTCCGATAGCCATCAAACCTTTTTTGACGTCACGGTGGAACTCTCAATGAAAGCACCAATGTCGGTGTCAAAACCGGCGGATCTCGGGTAGGGGGTCCAGAACTCTGTGTCTAAGGCTAATGGTAACAGAAGGCGGGGGACACGATGTTTACCCAGGTTCGGGCCCTCTCTATGGAGGTAATACCCTACTTCCTGCTTGATTGATCTTGATGATATGAGTATTACAAGAGTTGATCTACCACGAGATAATAGAGGTTAAACCCTAGAAGCTAGCCTATGATTATGATTGTCCTTGTCCTACGGACTAAACCCTCCGGTTTATATAGACACCGGAGGGGGCTAGGGTTACACAGAGTTGGTTACAGAGAAGGGAATCTACATATCCAAATCGCCAAGCTTGCCTTCCATGCAAAGTAGAGTCCCACCCAGACACGGGATGAAGTCTTCTATTTTGTATCTTCATAGCCCAACAGTCTGGCACATGTATATAGTCCGGCTGTCCGAGGACCCCCTAATCCAGGACTCCCTCACCGGACACGATTCTTGTGTTCAAGATCTACTTTGAAGTATTCGAAGAAAGAACCCGCCTTGCAATGCCAAAGACAATCTATGTGCCATACTCATCGTCATTGAAGCCTGGTTCAGGGGCTACTGAGGGAGTCCTGGATTATGGGGTCCTTAGACAGCCGGACTATATACATTAGCCGGATTATTGGGCTATGAAGATACAAGACAAAAGACTTCATCCCGTGTTCGAGTGGGACTCTCCTTTGCATGGAAGGCAAGCTTGATGATTTGGATATGTAGATTCCCTTCTCTGTAACCAACCTGAGGTAACCCTAGCCCCCTCCGGTGTCTATATAAACCGGAGGGTTTAGTCCATAGGACAAGAACAATCATAATCATAGGCTAGCTTCTAGGGTTACCCTCTACGATCTCGTGGTAGATCAACTCTTGTAATACTCATATCATCAAGATCAATCAAGCAGGAAGTAGGGTATTACTGAGGGAGTCCTGGATAAGGGGGTATCCGGACAGCCGGACTATATACATCGTCCAGGCTATAGAAGCGTCAAGATACAAGACTCAAGACTTCGGCTCGTGTCCGGATGGGACTCTCCTTTGCATGGAAGACAAGCTTGGCAAGCTCGATGCCTCCGCGCCGGGCTCTTTCTGCCGCCGTGTTCACCGTCATGGCCCTGACGTCGAGCTCCTGGGACGGCTCCACCGTCCGCGACGACCACATCGATTTTCTCCGCAAGACGCGGCGGCCGCCGGGCGAAGATCTTGTGCGGGTCCACCTCGCGCTAGCGAGGGAGGTTTCGCCGGCGCCGGAGGAAGGTGAGCGAGTGATCTTCTACTCGCATTGCCTGCGCGACGTCGGCGTCCCCACAAGCGGCTTCTTCCGCGCGTTTCTCGACTTCTATCATCTCCATCCGCACCACCTCACCCCCAGCACAGTGGTGCTGCTGTCGGCCTTCATCACCTTGTGCGAAGGTTTCCTCGGCGTCCTCCCCACCATCGAGATCTGGGGGGAGTTCTTTCAATCCAAACTCGGCACGGTCATTGCTGGCGTGTCGGCTCCGTGTGGCGCCTTCATCGCCATGAGGAGGTCCACCGCCGACAATCTATTCCCTCCTATCACGCTGATCTAGTCGGTGAAGCTCTGGCAACGGTCTCACTTTTACGTGAATAATGTTGCCCCGAATGGCGACTACGTCAACTTGCCGGCCCGCCGCCTGGGAGGCAGCCTTCATGGTCCTTCCGGGCCAGGTCGCTGACGCCGGCTGGAGCTGGACCCGTCACCCGGCTTCGGGTGTTGATCCAGTCGGAGAGCCTGACTGGGCCCGACTTGATTGCTACCTTCGTCGAGCGCCGAGTGCTCCCGCTCCAAGGCCGCCCTCATCTGATCTGTCAGATGAGCGGCCGCTTCGATCCAAGCCGGCTCAGCACCAAAGAGATGCCTCATGACGAGGTATCTTATCTGGTGAACTACATCGCCAACTGCAAGCTCACCGAGGAGTGGCAGTATGGCAAGGAACCATACTCTCGCGCCAACCCCCCACCCGTGGTAAGCCTGCTCTTTCCTTTCTTCCTTTCTTGTTGCCGAGTTCTTTTCCGTCGGCTCCTGACCAGTCGGCATGTCTTCAAACTGAACCCCCTTCTTCATCCTTCGGCCGGGACCGCGGGGCCGGAGCACGAGTTCGCCCCCGACCGCAAGGCGGACGACCTTGACGACCCCGACCTAGGGGCGGCAGCCCTGGATGACAATGCCATTGGGGGAAGCGGCGAGACAGGCGGCTCCGGCTTCACCGTCGGCTTTGATGACGAGGCCGATCCTATTCCGCGCTGCCAGCCGGCGACGGACTCCCAAGGCGCCGGCCCGTCCGGCGGGCCGACCATACAAGGCGGTGCGTAGAAGCGTCGGGCGACGCCGACTCTCTTCGGCGGCCTTCCGAAGAAGCCCAAGGGATCCGCGGCGGCCACCAAGCGGGACGAGGCGGCCGTGAAGGCGGCCTGCTTCCGCAAGGTGGTGAAGCAACCGCAAGCGGTCTCGGCGTAAGTTCTGGTCCTTACTCACTTTTCTTTCTTTCTTTAGTTGATGTTCTTCTAAGTCCTTTCTCTGTTTCGTCATCAGGGCCCCGCTCTCTCTTGAGCGGACTACCGCCGCCTCCATAGTCAGCGGAGCGGGAGGATCTGCGGGCTCCCACGGCATAGACCCCCGCGCCGAGCTTCAGGCGGCGACGGAGCAGAACACGCGGGATGCGCGGGAGGAACGGGAGGCGGAGGAGCGGAGGGCGGCCGCCATCGAGTCGCCCTGGGAGACGACGGCGGAATCGGCCGAGGCGCAGGCCGACGCGGCAGCCAGGGCCCAGGCGGAAGCCGAGGCTGCAGAGAGGGCGGCAGAGGCCCTGCGCAATCAGCCTCCGCAGCTGGTCATCCCCCTCCGCTTCGCAGCCCCGGACATCTCGGTGCCTTCATCGGAGGAAATCGGCCGTGACCCGCCGGCGATGGAGAGGGAGGGTGGCGACGTAGTCGTCCCGGAGGGAGAACTGGTGCCGCCTCCGTCGGCCGGGACCGGCCAAGGCGGCCAGCCCGAGGTGCCGCCTGAGCAGCCGGCTGGAGGAGAGCCGACTGCCAGGACGGATCTTGTGGTTTTGTCGCCGACTCGTCGGCGCGCGGGTAGGGCGGCTTCAGAGCCGGATCCGCAGGGGCCCGCCGGCTCCAGCTCATTGTCGCATGATCTGGAGTCGGCCACCGCCAACTCGCCAGGGTGGACGCCGGGCGGAGGGACAACCGCGTTGAACTTGGTGGCGCAAGATGTCCGTAGCCGGCTTCAAGCTCAGGCCATCGCGCTGCAATAGTGTACCCGAGAGTTTCTTGCGACACGGTGGTCGTTCGGGTGAGTTCTCTTGCTCTAGATTTCTTCCGTGGGGGCGCGTCAGTGCACCCACTGGGTGTAGTCCCCGAATTCTGAGCCGGCTGCTGAGAAGGCGGCTTGGAACTTCTTCGAAGACTTTGTTTTAACGGCTTGCTCTTGCTTGCTTCTTCATCTTGTTTGCAGGATTATCACAACCTCCACGCCGCTACCTTTAACTCCCAGGTCCGGGAGGTGAACCAAAAGGCCGCCAACCTGTCAGAGAGCCGGCGTGAGTGTCTTTGTCCTTCTATCTCATGTGGGGGCGCGTCAGCGCACCCACTGGGTGTAGTCCCCGAGATTCGGGCTGACTGCCGAGCAGTCGAGTCGGATCTTTCTTGCCGGCTTCTTTCTTAATTTCTTCTTTCCATATTGGCAGGAGCCAACGCCGACTTAAGGCAGCAGCTGGGTGTGGCCCAGACCGCCCTTCGCACCAAAGAGGGTGAGTTCAGCGCCTTGGCTCAGGAGCGTGATCGCCTGGTCAAGAAACTGGCCGACCAGGAGGAAAGCCATAAGGCGGCCCTGAAGGCGGCGCAGGACAGCAAGGCCGCCCTCAAAGCTGAATACGAAACCGAGGCGGCGAGTTGGGCCGAGGCAAGGCAAGCTCTGAGCGAAGGCTACGACCGAGTCGAGGATTTGGTTGACGGTAGGCCGCCTTCTTCTTCACTCTTTGCTTATCCTTGTAAGCCAGTTTATCTCCTGACTTGCTCTGTTTCTTTCTTCTTTGTGAAGAGTACTTTCCTGGCTACTCCGTCACCGCCAACCAAGCCATCGAAGCTCACCGTGAGGCCCGGCGGCAGGCTGGGGTTGAGATCGCACCGGATGCCAACAGGTCACTTGAGGAGCAGCTTCTGGCGATCCAAGCCCGCCTCCAGCCGTCCTACCGCATGCTCCGCCGGCTTCAGTGTGCCAGAGCACAGGTGCTGGCCGCCCTTTGGCCTGGCGAAGTAATTCCTCGCACCCCCAGCCGTACTGCCGACTGGATGGAGGTGGCAGTCGGCCGTCTCGAGGCCTGGAAGGCTTCAGCAGCTTGGCCCGGCTCCCGACGGGCGCTGGAGTTCGTCCGGGCTTGGTACCCTAGGCTGAACTTGGACCAACTGCGCACCTGGCGGCAGGGGGCTGACGAGGAGCTGGAGGCGGTGCGGTCGGCTATCATTCAGCACGCCTCGGCGATCGCCGACTTCACCGACACCAGCGCCTTTGCTCCTGAGGTGAACGAGGACGGCGTCGCGCGGCCGGAGCAATGGTTCGGGCTGAACCCGGCCGACAGTGAAGACTCGGCGGAGGAGATTGACTCCAGCAACGAGGGCAAAGAGGAGGAGGAGGAAGACGGCGAAGTCGTTGTGCCGAATGTCGAAGCGGCCGACCAGCCTCAGCCTGACCGTGCCTCCAGCAACGAGGCGTGCGTGAATGTTCCACCTGCCACCGGCGACGACCAGGCAGAGACTCGCCAGCCGGCCACTCCTCCAGCCAACACCGCTGTCTCCACCAATCTTCCTAACACTATGGGTGCTCCCTTGGCTTGATTTGCTGTTTTTGCTTTCCTGTTTGTCACTCTTTGAACAAATTTTTTATCTTTGCGCAATTCCACCCACTGGGGGTGTATTCAAACTTCATTGAATGCCGACCTGTCGAAGGCCTTTGGTGTAAATATTATTATGCATGTGTTTGGCTTCCATTCCTACTTGCCTTTAATCTTTCGGCTTTTTCCTTTGCCGCCTTCCCTTGGTTGCCGCCTTCCTAGCCGGACAGCTCCTTTGCAGTCTGTGGCCGGGTAAGGAGTTCGACCATCTGGGAAGGCAAGTACTCAAGCTTTTTTAGATTGTAGCGGAGTTGGAAGGGAAGTCGGCCAGCCGGCTGCTTCGACAGCCGGTTGGCGAGAGGGGAACCGGCTTGTGTTATGTAGGTTCGTTAGTCCTTAGCCGTTTTTCATGTGGGCATCCTTTCCGCCTTTGGCTCTTGCTAGTCGGACAGCCGATTCTTCGAGCTGTGACTTTCGCAAGAGAGGGCTTGGGTGCCGACACATTACTTGTCTGACTGCAGGTAGAACTTGGACATAACTCAAGGCGGCAAGTCCCCGGGCCGACTAGTCGAACCCGATGCCGGACGAAGAAAATGAATGTAGTGGCGTAACCATGGGTATGATACCCGGCATACATAGATAAAATAGGGTACTCCCCAAGAGCTCCTCGGGGAGCCTGTTGTCTCATACTTAATACAAAAGGTAGCCTGATACATACTACATTTCAACTGTAAAATCTTCGGAGAAGATTGGCATTCTACGG
Organism: Triticum dicoccoides; assembly: GCF_002162155.2. Taxonomy (NCBI): domain Eukaryota; kingdom Viridiplantae; phylum Streptophyta; class Magnoliopsida; order Poales; family Poaceae; genus Triticum; species Triticum dicoccoides. Next base: position 411,252,077 of record NC_041389.1, on the reverse strand, counting down.
ACGCTCCGACTCCTTGCCTAAGTCGTCTCTCTTGCGCGCCTTTGGCTTCTGTGCGTCGATTAGGTAGTAAGAGTCGTTTCCCGGAGCCCAGCTGATGACGAAGGGGCCTTCCCAAGGAGCCGAGAGCTTGTGCTGGCCGGTTGTTCGCTGTATCATCCAGAGCACAAGGTCTCCCTCTTGGAAAGCTTTTGGCTTGACCTTGCTGGTAGATGGCGGACCGGCTGAGGGCTAACAGCCGGCTTTCTTCCAGCAAGTCGACACTGTCTTCTTGTGCTTCCTTGGCCTCCGCCTCCGTGTACATGGTGACCCGAGGTGAGTCGAACTTGATGTCAGTTGGGATGACAACCTCGGCACCATATACAACGAAGAAGGGGGTGAAGCCGGTTGACTTGTTTGGGGTAGTGCGCAGACTCCAGAGGACGGCCGGCAGCTCGTCGAGCCAGCAGCCGGCCGAACGCTCCAGTGGCACAACCAGTCGGGGCTTGATGCCGGAGAGGATGAGGCCATTTTCTCGCTCGACCTGGCCGTTTGACTGCGGGTGGGCAACGGACGCTAAGTCCAGTCGGATGCCCTGTGTCGCGCAGAAATGTGCCAGTGCTCCCTTGGAAAAATTCATGCCATTGTCGGTGATGATGCTGTGTGGTACTCCATACCGGGTTGTAATGTCTGCAATGAATGTCATGGCAGTCGGCCCATTCAGTTTCTTGATCGTCTTTGCTTCAATCCATTTGGTAAATTTGTCCACGGCGACAAGCAGATGCGTCATGCCGCCGCGCGCCGTCTTGAATGGGCCGACCATGTCCAGCCCCCAAACGGCAAAAGGCCAAGTGATGGGGATGGTCTTGAGTGCAGAAGCCGGCAGGTGTTGCTTGGAGCCGAAGACTTGGCACCCTTTGCAATGTTTGACTAGTTCCTTGGCATCCTCCAAAGCAGTCGGCCAGAAAAATCCATGGCGGAAGGCCTTGGCGACGAGCTCCCTGGAGGCGGCGTGGTGGCCGCATTCTCCTTGGTGTATGTCTTCGAGGATTGCAATGCCTTTCTCTGGCTCGACGCAACGCTGGAAGACTCCGGTAGCACTACGCCGAACTAGCTCTCGGTTCATTATTGTGTAAGCTCCGGCTCGGCATTGGACTTGTCTTGCCAAGATCTCGTCAGTCGGCAGCTCTCCGTTTAACAAAAAACGGAGGATGGGCTGAGCCCATGATGGAGCTGTGACTTCTTCGATTGCCAAAACGGCTACTGCAACTAGGGTGGGCAGGCTGGGTTGTGAGGAGTTGGAGTCAGCCTCCGCCTGCTGTGTTGCTGCAGTCCCCGGGCCGGGTTTGACTATGGCAGTCCCCGAGCCGGCTGCCGAAGTCCCCGGGCCGCCTGCTTGGTCCCCGAAGTCGGATCCGACTACGTCGGGGTCAGGCGGCACGAAGATGGAACTGGATTCCGGAGACGGCTTGACAGATGGCTTGAGGAGGCGTTGGAGGACGACGGCGGTTGGTATAGCTTGCCGGGTGGAGCCTATTCGTGCCAGGGCATCTGCTTGTTCGTTGTCGGCCCGTGGAACATGAAGGAACTCGCACCCCTCGAAGTATCCGCTGATCTGCTGAACGAGGAAACGGTAGATTGCCATGTTTGCATCCTTGGTGTCCCAGTCGCCAGATAACTACTGAACCACCAAGTCCGAGTCACCATAACATAGGATCCGGTGGATGTCGAGTTCCTTGGCTAGCCGGAGCCCGTGTATGAGCGCCTCGTACTCGGCCACATTGTTGGAGGCGACAAAGTGGATTTGCAATGTGTATCTAAGTTTGTCGCCCTTGGGAGAGGTGAGGACAATGCCGGCTCCCAAGCCGATGCGCATCTTGGATCCGTCAAAATGCATCCGCCAATGAGTGGAGTCGGGGGCTGGTGGCAGGTACTGGGTTTCGGCCCAGTCGACGAGGAAGTCGGCCAATGCTTGGGACTTGGTGGCAGTGCGGGGCTGATAGTAGATTGTGTAAGGAGCCAGCGCAATGGCCCATTTCGCCACTCGGCTGGATGCATCCCGGTTGCCTATGATCTCGGCAAGCGGGGCAGTGCATACGACCGTGATGGGATGTTCTTGAAAGTAGGGCTTGAGTTTCTTGGAGGCAAAGTACACACCATAGCACATTTTCTGGTAGTGCGGGTAGTTCTGCTTTGAGGTGGAAAATACTTCGCTCAAATAATATACTGGCCTCTAGACTAGCTGAGCTCGGCCTTCTTCTGGACGTTGGACCATGATGACTGTGCTGACCACCCGGCTGGTGGCGGCAATGTAGAGGAACATGGGATCCTTCTCAGTTGGGCCGCCAAGACAGGCGGTGTGGACAGCATCTTCTTCAGGTCGTGGAAAGCTTGGTCTGCCTGGTCATTCCACTCAAAGTGAGTAGACTTCTTCATGAGTCGGTAGAGGGGGAGTGCCTTTTCTCCGAGCCGGCTCATGAAGCGGTTCAAGGATGTCAGGCATCCGGTGAACTTTTGGACGTCTCGCAGCTTGGCAGGAATATTCATTCTCTCTATGGCCTTGATCTTCACTGGGTTGCATTCGATGCCGCGTTTAGAGACCAGGAAGCCCAGAAGTTGGCTGGCTGGTAGCCCGAACACGCACTTCTCCGGGTTGAGCTTGATCTAGAACTGGCGCAAATTCTCAAAGGTCTCCTTGAGGTCTTCCAGCAGGGTGCCTTGCTTTTCCGTCTTCACCATGACATCATCTACGTAGACATGGGCATTTCTGCCGAGTTGCTTGAGGAGGCATTTCTGCATGCAACGCTGAAAGGTGGCACCAGCATTTCTCAAGCCGAATGTCATGGTCAGGTAGCAGAAAGCTCCGAATGGGGTGATGAAGGCGGTCTTCAAGCAATCATCTGGGTCCAACTTTATCTAGTGGTAGCCTGAATAAGCATCCAAAAAACTCAACAGCTCGCATCCGGCTGTGGAGTCTATCACTTGGTCAATCCTTGGCAGAGCAAATGGATCTTTAGGGCAGGCTTTGTTGAGGCTGGTGTAGTCAATACACATGCGCCATTGCTTGTTTTTCTTCAACACTAAGACTGGGTTGGCCAGTCATTCGGGAAAGAACACTTCCATAATGAATCCGGCTGCTAGGAGCCAGGCTATCTCTTCGCCGACAACTCTTCTCTTCTCTTCTGATAGGCAGCGCAAGGGCTGCCTGACCGGCTTGACGTTAGGTCGGACGTGTAGCTTGTGCTCGGCGAAATCCGTCGGAACACCCGGCATGTCTTTGGGAGACCATGCAAAGATGTCCCGATTCTCACGGAGGAAATCGACGAGCTCGCCTTCCTATTTGCTGTCAAGGCCTGTGCCCATGACAGCAGACCTCTCCGGGTGCTCCGGGTCTAGGGGTATCTTCTTTGTCTCCTTGGCCGGCTGAAAAGAACCTTGAGCTTCACATTCTTTGGGGTCAGGAGACAGGGCCGGCTGCTTGCCAGCCAAGGCCATAACTCGATTCAGCATCTTCTTCTCTTCGGCGATCACGAGGGACTCGGCCAGCCGGCTGCTGGCTGCTGCGCACTCAGAAGACTTTTTATAGTCTCCGGCTACGGTGATAATGCCCTTGGAACTCGGCATCTTCATCTTGAGGTAGGCGTAGTGGGGCACAGCCATAAACTTGGCCAACGCTGGTCGTCCAAGCAATGCGTGGTACGGGCTCTCCAAATCCACTACCTCAAACCATATTGCCTCTCGGCAGAAATGATCTTTGCCCCAAAGAGGGCATCCATCTTGATCTTGCTGATTGGTGAGCAGGACAGTCCGGGTACGATGCCATGGAACACAGTCCGGCTTGGTATGAGTTGCTTCGGCTTGATGTTGAGCTTCTCCATTGTATCTCGGTACAGTATGTTGATACTGCTCCCGCCATCTATCAGCACACGGGAGAAACGAGCGGCACGCCTTTCTGTCGCCAGGGTGGCATCCAAAACCAAGGCATAGGAGCCAGGAGACGGCATCACCTCTGGGTGGTCGTCCCAGCTCCAGCTGATGGGACTCTTCGACCAGTGCATAAACTCGGGGTTACTGGAAGCGACCGTGTTGACTTCTTGCCGCTGTCGGCGCCGGGTGCGCCGATCTTCTGTCTGGCTGGTGAACACGACGTAGGCGGCTTGCTCATCGGGGAACTCGTCTTGGATAGCTCCGACTGCTGGCCGAGCAGCCGGCTGCTGCGGCGCAGGAGGCGGCTGGCCTGCAGGCGGAGGCGGCAACAGCCCCTCGCCCTTGGAGATTCGGGTGAGCCAATGGCACTTCCGAGTTGTGTGGTTGGACGGCTTCGCGGCGCCGTGGAACTTGCAGGGGGCGTCGAGAGTTTGCTCGTAGGAGGAAGCCGGCTGCCAAGCCGGCCTGCCGCCCTTCTGCTTTTTGGGAGCCGGCCGTCCTTCGAGCTTCTCTTCTTCGACCGTAGCCACCTGCCGGCTTGTGGAAGGCGGCATAGGGGCCTTGCGTTTGTGGTCGCTTTGATATGGGTTCCAGCTTGATTCTCCAGCCGGTGTCTTGGGAGCCGGCGCCAGCACCTTTCCCGAGGTGTCTACCCGGAGCTCAGTCTTCATCGAAGAGTCGGGCGTGGCATACTTGTCTGCGATAATCAGTAGCTCGTCGAGGGTTGCCGGCTCGTTGCAGAGGAGTCGGTGCTTGAGGAGAGTGGCCTCGCGGCACCCGGCGGTGAAGTACTCTATGGCATGAACCTCGTGCACCCCTTCGCAGGAGTTGCGGAGCTCAGCCCAATGCGAGGTAGTCGCGAGTTGATTTGTTGGGCCCTTGTATGCACAAAGAGAGCTGTCGGGGCTTGAGAGCCCGTTTGTAGGTGCTGGTGAAGTTGCGTATGAAGACTTCGGTGAAGTCCAGCCAGCTGTTGATGCTGTAAGGCTTGAGGCTGTTGAGCCAGGTGCGCGCCGTGCCTTGGAGCATCAGGGGACATATTTCACGGCAACACGTCTATTGCCGTTTGCTATGCAAACAGCGGTGGAGTAGTTGATCAACCAATCTTCCGGCTTCACGGAGCCGTTGTACTTGGGCGTGTCTCTTGGGAGCGAGAACCCTTCGGGAAAGGGCTCGTCACGGATGCGGGGGCCGAAGCAAGGTGGGCCGACATCATCTTCTTCTTCTAGGGCCAGGGATCATGCGAGGCGGTCGATCCGGTGGCGGGCATCATTCTCGCCGACTCCTTCGCGGCGACCAAGTCGGCCGCTGAGAGTCGGATGCTCTACAGGCGGCGGGGTGTGATATCTTTCCCCGTGAGGCAGAGGAGGAGGCGGGTCGCCTCGTCGTTCCACACCTCGGGGACGGCCTTCAGCATCGCGCTCGATGGTGATTCGAGGTCCGGCTGCGGCTAGCAGCCGGCTCCTTCTCTTGTCTTGTGCGGGCGCCACCCGCAGTTGGCGTACGCGACGTCGCGCCATGCTCTCGGCGAGGGGGGCTTCTAGCTCGGACGTCGATCAGCTGTTGGATGCGTCTGGTCATGTAGGGGAGCTCGTCGGCCCCCAATCTGTTTAGCTCGTCCACAATCGACTGGGCGGCGCATAGATTCTCGAGGGGCGTGGCGTAGACTGGGCGGTCCGCTCCCAGCATGCTGGCGATGGCCTCGTCGCGTTTCTTGACGACGCCGACTTGGCTTGGCCCTTCTGGAGGCGGCATGCCGAAGGCGGCACGGTCGACTTCGCGCTGGTGGGCTTCCGTGAGACGTCTCATGGAGGCAATCCTCTGGCCCTTCGCAAGGAGGGCAAGGCGGCGTGCCTCCAGCGTCTCAGCATCAGCATCCGCCGGGATGGGGGCGGACAGATCGTGCAACATCGCCTGCAGGGCGTCGTGGGCGTTCTCGTCGGAGGTGATGCCGTGGCTGATGACCAGCACTTCGGTGACGGTGCTGCCGCCACTGTCGGCTTGAGGGAGAGGGTCGTCGAAGATGATCACGTTGGTGGGGAAGGCATCGAGCTACGCCGTGTCGGAGTCGACAAGCATCGGGTCGGTGGAGCCGACCGACTCCAATTTCGCGGTAGGCTCGGCGGAGACGTGGAGTTGGTCGAGGAGGCTAACAAGGCGGTTCTCGGGGTAGCTTGTGCCCGCGTCGGACACGGGCTAGTCGGAGATGCGAGTCTCGCCAAGAAGTTCGGTGAGCCAGCTCGCCGTGCAGGCGTCGTCGACACTTTGCAGCGCGTCGGGGCAAGCGCCATCGGGCGTGCCGGGTTGGCTACGCTCGCTGGGGAGGAAAAGGGTTCCCGTCCAGAGCAGGTCTCCAGACGACGGTGCACCTGGCCCCACGGTGGGCGCCAAATGTCGGGTGGTAGGTGTGACATATGCCAACAGATGGCTTATCATTGTGGGAGCCAGTAAGACATCGCCGGTGCCTGGAAACGGGATAAGGCGAATACATGCACGCCGGAGGATCTTACCCAGGTTGGGGGCTCTCCGTGGGGATAATACCCCTACTCCTTCTTTGCGGGGTCTCCGCATGATCACTAGATCAATAAGAAGCTACAAGAGGCTCCTTGAGCTGTACGGTGGGGGAAGAAGAAGGGCAAGGCTAGCTCTATTCTCTCCCTATGGTGGTGTCTAAAACTCTATGAGATCAACCCTTTGCATGGGTGTCCCGGGGGGTTTATATAGGCCTACCCCCCGGGGGTACAATTGTAATCCGGCTGGTCGTGGGTCCAGGCCGTCAGCGTCTGCGTCCGCCGGCTTCTCCGCCGGCTACTGGGGCCCGCCGACTGGTGGGTCCTGCCGGCTGCCGGCCCCACCGCTTGGGGGGTCTTGTCGGGGGCTGGTTACTGTTGCCTCACCTCTGATGACGAGGACTTTGTCGAGGTAAGCATGGCTATAGTGATGCCGCCTTGCAGGCTCTCATTGTAGCCTTACCTCGTCTTGTCTGCTTAATGGTGCGCGCGCACTGAGGAGTGGAGCTAGACGGCTATAGGAAGCCGGCCCGGCCTCAGGCTGGCTGGGGGAGGTCAGGCTGCCTTCGGATGTCTCTCTGACCGAAGGGGCCCGCCACCTGTGGGCCGTACGGGCGACCCGTCGTGGATGGCTTCATAGTCTGCATGGCAACAATGCCTCGCCGGACAGGAGATGGCATCCCTATACGGCATACTGTAGCCATGTGTGTTCCGGGATTCGGGGGTGGCAGGGGCCACTGTAGCCACGCCTTGCCCCGTCACTATTATGGAGGGTGGACTTTTAGGGCGCGGCCCACGGCCGTCTGCTAGGGGCCGGCTTCTTGGAGTCGGTCCCTCAGGGGCCGGCTTCTTGGAGTCGGTCCTTCAGGGGCCGGCTTCTTGGAGTCGGCCCTATCGGGGTGTCCTCCAAAGGCTCTTTATGGCCGGGCCGCCTTCCGCCAGCTGGCCCATGTGTTAGCCGACCGAAAGAAGGCGGCCCCGTGTCTTGGTTGCTTCAGGGCTCGGTCGGCCCATTGTTTTTTCTGAGGGCCAAAGGGAGCCGGTTAGGCTACCCGTGGTCATTTACTCCGATAGCCATCAAACCTTTTTTTGACGTCATGGTGGAACTCTCAATGAAAGCACCAATGTCGGTGTCAAAACCGGCGGATCTCGGGTAGGGGGTCCAGAACTGTGCGTCTAAGGCAAATGGTAACAGGAGGCGGGGGACACGATGTTTACCCAGGTTCGGGCCCTCTCTATGGAGGTAATACCCTACTTCCTGCTTGATTGATCTTGATGATATGAGTATTACAAGAGTTGATCTACCACGAGATCATAGAGGCTAAACCCTAGAAGCTAGCCTATGATTATGATTGTCCTTGTCCTACGGACTAAACCCTCTGGTTTATATAGACACCGGAGGGGGCTAGGGTTACACAGAGTCGGTTACAGAGAAGGGAATCTACATATCCAAATTGCCAAGCTTGCCTTCCGTGCAAAGGAGAGTCCCACCCAGACACGGGACAAAGTCTTCTATCTTGTATCTTCATAGCCCAACAGTCTGGCACATGTATATAGTCCGGCTGTCCGAGGACCCCCTAATCCAGGACTCCCTCACCGGACACGATTCTTGTGTTCAAGATCTACTTTGGAGTTTTCGAAGAAAGAACCCGCCTTGCAATGCGGAAGACAATCTACGTGCCGGACTCATCGTCTTTGAAGCCTGGTTCAGGGGCTACTCAGGGAGTCCTAGATTATGGGGTCCTTAGACAGCCGGACTATATACATTGGCCGGATTGTTGGGCTATGAAGATACAAGACAAAAGACTTCGTCCCATGTCCGAGTGGGACTCTCCTTTGCGTGGAAGGCAAGCTTGACGATTTGGATATGTAGATTCCCTTCTCTGTAACCGACTAGAATTAACCCTAGCCCCCTCCGGTGTCTATATAAACCGGAGGGTTTAGTCCATAGGACAAGAACAATCATAATCATAGGCTAGCTTCTAGGGTTAGCCTCTATGATCTCGTGGTAGATCAACTCTTGTAATACTCATATCATCAAGATCAATCAAGCAGGAAGTAGGGTATTACTGAGGGAGTCCTGGATAAGGGGGTATCCGGACAGTCGGACTATATACATCGTCCGGACTATAGAAGCGTCAAGATACAAGACTCAAGACTTCGGCTCGTGTCTGGATGGGACTCTCCTTTGCGTGGAAGACAAGCTTCGCAATCCGGATATTATGTTTCCTTCCTTTTAACCGACTCCATGTAAACCCTAGCTCTCCGGTGTCTATATAAACCGGAGAGCATGGTCCTTAGAAGGCCGATCACAATTACAATCATACCATCATAGGCTAGCTCTTAGGGTTTAGCCTCTACGATCTCATGGTAGATCTACTCTTGTATTCCACATATCTTCAATATTAATCAAGCAGGAAGTAGGGTTTTACCTCCATCGAGAGGGCCCGAACCTGGGTATTCATTGTGTCCCTTGCTTCCTATTACCATCATCCTAAGACGCACAGATCGGGACCCCCTACCCGAGATCCGCCGGTTTTGACACCGACATTGGTGCTTTCATTGAGAGTTCCTCTGTGTCGTCACTTCGAGGCTTGATGGCGTCTTCGATCGTCAACAACACGGTCCAGGGTGAGACTTTTCTACCCAGACAGATCTTTGTGTTCGGCTGCTTCGCACTATGGGCCAATTCGCTTGGCCGGTTGGAGCAGATCGACAACTTCGCCCGTGGCTACCAGATCAGGTTCGGAAACTTGAACTACATGGCGGATATCCGCGAAGACTTGATCTTCGACGGATTCGAGCTGGCGCCAGGAGCGCCGGACAGCCACGATGAGCACGGCCTAGACCTGCTGTCGGACAGTTCCCGGGACATCATCCCCGAAGCAGCCTTGGATCTAAATCCAGGGCAGGTCTCGTTGCCTATGGACGGAAGGCTGGACCCCGCTCCGCATGCCGCACACTTATCGGTGGTAGAGCCGAACACGGGTCCCACCAATGTGGAGGCCTATAATCCCGGACCCCCGGACTCATGTTCGGCTGTTGGTCCTGGTCCGCTCACTCTTGAGCCAGCCGAGCCAGGTTGGGCTCCGGTAATGGAGTTTACCGCTGCGGACATCTTTCAGCACTCACCCTTTGCCGACATGCTGAACTCATTGAACTCTCTCTCTCTCTTTGTTAGGAGAGACTGCGCCGAACTATGTCCGGCTGGAGTGGGAAGAAGGCGACGAAGGAATTCGCTGCCCACCCACCACCCACTTTGTCGCCACGATCGATGATTTAACCAACGTGCTCGACTTTGACTTCAAAGACATCGACGGTATGGACGACGATGCAGGAGACATACAGGAGCCACCGCTCACAGGGCGGTGGACAGCCACCCCTTCAAACGATATATACATGGTGGACACT
>NC_041389.1:411007790-411241924 GCF_002162155.2 Triticum dicoccoides | reverse complement strand
AATATGGGCGTCTCCGATGCCACTCCAAGCCCCGCCACATCAATACCGCTCCCGGAGATGATCCGGATAGTATCGAAGAGGAATACAATCCTGATCAGCCGACCATCAAGCAGGTCGTACAGGCCACGGTGGGATACTTGGAGAGGAACAACTATACACCCCCCCTCCGAAGACAAGGTAAGCCTCGATAATGACGAATTCGGCGTGCCTGAAGACCCAGTGGAACAAGTTCGCTTTAGGCAACGACTCATAGCCACGGCAAAGAGTCTGCAAAGGAAGCAAGAGCAGCTTAAGGCCGAACAGGATTTGCTAATAGCACGGTGGACCAAGATCCTGGCCACCGAGAAGTACGGACTCGACCACCCTAACGAAGGGCAAACGCGACACAACTGGCTACCTCAACCTAAGCAGGAAAATCAAAGGCACACAACCCGACGTCCGCACACCACTACGGTCCAGACCAGCAAGAAGGATACACGAAGAAGCAGCCTCAAGCCCCAGTGCAACGGTCATAAATGGCAAATCAGGGAAGCTGGTATCAAGTTCAGCAAATCCCAGTCCGGTCAACAGACAAGGAACAGCTCAAGCCTATTCGGCCCAAGCCACGAACTCGATCAGCCATGCGAAATTCACGGTACTCCCAAAAGAACAGCAAAACATACTAATAGAGAATGTCGGATCTCCAAAGTAAAGCAATCGGGCGTGTGCCGGAAACATTGAGGGGAGGCACTTAGTCAAAAGCCCCCCCCCAGCACAACAGTATGGTTGATCGCCCCCTACCATACAAACCATAACAATTCAATTGCATACCCCCAGACCTAACAGTCCAGGGGATTCTCAAGCAATAAAAGCCCAAGCGGGCGTACAAATAAACACCTCCTACAAGGTGCCAAGCGCAAAGGCCAGGATCATTGGCCCTCCGCCCTAATGGTTGTTTTAAGATAACCAAATAAGGCCACGCCATCGGCACATCCCCCCTATATGGTATCACACTGTATGCTAACAAGATGAACCATGTTGGCCAGATTCCACGTGGTAAATCATCAGGCCAGCACCGGTAATACATTCACGCCTGCGTGCAGAGCCAAACCCCGCCCTTAGAAGCTGTCGGCGCTCTGGGAACGGGGGTCCCCAGACTTGCCTGCCTGCGGCCTGCGGCGTGGCTCAAAGGGGGCCCAGCACGGCCCATCTTCATCAGCACAAGCTCAAGACCCTCGCGAGGGGCCAAGCCTCGCGGGGTGGACGACAAGGAGCTTCCTCAGGCACGGCCTCGTCAGGCTGGCTCACGAGGAGGCAGAGAGTTCAAGGGCGCCTGCCGGGCGCCTGCCCGCGCAGTGTCCTTCTTTCCTCTTTGGTGCAAGGGGAGCAAGCGCAGGCGGGAGCATCAAGCAAAGGCGTCCATTTCGGTGCAACAAGACCAAGACCAGTCCAACGGCAGGATGCAGGTCACCGTGGAGCCCAAGTCGGCGTCACCACCAGAGCCTTTGACAGGCGAGGACCAACTTTAGTCAGGATAAGTGTACTAGATGTTCCCCTTCAAATTGGCCAATTGTTGGCGCCCTTCCCGCTCAATATTTGGGAAGAGGCCCAAGGCCTTCGCCTATAAATAGGACTAGCCACCCACGGGGTAGAGGAGGATCGATCCATCCGGCCGGCAAAGAGAGAGAGACCACAAGAACAGACCCTCGCGAGGTTGTTCCTCCTTGTATCGTTCATCATCAGCCCAAGAGGCAATCCACCACACCACACACTGGAGTAGGGTATTACACCACAATGGTGGCCTGAACCAGTATAAATCCTGTTTCTCTTGTGTTGTTCTTCTTGTAGTTTAGATCTAAGCGATTCGGCGAGGAACAGGTAGGTAGAAGGCGAAACCTCTACGCGCACCCCAGTGTTCGAACCTCAAGGGTCTGCCGGAACCTTAAATCCGACATTTGGCGCGCTAGGTAGGGGTGCTCCGGACTTCGTCTTCCGTCGCCCTATTCTTCTCCGACCGTCGCGACCATGTCTGACGCATGCCGGGTTCGCGCCGAGCGCCGGGCCGCCCTCGCTTCCCACGTCGCCCAGACGGCTCCCGTCGGCGGGTGCCCTCGTCGTTCCCCGTCGCCTGCCGTCAATGCCGCCACCGGCCCGGCGGGGAACGAGCAGCAAGCATCGTCCCAGCACCCGTCCACGTGGCGAGACGGCCGCACCGCTACGCCCTCGCTCACCCCCGCTGGTTCTTCATCCCGCGCGCCCCGCGCAGTCATGGAGGCTCGAGCTCCGCTCATCGCGGCAAACGAGCTCCTGCACTACCGCCCAGTCGATGACGTCTATGAAGAGTGGCTCGACCGAGTCGCCGGACTCGTCCGCGCCGCTGGGGGCTCCCCCGCACCAACTTTCTCGCTGCACCACGCCCCGCCATGCGCGGGCAATGAAGCTCCTGGGGCGCCTCAGCCGCCTCCCCCTCAAGAAGGCGCCCTGGCTCCAAGGCGCACGGCCCCTGGGCGGAACCCGCCCCGTCAGGAACCAGCACGGCAGGAGCAGAGCTGCCAAGAGGTCTCACGCCCTCGAGAAGCTGCCCGAGCACTCCCTGCTCCGGCTCATCCCGACCACGCTCCTGCTCCAGCACGTCAAGACCCCACACTGCACCCAGCTGTGGTGCACGGGGACCCGCAAGACCGAGCCCTTCGTCCTCCAAGGCCTCTTGTGGCCACAGCGGGCTGCCGCGCCTTCACCACCGATCTACGCACCGTCGCGTGGCCCGGCAAGTTCAAGCCAGACCTGCCTCCTCGCTACGACGGCACGGCAGACCCTGTAGAGTTCCTTCAGCTCTACGAGCTGGGCATCGAGGCTGCCAATGGAGACGAGAAGGTCATGGCGAACTGGTTCCCCATGTCTCTCAAGGACGGGGCCCGCACCTGGCTTCTGAACCTGGCCCCAGGCACGATCTCCTCCTGGGACGAGATGCGCACCCGCTTCATCGCCAACTTCCAGGGTACTCGCGACCGGCCACCCACCATGAGCGACATGCGCCGCATCAAGCAACAACCGAGGGAAACCCTGCAGAAGTACATCCAGCGCTTCAACAACGCGTGCCTCAAGATTCCCAAGGTGACCGAGGAGGCCATCATTTCAGCCTTCTCTGACGGCGTGCGTGACGTCAAGATGAAGGAGGAGCTTGTGATGCATGAAGATCTATGCACTTCCTTGGAGCTGTTCAACCTGGCGACCAAGTGCGCCAGGGCTGAGGAAGGGCGTCTCTCCCTCCTCGAATTGCCTGCCGCAGACCCTGAAGAGAAGAAGCCCAAGGCCAAGGACGTGAAGTGCAAGGGGGCTGCCGTGCTCGCGGCAGAACCAGACACCAAGCGGGGCAGAGATCAGCCTGAATCCTCCAAGGGCAGTCGGTACTATGTGTACCACGACCTCCACACCCATAACACCAATGAATGCCAAGAGCTCAGGGCCGTGCGCGAAGGACGGACTGGCCGGTGTCCCGACCGCAACGACCGGGGCTACGGACGAGGAGGAGGAAGGAATGTAGGACGCTGGGAAGACCGCGGCCCACGTCAAGGGTGGCGCGACCAACCTCGCGAGGATCGCTGGCAGGACCCACCTCGCGAGGGAGGCTGGAGGGATCAGCCTCACGAGGATCGCCCGCAAGGTAATGCAGGCCTCCCTCCACTACCGCCGCAGCCAAGGAGAAATGAGGACCGTCATCAGGACGAAGGGGCTGGGGGCTTCCAGGAACCACGTGCGATCGCCTGCATCCTAGGCGGAGCTCAAGCCCCAGCCTCTCAGCGCATCTTCAAGCAGTTCGCCCGCGAAGTGAATGCATTCCTCCCCAAGCTCGAGGCCACGCGCCCTCTCAGGTGGTCGGCGTGCGCCATCATGTTCAGCTCAGTGGATCAGCTCAAGTGCGCGGCCATAGCCGGAGTCCTCCCGATGCTTTGTTCCCCAATCATCAGCAACGTGCTAGTCACCAAGACCCTCATCGATGGCGGGGCAGGGCTCAACGTCCTGTCCGTGGAAACATTCAACAATCTCCAAGTACCCTACAGTCAGCTTTAGCCCACCAAGCCTTTCTCCGGAGTCACCGACGGCTCCACGGTCTCGATTGGGCAGGTCCACCTCCCTGTCACCTTCGGGGCGCGCAACAACTACTGCACCGAGCTCATCGACTTTGACGTCGCCCACATTCGCCTGCCGTACAACGCCATCCTCGGGTACCCAGCACTGGCCAAGTTCATGGCCGTAACCCACCATGGCTACAACATCCTCAAGATGCCAGGAAGTGGCGGAGTCATCACGGTGCCCTGCGAAGAGAGAGACGCAGTTTGCTCCCTGGAGAGAGCCTTTCAGGCCGCATCACTGGAAGACCCGGATCGCGGAAGCAGGAGGCTTCCCGAGGCCGCCCCCAAGAAGAAGACATCGACCGGCCCGGTCCCTCAGGAGGTAGGTCCCTCTGGGCCCATGCCTGCTCAGGGGGAACCTCCTGCCATCGCATAGGGAAGCGCGCCCGGTGCCCTCCTCAGGCAGGGCTCAAGGGCTCTCCCCTGGAGGGCCGTCGACCTCGCCGAGGTCACGAGGGAGGCGCTTGGGCACCACGTGGAGGCGTGCTTCGAAGCACGTTTCCATCAAGAAGGAGCAAGGCAAGGAGGGCCAAACCCTCAGGAGTCAAGGGTCATGAGAGGCAGCCGCCGCTTACCCACCGTGGCCCCCCATCCAGGCGAGGATGGTGGGTTGCGCATCTGCATCGACATACCAGGGCTCAACCAAGCCGCGTCTCAGGAGCGCCTCTGGCCTTCGTGAGTGGGACGCTGCGAGGGCCCGCCCCACAGCTATGTTCGCATGCCTTATGGCTTGCCGAACGCGGCTACTACGTACCGGCGCATCATGAGGGCCATCCTGGAGGCTCAAGAGGTCAGGCGGTCCGCAGTCCTGGCGGAGATGGAGACGGTCCGCGAGGAGCCACCAGCGCCTCCGAAGCCTCCCGAGGCCCCAGGGCCTAGGGGCTCATGAGGATCTGCCTCCGCAGCCCACCGAGTCTGCTGCATCAACACCCCTTCGTCTTCAGCATCATCAGGTGACATCTTTCTAGTTTCATTTCCAGCTGGGAGCGCCCCCAGGGCTGCATTATTCCCAGGCCGCATGGGTCCATCCCTGTGGCATGTATCTCTTTTATTGCATGTTCTTAGCTCAATCTGCTAGGGGCGCCCCTCGGGCTACATTATCCCCAAGCCGCTCGGGTCAGACCCAGTGGCATGTACCCCTCTTGCATTTATCTTAGGGCCGTGTTTTCGACCCATCATGCTTGTTGTTTGTGCCTGTTCATGGTACCTTTTTCCTTCCTGGATGTCACAAGCTTGTGCGTTAAAGGGGGGTGCCTGAGCATCACGACTTAGGGCTCCTA
Organism: Triticum dicoccoides; assembly: GCF_002162155.2. Lineage (NCBI taxonomy): Eukaryota > Viridiplantae > Streptophyta > Magnoliopsida > Poales > Poaceae > Triticum > Triticum dicoccoides. The sequence continues at coordinate 411,236,532 of NC_041389.1, read as the reverse complement.
CTAGCTCTCCAGCCCTCACCCTCTGGTTTGCCCACGGCATCGCGCCCCGGCACACCAGCGACGGCTAAGACTAGCCCGAGAGCCGGGACCCGAGGACGTAGAGTTTTGACATCTAACCCATCTTGCGCGTTAAAGGGGGGTGCCTGAGCATCGCGACTCAGGGCTCCTACCATCTCTCCGGCCCTCACCCTCTGGTCTGCCCACGGCATCACGACTGGCACACCAGCGACGGCTGAGACCAGCCCGAGACCCGGGACCCGAGGACATAGAGTTTCATCATCTAACCCAGCTTACGCGTTAAAGGGGGGGGTGCCTGAGCATCGCGACTCAGGGCTCCTACCGGCTCTCCGGACCTCACCCTCTGGTCTGCCCACGGCATCGCGCCCCGGCACACCAGTGACGGCTAAGACCAGCTCGAGAGACGGGACCTGAGGACGTAGAGCATCGGCATCTAGCCAAATTTGCAGGAACACACTCCAAGATAAGGCCCAGAGCCAGGCGCAACACGCCTTGAGGTAGGGCCCCGGGAGTCTCGCGCTGGCTCACGGGTGCCTAGATACACCTCGTCAAGCCCTACCGTACCGTCCACGTGTCAGGGCGGGGTTGTACACGCCCCGGGGGCTCCTCCCGGAGGGGAGCCCCCTCCCACGCACCAGTGGAAGCACCATGCTCCATGATGGCTGACGACACTACCGAGGAGCGGCTATACCCGTACGCATACGGAAGCGCTATGCTCCGCGCTGGTGATAAACAACTGAGGGTGGCCCCCCGGGCTGCATCAACCTCAGGGAGCCCAGTGCTCAGTGTCTAGCCTCATCGCAACGCCTCCCCTCGGGAGTGCCGCGCGAGGGGGCTGGGCATGGGGGCTACGCCTGGGTCACGCCCAGGCGCACGCCACCCAGCCAGGCCCCCCCGGGCCTGGTTCGTCGTGAGTCCCTCCCCGAGCGGAGCCAAGGTATGAAGGTCGTTTGAGCGTCAAGGGGGCCTCCTGAGCATCGCGACTCAGGAGCCTAACTGGTCACGTAGCCCCTCACTCCTTGGTCCCATCTTGGTTTTCGGTCGGGACTAACGGCTGTTGAGGTATGCGCGGGGCCGGGCTCTGTAGACGTAGAACGGTAGATCCACCCCCACATCTCACCTCCCTACTTGCTGTTCGGGCGCCAAGGGGGACTCCTGAGCATCGCGACTCAGGAGCCTAACTTGTCACGTGGCCCCTCACTCCTTGGTCCCGTCCTGGTTTCTGGTCGGGGCTAACGGCGGCTGAGGTATGCGCGGGGCCGGGCTCTGCCGGCGTAGGACACAAGCAAGTAGGAAGGAAATAGTGCAAATTTCAAGGAATTCAAAAGCAAATATTACAGTCCATACTGTTATCGCAGCACCAAATGCAAGTCTTAACGCCTCCTCGAGGCCTGATACACGTGCAGAAACTAAAAGCAGGGCGGGAGCCACAACGGAGTCACTTGCCGGCCATGGAGTTGCGCGGAGCGGGTTCGCCTTGTGGAGCTGCCGGGCTAGCAGCGCTCCGCTTTGGCCTGGTGCTAAAGGCCCGGAACTTCCCTAGCAGAGCCTCCGCACGACCCTTCACAGCCTCAGCAGCGGCAGCGGCATGCTCGCCACTCGCCGGCTCCAGCAGGCTGTCGAGGTCGACGTTGGGGTCCCGATGATAGATGTGGGTGAACACCCGCGTCAGTGCCGCGGAAGACAAGACGCGTGCCTCGGCCTCGGCCGTAGGGCCGAGGCCAAGGGCGACATCGTCAAGGGCACGAACTAGGAAAGGAAGCAGCTTGGCGGGGCCGTATTCCTCGCCGGCCAGCGGGATCTCCAGGCCGCTCTCATAAAGCGTCTTCAGTGAAGCTCGGGCCTTCTCCTCCAACTCTGCAAAGGCCACACGATCCTCGGCAAGAACCTGTGCCTTGCCGTTCAACTCAACCTTCCTCGCCTCCAGCTCTTGCTCCAGCGTGCCTAGGCGATCACGGCGCTTCTTGAGCTTGGCGTCCCAGTCCTTGACGGCCGCCTCGCGAGCCTTCATGCTGTCCTCCTGCTCTAGGCGAAGGCGAGTCTCCTCGGCGAGTCGGCCCTGCAGGCCCTTCAGCTCACCCTCCAGCACCTCGCAACGACCTCGAGCATTAGCCGCCTCCCCCAAGGCAGCATCGCGGGCAACCTTCGCCCCAAGGACGGCCTGTTTCTCCTTGTCGCAGGCCGTCGAGGCCTGGACCAGCGCCGCCCGAATCGAAGCATCGGAGCGAATCCAACCAGAGGCTAGCTCCAAGCGCCCGGCCACCAAACAAGGGTCGGCGCTCAGAAGATCCTGCCGCAGACGGTCCAGTTCGGTAGCAGCATGATCCAGGACAGTAGGAGGAGACGGGGAAGCAACGGTCGGCGGAGTAGGAGGAGAAGGTGGCAGCGTGACCACGGTGTCCTGAGGCGAAGCCTGCTGCGCCCCAGCGGCTGTGGCGACGGCATCAAACGGGGGCGCCTCAGGGGTCGCCAGGGCCATAGGAGCCGAGCTCGCCCCAGCCGGCTCGGCAGGGCCTCGCAGGGACGCCTGGGCAGGAGAGGCCCACGCTTCACGTTCATCTTCTTTCGCGTGCAGAGGCGCTGCCGCGGATGCAGTCTCAGGAGCCCCCTTCGGCTTCTTTGCCGTGGGCGCCAGCCTAGCCAGGAGATACGAGCATCAAGCCTCCGCGATGAAACAAGAAACAAGACAGGGATCAAGCACTTACAAGTCGTCGCCCGCAGACTCAAGCAGCCTCTGGCCGTACTTGAAGCCTGAGAGCCGGTTGCAAGGGTCGGCCTCAGGGAGCGCGGGTGCGGCTGGGGCGCCTGCGGATCGCCTCGGGGCTGGGGCGGACCCGCGGGGGATCAGCCCAGTCCGGTCCTTCTTCGGAACCGGGGGCAGGCTCCCTCCGCCCTGCTCGCCATCACCATCGTCGTCGTCACTCAGAGAGAGGCGGAGAGTGCGGGACTTGCGCCGAGGAGGTGGAGCCCTTGACTCTGCCTCGGAGTCAGCCCCCTTTTCCCGCTCCCCATCCTCCCTCTCTTCGCTGGAGTCGCCGGAGGATACGTCCACCAGGTCCTCGGGAGCCTTCGCAGGCACAGGTCCGTCCCCGTTGAGGATGGGCATGGACCCCACAACCTGCTCCCAGTCCTCACGAAGGAACAGGGGCGTCGGAGCGCCCTCCAACCTTGCCACGTCTCCCCCGACCGAAGACTGGAGGACCGCGGCCAGATCCTCATCGGCCAGGACCGCGGGGCTCGGGTGGGGCCTCCACATCAGGAGCGAGTACTGACGAAGCGGAGCCAGCTGATGCTCCAGGAAATCCCTCAGCAGCGAGGCGCCAGTCAGCTTTGCCGCCGCCATGCTGTCCGGCCTCAGATCCGCATCCATCTTCTCCAACACCAGCCTTGCGCGAGGATCCACAAGCTCCACTCGAGACCAGTCGTCGGAGCTCGAGGGGAGCCCCGTGGGCAAGGCCAGCCGGGGGTGGACGCGCCCAGCATCAACCAAGACCCATTTGCTCCTGAAGCCCTCAATCCTTTTCCTGGGATTCGAAATGGCGATGGAGCTGCCGTACGCGACGAAGCTCGCACACGCAGAGACGGAGCCGCGAGAGGGCCGGAGGTAGAAATAGTGGCGCAGCAGGGCCACTGAGGGCTTCACCCCCACGTGAGCCTCGCAATAGTAGGCGAAGATTGCCAGAAGGAGGACAGAATTGGGGTGGAGATGCAGAGCTTGAAGGTTGTAATGGCAGAGGACGGAAAAGAAGAACTCAGAGAAGGGAGGCACCAGACCGGCGACAATGGCGCTCACGAAGAGCGGATAGAAGGTGCTTCCTTGGCCCTCAGGGAGGGCAGAGCCGGCCTTGAACACCTTCGCCCCGTCGACGCCCTGCGCCGCTGCCAACTGACGCACCCGGGCAAGGCTCGCCTCCGACACGTTTGGCGAGTCCAAGGCGGACGAGTACCAAGCTTCGGCCGGGGCCTGGCGAGGTGCCATGTCTGGCTAGGGCGCGCGGGTGGAGTAGATCTGGAGATTTCGAAGGAAGGAAGGAGAGGCGCAAGAAAGGGGATCTGAGCAGCAACTGGAGAAAGCAAAGGAGGCAGAGGACAGATGCTGCTCCTTATCAACTAGTGCGGTTGCGGAGACGCCCGCGTCCAATCAACCGCCACGCGGTGCCCAAGGCCGCAGGCTGTTAGGGCCCGCGACGCTTCGCACTTACCCTTTCGCCTCTCTGCTCGGCCAAGTCCGGGCGCGCCTTGGGCCCAGGGGCTACTGTCGACGTCTTGGGAACGGGGGTCCCCAGACTTGCCTACCTGCGGCCTGCGGCGTGGCTCAAAGGGGGCCCAGCACGGCCCATCTTCATCAGCACAAGCTCAAGACCCTCGCGAGGGGCCAAGCCTCGTGGGGCGGATGACAAGGAGCTTCCTCAGGCACGGCCTCGTCAGGCTGGCTCACGAGGAGGCGGAGAGTTCAAGGCGAGGTACCTCGCGAGGTGCCCATGACGCAAGCCATGACGACCAAGGGCGCCTGCCGGGCGCCAGCCCGCGCAGTGTCCTTCTTTCCTCTTTGGTGCAAGGGGAGCAAGCGCAGGCGGGAGCATCAAGCAAAGGCGTCCATTTCGGTGCAACAAGACCAAGACCAGTCCAACGGTAGGATGGAGGTCACCGTGGATCCCAAGTCGGCGTCACCACCAGAGCCTTTGACAGGCGAGGACCAACTTTAGTCAGGATAAGTGTACTAGATGTTCCCCTTCAAATTGGCCAATTGTTGGTGCCCTTCCCGCTCAATATTTGGGAAGAGGCCCAGGGACTTCACCTATAAATAGGACTAGCCACCCACAGGGTAGAGGAGGATCGATCCATCCGGCCGGCAAAGAGAGAGAGACCACAAGAACAGACCCTCACGAGGCTGTTCCTCCTTGTATCGTTCATCATCAGCCCAAGAGGCAATCCATCACACCACACACTGGAGTACGGTATTACACCACAATGATGGCCTGAACCAGTATAAATCATGTGTTGTTCTTCTCGTAGTTTAGATCTAAGAGATTCGGCGAGGAACAGGTAGGTAGAAGGCGAAACCTCCGCATGCACCCCAGTGTTCGAACCTCAAGGGTCTGCCGGAAACCTAAATCCGACAGAAGCGGGGATCATACAGCTGCAAGAGTAGAAAGTCGCGCATGCCTGTCAATATTTTGATATGACAGCCAACTATCCGGACACCAACTGAGGAGTCCGTGCTGCTTCTCGAATAGCGGCTGCGATCACCAGGGTCCGATCAGGAACCTTTGGACCAGCCACAGGAGGACGTTCGGCGCCCTCCGCTCACTTACCTTCACAAACTAACTCTTATGCAAAACAGGTTTGGTGGCGTGAAGTCGGCCCGGACACACAAAGACAGGACCATACAGGTAGACGGCAGTTCGGATTCACTTTCGATCCATTCACAGCCCCCTACAGTCCGGCCACCACAGGTTCCGCCAGAAAACCATCTCTTTTTCATAATCATAAATCGCATTCATATGCATGGACATATCATATTACTGCAATGTGTAGACTTAACTAAACATGCACCGGTCGTCGTTTATTATCGACGCCTCTTTGTTGTAAAAGTAGCAGCCACAGTTCGTGTTATGCCCGGTTATGCCAGGGGCTCCACATTACGGCAATAAAGTCCGACCACCTTCTCGGTCGCTCGGCACCCCGAACTTATAGCACTATATGCATCAACTCCGAATCATGTCTTGGGTCATTGGTTGGGTTTGCCCGGCTCCCATGTTTTGGTACCTTACGTTCTGTTCCGTCGGCTAAGGTAGCACTGGGAGAACTACTGCGATTGTGTCCCAGATCTGCCGGACGAGCACCTCAGTAGAGAAAGCCGAAAACCGACTGTCATGATGCGGCCAGAGCTGGTCAGCTGTTCGAGAGGTTGCAAAATCCTTAAAGATTCATTCTGCATAACGCCACTATAAAATGCAGATTGTGACGGATCAATCTACCGATCAGGCGCTAATAGAGCCCCTAGTCCGGCCTTCCGGAGACTAGGGGCTGCGCCGACCATACTCGTATTCCTATGGCTAAGTGAGAGTAGTAAAGCCCTATAGTCCAATTGCCTGGTTCGTGGTGAGAAACTCCTCCTTATAAGGACCCAACAATGGGATAAAGAGTGTTCATAAATACCCCGAACACCCCCGTACTTCTCTCGTGGGGGCTGAAGCTGACGACTGGCCAACTCTCAGAATTTATACAATAAACAGCCGAAAAGGAAGAACACATGTTCAAACCAAATAGGCAACATATAATAAAAATGCCATTATCCCATATTACAAACGATGGCAAAAATGCCCTCGGGGAAATATAATGTCTTTGGTGCACTTGTCCGCCGCCAGGCAGGCACCCTTTATTACAACTTTATAATACAGTTCGGGCTTGCGATGATCCTTACCCTCTGGTGGCCCCTCAGTTATCAGCTTTTCTGCGCCAAGCTTCCCCCAATGCACTTTTGCATGGGCAAGTGTCGGCGTTCTGGGAACGGGGGTCCCCAGACTTGCCTGCCTGCGGCCTGCGGTGTGGCTCAAAGGGGGGCCCAGCATGGCCCATCTTAATCAACACAAGCTCAAGACCCTCGCGAGGGGCCAAGCCTCGCGGGGCGGACGACAAGGAGCTTCCTCAGGCACGGCCTCGTCAGGCTGGCTCATGAGGAGGCGGAGAGTTCAAGGCGGGGTACCTCACGAGGTGCCCATGACGACCAAGGGCGCCAGCCGGGCGCCAGCCCGCGCAGTGTCCTTCTTTCCTCTTTGGTGCAAGGGGAGCAAGCGCAGGCGAGAGCATCAAGCAAAGGCATCCATTTCGGTGCAACAAGACCAAGACCAGTCCAACGGCAGGATGGGGGTCACCGTGGAGCCCAAGTCAGCGTCACCACCAGAGCCTTTGACAGGCGAGGACCAACTTTAGTCAGGATAAGTGTACTAGATGTTCCCCTTCAAATTGGCCAATTGTTGGCGCCCTTCCCGCTCAATATTTGGGAAGAGGCCCAGGGCCTTCGCCTATAAATAGGACTAGCCACCCACAGGGTAGAGGGGGATCGATCCGGCAAGAGAGAGAGAGCTGGACAGGAAGCTGAGGATAAGATAGGAATCTAGAATCAACCCTTCCGAAGGGGCAACACCACCACAAGAACAGACCCTCGCGAGGTTGTTCTTCCTTGTATTGTTCATCATCAGCCCAAGAGGCAATCCACCACACCACACACTGGAGTAGGGTATTACACCACAATGGTGGCCTGAACCAGTATAAACCCTGTGTCTCTTATGTTGTTCTTCTCGTAGCTTAGATCCTAGCGATTCAGCGAGGAACAGGTAGGTAGAAGGCGAAACCTCCGCACGCACCCCAGTGTTTGAACCTCGACGGTCTGCTGGAACCCTAAATCCGACATTTGGCGCGCTAGGTAGGGGTGCGCCAGAATTCACCTTCCGTCGCCCTGCTCTTCTCCGACAGTCGCGCCCATGGCTGATGCTTGTCGGGCTGCTCGCGCCGCTCGAGTCGCCCGGACGGCTCCCGTCGGCGCGCGCCCTCGTCGCTCCCCGTCACCCGCCGTTAACACCGCCACCGGCCCGGCGGGGAATGAGCAACAAGTATCGCCCCTGCATCCCTCCGTGGCCTCTTGGGAAGAGCCGCGCAACCTCTTCCTCGCCCGCCACGCCACTCCGGCCTTCCCGGTCGTCGCGGCCCTCCTGGGCGGCTCGCAGGCACCGCCCTCTAGTCACCATGTTAAGCTATTCATCCGCTAGGTCGGCGCCACCTCTGCGCGGCAAGGGGCTTCCCGGGACCGGCCGGAGCCCCAGGCCAGGCTAGCCTTCAGTTCGGAAGACCACCCCTCCAACTCGGCCTGCTCGGGTGCGATCCCGATGTTGTGCACCCCCACCATCTGCCAGGTGGCTGTCACTAGGACCCTCGTCGACGGTGGCACGGGCCTCAATGTGCTTTCACTCGAAACTTTTGACCTCCTCCGCATCCCCCGGGGGCGGCTGCGGCCGAGCCAGCCCTTCATGGGCATCGGGGGCGGGTCATCCAGCTCCTTGGGATAGATCCGGCTCCTAGTGACCTTCGGCACCTACGACAATTTCCGCACGGAGCTGGGTCGATTTCAACATCGCCCTCATCGGCCTCCCCTACAATGCCATCCTCGGCTACCCGGCGCTGGCCCAATTCATGGCCGCGACTCACCCGGCATACAACCTCATGAAGATGCCCGGGAGCAGCGGAGTCCTCACCGTGCCTGGGGACACCGGGGATGCGCTGCAAGCACTCCAGCTCGCCTTCAAGACGACGGCCTCAGCACAGCCCGCCAATGCGGGGGCCCCAGAGCCCAAGGGGGCTGCACCGGCCAAGAAGAAACAATTGTTCACCCAAGACAAGGCAGAGACTAAGCATATACCCGTCAACGAGGATGGGTCCACCAGCGCCACTTTCACCATAGGCGCCCACCTCGGGCCCGAGCAGGAGGAGGTCCTGGTCAAGTTCCTGCGTGCAAACAAGAAGGTGTTCGCTTGGGAGCCCGATCAGCTGGCAGGGATCCCATGGGGCGTGATCGAGCACCACCTCAACGTGTGCCCCAACGTGCGCCCCCTAAAACAGAAAGCAAGGCGGCAGTCCACTGAAAAGCAGGCCTTCATCATCCAAGAGACCCGCAAGCTAGAAGCCGTGGGGGTCATTCGCGAGGTTCGATATCCAGATTGGTTGGCCAACCCTGTGGTGGTACCAAAGAAGGGAGGGAAGGAACGCATGTGTGTCGACTTCACCAACCTCAACAAAGCATGCCCGCAAGATCCTTTCCCGCTCCCACGCATCAATCAAATCGTCGACTCCACCGCTGAGTGTGACCTGTTATGCTTCTTGGACGCCTTCTCCGGGTATCATCAGATCAAGATGGCGGTGGAGGACGTGGAGAAGACGGCCTTCCTGACCCCGTGTGGGGTATACTGCTATACATTCATGCCCTTCGGACTACGCAACGCGGGGGCAACCTTCCAGCGGCTCATGCACATCACCTTGGGCCCGCAACTTGGGAAGAACGTGGAGGCGTACGTCGACGACATTGTAGTAAAGTCTCGCAAGGCCAAGACCCTGATACAAGACCTGGAGGAAACCTTTGCAAGCCTCAACGCAGTAAGCCTGAGGCTCAACCCGGAGAAGTGTGTGTTTGGAGTCCCCTTGGGCAAGCTCCTGGGTTTCCTCGTATCCCACCGAGGCATCGAGGCCAACCCAGAAAAGGTTAAGGTAGTCGAGGACATGAGCCCGCCAAAGACCCTCAGAGAGATGCAGAAGCTCACTAGGCGCGTGATTGCCCTCAGGCGCTTCATCTCCAGGTTGGGGGAGCGGGCGCTGCCTTTCTTCCAGTTGATGAAGAAAAAGGGGCCCTTTGAATGGACTGAAGAGGCTGACAAAGCATTCCAAGACCTCAACAGATACCTGACCAGCCCACCGGTGATGGTGGCCCCACGCCCACAAGAGCCCCTGGTACTCTACCTCGCCGCCACTCCCTACTCAGCCAGCGCGGCCCTGGTGGCGGTTAGGGAGGAGCGTCGGACCAAGGTTGCGGCAGCTGCCCGCGCCAAGGCAAAACAGGACCAAAAAGGACTCACAGAGATCACCACCGCGATTGAGGAAGATCAGCCGCAGCAGGGGGACGCACCAGGAGCGGGAAAGACCCTTCCCTCGGGCAACCAGCTTCTGGAGGCCCCGCCGCCTCAGGAGGCACCACGGTTTCCGAAGGATGCCACCAGCACCGACGCTCCAAGCCTCGTCGAGCACCCGGTATACTTCGTCAGCACGGTGTTGCGAGATGCAAGGGCACGGTACCCCATGCCTCAGAAACTTCTCCTCGCACTACTGGTGGCCTCGCGCAAGCTGCAGCACTACTTCCAGGGTCACCCTATCAAGGTTGTCTCCGCGTACCCCTTGGAAAGAGTGCTCTGAAGCCCTAACTCAGCTGGAAGGGTCGCCGAGTGGAACATTGAGCTGCAAGCATTTCACCTCGAATTCAGCACAACCCGAGTCATCAAGGGGGGCGCCTTGGCAGATTTCGTGGCAGAGTGGACAGAGGCGCCGGGCCTAAAGGCTGGGGAGGATCGATCCCTCTCCCCGGGAAGTGAGGCGCTGGACGGTTGGGTCATGTACTTCGACGGGGCGTTCTCCAGGCACGGTGCAGGGGCTGGCGCGGTACTTATATCTCCTACCCAAGACAAGCTCTACTACGCCGTGCAGCTCTGTTTCCAACACGGAGAAAAGGTCTCCAACAATATAGCAGAATATGAAGGCCTGATAGCGGGCCTGAAGGCCGCGGCCGCCCTCGGAGTAAAGCGCCTTACCATCGAAGGTGATTCACAACTCCTCGTCAACTTCTCCAACAAAGTATACAAGCCAAAGGATGAGCACATGGAAGCCTACCTTGCGGAGGTCCGCAGGATGGAGAAGCAGTTCTGGGGGCTGGAGTTACAGCCAAGGTTGTCATAATCGCGATTCTATTATATGATTCTACGACTTTACGATCCAAACAAACCCCTATGATTCTATGATTTTAGTTCTTAGAATCTACGACTTTACGATCCTGATAGTGAAGATTCTACGATTTGCGATCCTACCATCAAAGCTCCGATCCAATTCAAAATCGCGATTCTGACAACCTTGGTTACAGCACGTGCCCCGTGGCACCAATCAGGAGGCCGACGACATCGCCAAACGAGCGTCCAGGCGCCTACCTCAGGAGGTTGGCGTCTTCGAGGAGCGGCTCTTCAAGCCCTCGGCCACGCCATCACTGTCAAGCGCGGTGCAGCCTCGGGAGGAGCTCCCCCAGCCGCCAGCCTCGAGAGCCCCGATCTACGGGCCGGCCTCGGGGGCGCGTTTGCTCTTGACAGTGGAGCCTCAGGAGGGATGCTGGGTCACGGAGCTCCGGAGCTATCTGACGCAAGGGATCTTGCCAGAGAAGGAGGAGGAAGCAGAGCGCATGGCACGGCAGGCCACAGCATACTGCATCAGGGATGGGGAACTCTACCAGAAGCGACCAAATGATGTATCCATACGCTGCATCTCCAGGGAGCAAGGGAAAGAGCTGCTGGCGGACATACACGGTGGAGACTGCGGGCACCACTCCTCATCGCGAACCCTCGTGGGAAAGGCATTCTGAAGCGGTTTCTATTGGCCTACCGCGCTGAATGACGCCGTCGAGCTGGTAAAGGCCTGCGAAGCCTGTAAATTCCATGCAAAGCAGATCCATCGGCCGGCGGGGGGGTCTGCAGACCATACCCCTCACGTGGCCATTCGCAGTCTGGGGGCTTGATATCCTGGGCCCATTTCCCCGGGCACCAGGGGGCTATCGCTACCTCTACGTCGCCGTGGACAAATTCACCAAGTGGGCCGAGGTGGAAGCCGTCTGCACCATCCCCGCGGGTTCAGCGGTCAAGTTCATCAAGGGCATCGTGAGCCGGTTCGGGGTGCCGAACCGCATCATCACCGACAACGGTTCGCAGTTCACCAGCAACCTCTTCAAAACATACTGTGCTAACCTTGAAACGCAGATATGCTACGCTTCAGTGGCGCACCCCCGGAGCAACGGCCAGGCCGAGTGGGCCAACGCGGAGGTCCTGAGGGGCCTCAAGACCAGAACGTTCAAGAAGAAGCTGGAGGCCTGCGGCAGAGGCTGGTACGATGAGCTCCAATCCGTGTTGTGGTCCATCTGCACGACCGCAACCAAGCCGACCGGAGAGACCCCATTCTTCTTGGTCTATGGAGCCAAAGCGGTCCTCCCTCACGAGGTCAGACGTCGGTCCGCGCGGGTCCTGGCGTTCGAGGAAGCGCAGCAGGACGCCATGCGGGCGATGAACCTCGTGCTGGGGGAGGAGCGTCGCCGAGAAGCCGCACTGCGAGCGGCAAGATATCAACAAGCACTGCGGCGATACCACTGCCGCAACATCCGCCCCAAGACTCTCGAGGTAGGGGACCTCGTTCTTAGGCGGGTCCTCTCCAGGGAGGGACTTCATAAGCTCTCTCCCATGTGGGAGGGCCCGTTCAAGGTTGTTCATGTTTCTAGGCCCGGCTCCGCGCGCTTGGAGACTCGGGAGGGGGTGCTGGTCCAGAATGCGTGGAACATCCAGCACCTCCGGAGGTTTTACCCCTGAAAAGGCCCGGAGCCTGTGAAGAAGGCGAACGACTGTGAAGACCATCTTTTTGGAAAAGGCCCGGAGCCTGTGAAGAAGGCGAACGCCTGTGAAGACCATCTTTTTGGAAAAGTCCTGGAGCCTGTGAAGAAGGCGAACGCCTGTGAAGACCATCTTTTTGGAAAAGGCCCGAAGCCTGTGAAGAAGGCGAACGCCTATGAAGACCATCTTTTGGAAAAGGCCCGGAGCCTGTGAAGAAGGCGAACACCTGTGAAGCCATCGCGTTTTTGGGAAAGGCCCGGAGCCTGTGAAGAGGGCCAATGCCCGTGAAGCTTGTTTCCCTGAAGAAAGGCCCGGAGCCTGTGAAGAAGGCCAACGCCTGTGAAGCTCGCCGCCCGTCACACTCTCACGTAATAATGAGTTGGGGTTGTACACGCCCCGGAGTCTCAGGAGCGCCGGCCTCAGGCCCTGGGGCTCCCTCCCACGCCCAGTGGCAGCACTTAGCTCCGCGCTGGTGAGAAGACGTCGAAGACTAGACTAGGTGCCGGATGCGGCTTTTTCATTTGCTTTCTGCAGTTGGCTAGTTCATTCTCATTTGAAGTTTCTTTGAAACTGTCGCTGTCTTTTGGCTTTTGGCTCTTTGGTTTTTCGCCCTCCGACCCCGATTTCTCTTGCGCGAGGTCTCGCGAGGGGACAGCCCTGGCGCCCTCGCGAGTGTTTCGATCCTTTCGGTCAAGACCTCACGACCCGGGCTCACTAACAGGAGCGTTCCTCCAGTCCGTGCCTCACGTGCACCGCGACACGAATACAGGACCCGGGTCGGTCGCCCCATGGCCAAGGCTGGGGATTACCTACGCGCAGGCGTTCAGCAAGAAGGAGCAATACCATAACAACGGAAACATTACGATGATTGACAACGGTAACACAAACACGCCCCCACGGGGCCCCCACATAGCTGTCTTTTTGCGCAGGAGAAAGGAGAAGGGGGAACAAATCAGGCAAATCTCGCCAGGCGCCGGGCCCGAGCTGCCTCCGGAGCTCAGGCGGACTCCCTCTCGCACTTCACCAGGGTGCGACGGCGGGCGGACCCGCTACCGCCCTCCAAGCAGGCACGACGGCGCGGAGGCAGACCGCGGCCGCTGCTAGAAGAGTCGCTACCCAAAGAGGAACCGGTGAAGCTTGAGGAATCCTGGGCGCCGCCAGCCGCGCGCTCGCTGCCCTCTCCATCCTTGCCGGGGCTGGGTCCCCGGCCGTGGCCGTCGTCTTCAGGGCAGCATCCAGCGCGGCGACCATCTTCCCCAAACACCCTCACGTAGAGGGTGGCGTTGCCGTCGAACTTGAAGTGCAGGGTGCACCGGCGGCTCAGGCCTCGCACGCGGGCAAACGTCTGCCAGCCGCGGGTCAGGGCTAGGCTCCCGGACGCGAAGACCTCCAGTGAAGCCCATGAGGCCCGGCTGCAGCAGCTGTCTACCTGGAGCCAGAGGCCGCCCGGGGCGCCCGTCGGGAGCTCACCTAGGAGGAAGCAAGGGAGCTGAAGCGGGCGCTGGCCGGCTCCGCTGCCCACACAACAAACTCCGGCAGCACCTCCGCAGTGTGAGAGCGCGGCCTCGGGGGCCGCACGGCCGAGACACGCCCCCCGGCCGCGGCCGACCGCCCGTCGCCACGTGGGAAATCACCTCCGCGGTCATGGGGAACCACCGCGAGGGCCACGGGGTGCTTGCGAGGGCGGCCACGGCCGCGCTTTGGCGGAGGAGAGGCAGGCTCAGCCTGGCGAGCCTTCCCCTTCTCTGCGGCTGAGAGCCTCCTTGGCGGAGCGATGGCGAAGATGAAGAAGGGGAGGAATAGCAGAGGAAGATGAACTAGAGTTGCTCGCGCCGTTCCATACTTGTAGCCGGAGGAGGCCAACCGTCGGCTTCCACGATCGCAGGTAATCATGACCCGTTTTTGCATGCAGGGACTTGTCAGCTCGTGCGGTTGCTGAGGTGTCATGGGGGAGCGGAGCCGCCCACGTCCAATCAACCGCCACGCGGCGCCCAAGGCCGCAGGCTGTTAGGGCCCGTGACGCTTCGCACTTGCCCTTTCGCCTCTCTGCTCGGCCAAGTCCGGGCGCGCCTTGGGCCCGGGGGCTACTGTCGGCGTTCTGGGAACGGGGGTCCCCAGACTTGCCTGCCTGCGGCCTGCGGCGTGGCTCAAAGGGGGCCCAGCACGGCCCATCTTCATCAGCACAAGCTCAAGACCCTTGTGAGGGGCCAAGCCTCGCGGGGCGGACGACAAGGAGCTTCCTCAGGCACGGCCTTGGTAGGCTGGCTCACGAGGAGGCGGAGAGTTCAAGGCGGGGTACCTCGCGAGGTGCCCATGACGCAAGCCATGACGACCAAGGGCGCCAGCCCGCGCAGTGTCCTTCTTTCCTCTTTGGTGCAAGGGGAGCAAGCGCAGGCGAGAGCATCAAGCAAAGGCATCCATTTTGGTGCAACAAGACCAAGACCAGTCCAACAGCAGGATGGAGGTCACCGTGGAGCCCAATTCGGCGTCACCGCCAGAGCCTTTGACAGGCGAGGACCAACTTTAGTCAGGATAAGTGTACTAGATGTTCCCATTCAAATTGGCCAATTGTTGGTGCCCTTCCCGCTCAATATTTGGGAAGAGGCCCAGGGCCTTCGCCTATAAATAGGACTAGCCACCCACAGGGTAGAGGGGGGTTGATCCGGCAAGAGAGAGAGAGAGCTGGACAGGAAGCTGAAGATAAGATAGGCATCTAGAATCAACCCTTCCGAAGGGGCAACACCACCACAAGAACAGACCCTCGCGAGGCTGTTCTTCCTTGTATTGTTCATCATCAGCCCAAGAGGCAATCCACCACACCACACACTGGAGTAGGGTATTACACCACAATGGTGGCCTGAACCAGTATAAACCCTGTGTCTCTTGTGTTGTTCTTCTCGGAGCTTAGATCCTAGCGATTCGGCGAGGAACAGGTAGGTAGAAGGCGAAACCTCCGCGCGCACCCCAGTGTTCGAACCTCAAGGGTCTGTCGAAACCCTAAATCCGACAGCAAGCGTCATTCGCGCACCTTCTATATAGACTAATCGCTTGATAATATCAAGCCGAGGATAGGTGCTTGACAAGTCCAAAGAAACTGCTGGGAATTGGCTCTGCAGGCCACAGCCGGATGACCAAGTCCTTCATGGCTAGTTCGGCCGCCAGGTGCAGTTCGACCAGCTGCTTCAGCTGATCGATAAAAGGCACCGGATAGTTCGGCGCTAGATACTGCGACTAGAAGTTCCTCCCCGCGGACTCCCTCTCCTCGGATCGGTAAAATTGGGCCGCATCTGATATGCTACGAGGCAGATCTGCAAACGCCCCTGCAAAATCAAGAATTCAGCTTGCCGCTTAGAGTTCTCCATATTATAACATCATAACGGCCATAGATACAACAGGCCTTACCAGCCGCAACTTTCCGGGCCTCCTGAATGTCCCGTACAGCACCTCGGGCTTCTTTTCGAGCATCTTCCGCGGCTTGGAGAGCTTGGGCCTCATGAATGTCCCGAGCATTCTTTCCCTACTAAACTCTGCTCCAAGCTCTCGCTTTTCGTCACAGCATCCTGAAGCTCCCGCTCAGCTATGACGACCCTGGCCTCGTGCTTTTTCACGCAGAGCCTGTTGGGCGGCAGCCTTCTCTTCGGCATCAGCCGCCGCTTTCTTCAGCGCCTCATATTTGGCACTCGCTCCTAGGGTGCATAACATAAATACTTTTCAAATAGGCACACTTATTGATTTGTGCCCAACGCAAGACAATGTCCAAACATACCTTGCCTCTCCTCCAATTGCTTCTTCACACGGCCAAGTTCTTCTTCGGCCCATCTTAGGCTCTCTTTCAGCTTGGACACTTCCGCATCATGAGCGGCCGTCCTCTCCATAGACGCATGTTTTCAAAAACATGGGTATACAGCATTTAAAAGTTCCCATTACAACTGAGGATTTGATCCCCTGCCCGGTTTTCTTTTTCCGAACAGTGTATCAGGGGCTACTCCTCATATCATACTAATTCTTTAAAGGTTCCTTAGAAACCATACCTCAAAGGCCTTTATAAGGCCAAGACAGGACTCATTCAGCCCGCTTTCGGCAGCCTGAATCTTTCCAACCACTGCACCCATAAGGGTCCGATGTTCATCAACGACGGACGCGTTCCTTAACATTGTCAGTAGACCGCCCGACAGCTCGGCGTATACTAAGGCGGCTGGCAGAGTAGGCAAACCTCCCTCCATGGAGGATGGTTGCTGGCCCGACCCTGGAGCCTTAGGGGCCTCCAGAACTTTATCCGGCCCCGAGTCTCTTTGAGACAACACCTCGGTGTCACGCCCGGACTTCGGAAAAGGAATCCCTGGAGGCGTCTCGCTTGCCACAGCATTCGAGCTCAACGAATCCTCGGATGAGGATTGTCCGGCAGGAGACCTTGCCGGGTTGTGTGAGATGTGGCGACAGTTAAAACTACAATACCCGGACAACCCTGGATACATAGGCGTATTCGGATTTTGGTTACTTACGATTTTCCCAGAGGCTGGGCCTCGGGATCCCACTCCGGGCTGTTATCGGCAGCCGGGGTGGATGCCTCTGGAAGGGAACCTCGCCTTCTTTTGGGCGACTCGGCCTCCAGGGATGGGGAAGTTGCACGCTTCTTCCCGTCGGCAGAGCGAGGCTCGTCCTCCTCTGCCTCCTCCTCTTCGTCTTCGGAAGAAGGAGCGTCGTTAGAGCCTTCGGACCGGGTGTCCGGAGCCTCGCGACAACGGAGGCCACTCCGGGTCTTCTTGACCTGCTTGGGGGCCTCCTTCTTGGGCGCCTTGTAAGGTGCAGGGACCAGCATCTTCATCAGAAGAGGTCCGGCCGGTTCCTCCAGTAGTGGGGCCGGACATTATATCCGCTCCACTCTTTTTATCCATCCCTAAAGCCACAATGAAGCACGATTAAAACGCCCCCCCCCCTCATGATATGCCGGTTGAAGCCTGGACGGACGGGGCATGGCTATAACTTACAGGGCTTGTAGAATGGGATAATTGATACCCCCAGTCCTCAGAAGAGTCCGGCCATGATTTGTTGGACTTAAAGAGCACCTTCCAGATATCCTCGTGGGAGGAATCATGGAGCTCCCGGAGGGTTTGGTGCTCGGATGGGTCGAATTCCCATAAAGTACAGGCTCGACGATGGCAAGGGAGAACCAGGCGAACGAGCATCACCTGGACCACGTCAACAAGCTTGACGTCCTTGTCAACCATATTCCGAACACGCGTCAGGAGCAGTGATAGCTCATCGTACGAGCACCAATTCGGGCCCTTGTTGGGCCAGGACGTAAGCCGCAGCGGAGCTCTGGATCTGAACTTAGGAGCTGCTGCCCATTCTTCGCCGCGTGGTTCGGCGATATAAAACCACTGCTGCTGCCATTCCTTGACGGAGTCATTAAAAGTGCCCTTCGGCCAAACGACCTTGGGCATCTTGCTCACCATGGCGCCGCCACACTCGGCGTGTTCACAACTCACCACCTTGGGCTTTACATTGAAGATCTTCAACCACAGACCGAAGTGAGGCAGAATCCGGAGGAAGGCCTCGCATGCGACGATGAACGTCGAGATATTGAGAAAAGAGTTGGGGGAAAGATCATGAAAATCAACCCAATAGTAATACATGACTCCACGTACAAATGGGTGGAGGGGAAACCCGAGCCCGCAAACAAAATGGGGAAGGAACACGACTCTCTCGTGGGGCTCCGGAGTAGGGACAACCTGTCCCACCGGTGGGAGACGGTGGCCAATCTCCTTGGCCAGATACCCGGCTTCCCGGAGCTTCTTGATATCCTTCTCCCAGACGGTAGAGGCCATCCATTTGCCTCCTGCTCCGGATCCGGACATCTTTGGAAACCCTCTCTTCGATGGAAAAAAAAGGCGCTCGGGCCTTAGGGCTCGAGCAGAGGGAAGTAAGTTAGCGAAAGGAGAAGGCATGGATAAAAGAGGAAGATGCCCTATCTCTTTATAAGAGAAGGTAAGAGCTTTTTGCGCCTCCCCATTTGCCTGGTGGAACCCACTCGCCTCCCTCTCACTGCGATTAGCAGTACGGTTGGATTACCCATACCCGTATTGATGGGAATCCCGTGATAAGAGGACACGATCTTCGCTTCGACAAGACGTGCTCAGGAAACCGCCTCGCAGTATACGCTATGGATGGTTGTGGGAAAAATGGTTCGGATAATAATCTGACCGTAATGACATATCCCATCGTCTAAAAAGTTGTCAGCTGGAGTATCATTCTCCCTATGGTAGTATGTGAAGATCATTTTGCAGATCCGGATATGGTCTATGTGTTCGATGATAAACCTTGGAGTATTCGGAGGAGGAACCCGCCTTGCAATGTCGAAGACAAGACTGCGCGCCGGACTCATCATCATTGAAGCCTGGTTCAGGGGCTACTGAGGGAGTCCTGGATAAGGGGGTATCCGGACAGCCGGACTATATACATAGTCCGGACTATAGAAGCGTCAAGATACAAGACTCAAGACTTTGGCTCGTGTCCGGATGGGACTCTCCTTTGCGTGGAAGACAAGCTTAGCAATCCGGATATTATGTTTCCTTCCTTGTAACCGACTCCATGTAAACCCTAGCTCTCCGGTGTCTATATAAACCGGAGAGCATGGTCCTTAGAAGGCCGATCACAATTACAATCATACCATCATAGGCTAGCTCTTAGGGTTTAGCCTCTACGATCTCGTGGTAGATCTACTCTTGTATTCCACATATCTTCAATATTAATCAAGCAGAAAGTAGGGTTTTACCTCCATCGAGAGGGCCTGAACATGGGTACACATTGTGTCCCTTGCTTCCTGTTACCATCAGCCTAAGACGCACAGATCGGGACCCCCTACCCGAGATCCGCCGGTTTTGACACCGACAATTACCTCCATAGAGAGGGCCCGAACCTGGGTAAACATCGTGTCCCCTGCCTCCTATTACCATTAGCCTTAGACGCACAGTTCAGGACCCCCTACCCGAGATCCGCCAGTTTTGACACCGACAACAGGTATGATCTTTGGGGTTCTCAACTATATTGGTGGCACTTTCATTATCACATAGAAGAGGCACATGTCCATAGGTGATACCGTAATCCTTCAAAGTTTGCCTCATCCATAGTAATTGAGTTGCACAACTGGCGGTTGCAATGTATTCAACTTCTGTAGTGGAGAGGGCAACACAATTTTGTTTCTTCGACGACCAACTTACCAAGGAGCGTCCAAGAAACTGACATGCGCCAGAGGTGGACTTACGATCCACTTTGTCTCCAGCCCAATCCGCATCCGCGTACCCTATGAGATCAAACTTAGCATCCTTGGGGCACCATAGACCCAACTTTGGGGTGTGAACAAGGTATCTAAGAATATGCTTAACCGCCTTATGATGGCTTTCCCTAGGGGAAGCTTGAAATCTAGCACACATGCATACACTAAACATGATGTCTTGTCTAGATGAACAAAGATAAAGCAATGAACCAATCATAGAGCGGTAAATAGATGGGTCGAACGAAATACCATTTGTGTCTTCAGTGAGTACAATTTTGGTTAGCATGGGTGTTGTCGGTGTCAAAACCGGCGGATTTTGGGTAGGGGGTCCCGAACTGTGCGTCTAAGGCTAATGGTAATAGGAGGCAGGGGACATGATGTTTTACCCAGGTTCGGGCCCTCTCGATGGAGGTAATACGCTACTTCCTGCTTGATTGATCTTGATGATATGAGTATTACAAGAGTTGATCTACCACGAGATCGTAGAGGCTAAACCTTAAGAGCTAGCCTATGATTATGATTGTTGTTGTCCTATGGACTAAACCCTCCGGTTTATATAGACACCGGAGGGGGCTAGGGTTACACAGAGTCGATTATAGAGAAGGAGATCTAACATCCGAATCGCCAAGCTTGCCTTCCACGCAAAGGAGAGTCCCATCCGGACACGGGACGAAGTCTTCAATCTTGTGTCTTCATAGTCCAACAGTCCGGCCAGAGTATATAGTCCGGCTGGCCGGATACCCCTAATCCAGGACTCCCTCAGTAGCCCCTGAACTAGGCTTCAACGACGATGAGTCCGGTGCGCAGTTTGTCTTCGGCATTGCAAGGAGGGTTCCATCTCCGAATACTCCAAGGTAGATTCTGAACACAAGGATCATGTCCGGCTCTGCAAAATAAATTTCACACACCACCGTAGAGAGAACAATATTTCACCAATCTAATCTGCTGACAACTTTGGCAGAGCGACATCATGCCACAGTCCGGTCATTATTCAAACTGTTTTTTCCAACTAGCTATTGTGCATATCACGAGGCGGTTTCCTCGGCACGTCTTGTCGAAGCAGAGATCGCGCCCCCTTATTGCGGGAATCTCATCAATACGGGTGTGGGTAACCCAACCGCACCACTAATTACGGTGAGTGGGGAACGAGCAGGTTCTTCCGGGCAAGTGGGGAGTCGCAAAGTTCAATCGTTCCTATAAAGAGGAAAGGTCGCTTCCTTTTTACCCACGCCTCCTTCTATTTCTGCTTGTCCATCCCATTTCGCTCGAGCCCTAACGCCCAAGCATTCATCTTCTCCACTAACAAAGGTTCTCTGAAAATGTCCGGGTCCGGAATAGGAGGCAAATGGATGGCCTCTACCGTCCAGGAGAAGGATATCAAAAAGCTTCGAGAGGCCGGGTATCTGGCCAAGAAAATCGGCCACCGTCTTTCAGCGACAAGACAGATTGTCCCCACTCTGGATCCCCACGAGAGGGTTGTGTTCCTCCCTCATTTTATCCGCGGGCTCGGGTTTCCCCTTCACCCATTTGTTCATGGCATCATGTATTATTATGGGATCGATTTTCATGATCTATCCCCTAATTCCTTCCTCAACATCTCGACGTTTATCGTCATGTGCGAGGCCTTTCTCTAAATCTCGCCACACTTCGGCTTATGGCTGAAGATCTTCAATGTGAAGCCCAAGGTGGTGAACGGCGAGCACGCCGAGTGCGGAGGCGCCATGGTGAGCAGGATGCCCAAGGTCACATGGCCGACATGTACTTTCAATGATTCCGTCAAGGAGTGGCAGCAGCAGTGATTCTACATTACTGAGCCGCGCGGCAAAAAGTGGGCCGCTGCTCCCGAATTCTGATCTGGAGCCCCTTTGTGGCTTACGTCTTGGCCCAAAAAGGGCTTGAACTGGTCTTCGTCTGACAAACTGTCGGTGCTCCAGACATGCGTCAAGGGTATGGAAGATAAAGTCATCAAGCTTGTTGATGTAGTCCAGGTGATGTTGGTCCGCCTGGTTCTTCCTTGTCAGCACCGAGCCAGCAATTTGTGGGTGTATTACCCGGCCGAGCACCAGACCCTGCGAGAGCTTTATGGCTCCTCACACAAGGACATCTGGAAGGTGCTTTTTAAGTCCGGCAAACCGTGGCCGGACTCCGTCGCGGACCGCGGGTACCAATTGTCCCGCCCTGCAAGTCCAGTAAGTCATCATTATGTTTTGTCCATCCGTATGTTTCATTGGCATATCCCGAGGAAGATGCTCTAACGTACTTCCCACAATTATCCTAGGGATGTATGAACAAGGCGGGGCGGATACACTATCCAGCCCCGCTGCCAGAAGAACCAGCCGGACCACTTCTGGCGAAGATGCTGCTCCTGGCGCCTTACAGGGCGCCAAAGAAAGAGGCCTATAGAGAGGCCAAGGAGACCAGAAGCGGCCTCCGTCATCGTGATGCTTCGGACACAAAATCTGAATACTACAATGTCCATCTCTCCTCCGAAGAGGAAGAAGAGGAGGAAGAAGACGAGTCCCCCATGGGGGAGGAAATAAAAGGACGGCCTCCTCATCTCTGGAGGCCGAATTGCCTAAGAGGGGAAAAACTCACCTACCAGAGGCATCCACTACGGCTACCGACAGCAGCCCGGAGTGGGATCCCAGGGCCCAGCCCCTCGAAAACTCGTGAGTACACGGAATCCAAACACACCTATGCGTCCAGGATTATTGAGGCATAATAAATTAATTGGTTCCACACTTTTTGCAGCCCGGTGAGGTCTCACGCCGAACTGTCCTCATCGGAGGATTCGTTGAGCTCAGATGCCCTAGAGAGCGAGACGCCTCTGAAGGCCCCTTCCCCGAAGCTCGGGCATGACACCGAGGTGTCGTCCCAGAAGGACCTAGACCAGGAGGGGCATACCTCAGGGGCCGGATTCACGGTAGCGGTGGCTCCCATGTGTGTCGACGGCGGGGGCGATCTTGGATTCGGCTCACAGCCGGACACAGTCCCGGAGACCTTTGAGGCTCCGAGATTAGGCAGGCAGCCCCCCTTGACTAGAGGGGGCGATCCTGCTCCACCGGCAACCTCTGTCCAACCAGAGGTGCAGGGCAGCTTATCGACAGTGCTAAAAAGTACTTCCATCATCGATGAACATCGCGCCCTTATGGGCATGGTGATTGAAAAGGTTCAGACCGCTGAAAGTGGATTGAATGAATCCTGCATCAGCCTTATAAAAGGCTTGGAGGTATGTTTTAGGAGTTTTAGAAGATTGTCATAGTATGGATAGTAGCCCATGATACACTATCCGGTGAAAGAGAGAACCGGACAGGGGATCAAATTTCCGTCTGCAGGAGACTCAGTTAATGACATATATCTCTTCCTTTATAAATAGGCGTCTGCAGTGACTGCCGCCTCTCATACTGCGGAAGTATCCGGACTGAAGCGGAGTCTGGAGCGGGCTGAAGAAGAACTTGGCCGGGTGAAGAAGCAGTTGGAGGATAATCAAGGTATGTCGAAACCTTATTAAGTTTAGCACAAATAAGTAGGTGTGCCTAATGAAAGTATTTATATTGCGCGCTCTAGGGACGAATACCGAAATTGAAGCGCTTAAGAAGGATGTGGCCTTAGCCAAAAAGAAGGCAGCCGCGGAGAAGACTCTTCGCAAGAAGCATGAGGCCAGAGTCATTGAAGCTGAACAAGAGCTTCAGGAGGCCGTGAAGAAAACCGAGACTTTGGAGCAGAGTCTATCATTGAAAGAATCCGAACTCGCCCAAGCTCTCCAAGCTGCAAATGATGCTCGGGAGGAAGCCCAAGGTGCTCTGAAGGACATTCAGGAGGCGAGGAAGATTGCGGCTGGTAAGGCTTTTTCTTATTCAAAGCGATTTTTATGCAGTAACAGGAGAAATTCAAGGTGACAAATTGAATTATGATGTCTCCAGGGGCGTTTGTGGAGCTTCCACGCAGCATATCTGATGCTGCTCAATTCTATCGAGCTAAGGAGAAGAAGACTGCGGAAAAGCTCTTCTGGTCGCAGTATTTGGCGCCAAATTATCCGGTGCCATTTGTCAATCAGCTGAAGTAGTTGGTCAAACTGTACCAGGCGGCCGAACTAGCCATGAAGGACTTGATTGTCCGCCTATGTCCCGCCGAGTCTATTCCAAGTAGTTACTTTGGGCTTGTAAAGCGAATTGTGAGTGCTTGTCCTCGGCTCGAAGTCATTAAGCGGTCGGTCTATATAGAAGGTGCACGAATGGCATTTGCCCGCGTGAAAGTGCACTCGGGAAAGCTAGATGCTGAAAAGCTGATGACCGAGGGATCGCCCGAGGGGAAGGAGCACCGCAAGCCTGAACTATATTATGATGGTGTCCTGAAAGGAGCCCGCCTTGTGGCGGAGCAATGTACCAAAGACATTGTATTTCCATGAAGACAATCATGATGTCCTTTGTAAGGCGGAACAAAGTCACCTTTATTTATGAATTGCCTGTTATATGAAAGTTTTTCCTCCTGCGCGGCCATTTTATATATTAATCTTGAGAGTTGGCCAGTCGTCGGCTTCTGCCCCCATGTAGGAAGTACGGGGGTGTTCGGGATAAACCTGAGCACTCTTTATCCCATTTTTGGGTCCTTGAAGGAGGTGTTTAGCACAGTGAACCAGGCAATCATACTATAGGGCTTTATCACTCTCACTCAGCCATAGGAATTTGAGTATGGTGGGCGCAGCCCCTGGTGTTCGGAAGACCGCACGAGGGGCTCAAACAGCACCTGATCGGAAGACCGATCCGTCGCACTCTGCATTTATTATGGCATTATGCGGAATAAATCCTTCAAGATTTTACAACCTCTCAAACAGCTGACCAGCTCTCACCTTATCAAGACAGTCAGTTTTCGGCTTTCTCTACTGAGGTGCTCGTCCGGAAGAACCGGGACACAATCGCAGTAGTTCTCCCGGCGCTACCTTAGCCGATATAGCGGAACGTAAGGTACCAAAACATGGGAGCCGGGCAAACCCAACTAATGACCCAAGACATGATTCGGAGCTGATGCATATAATGCTATAAGTTCGGGGTGCCGAGCAACCGAGAGGGTGGCCGGACTTTGTTGCCATAGTATGGGTACAATGAAGCCCCTGGCGTATTAAGGCATGACACAATGTGCGGATGCCGTTACGATGAAAGGTGTCAATGAGAAATGACAGCAGGTAAGCGTCATGTAACTCTATATGTTGTATTCGAGTGACACGTTTATGCGTATGAGTGTGGTTAATGCTATAGTAAGAGGTATCATGGCGGAACCTGTTGAGACCGGGCGGGAGGAAGCTGTGTGCGGATCCGAAGTATATTCGGATTGTCTTCTGGGGGAGTATTTATATTTTCCCTCCTTGTGCATCCGAGCTGATTCCACGTCGTCAATCCTGTTCTGCGCAAAAGCGAGCCTGCAAAGAAAAATGCTTAGAGACATTTGTGTGTCATGGAGCGGTTGAACCACGGGGTGTGGCCCTTTATGCCGGAGTGCTTGATTGATGCCTGGTCGAGCCGAGCTATACTGCCGTGAAGTAGTTCGGACTCCTTTGTTGGTGTCTGGGAGGTTGGCTATCGAATCAAGGTTCGATAAGGAGGCACGACTCGCTGCTTCAGTGGTTGTATACTCTTCGGCGCCGAGGTGGAGTTCGGCCTTACCCGTAATTGTGACTATGTCACGTGGGCCTGGTATTTTAAGCTTGCCATAGGCACGGTGTGGTACCACGTTGAATTGATCCAACGCGGTTTGTCCCGGCAATGCGTAATAGTTACTGTATAGGGGGACAATGTCGAAGACCGACTCTTCAGTATGGTGATTGTTTTGGTGATCCGAAGACAACCTCCATGGTGGTGTTTATCACGTTCACTGTGTTGGTTTGCGGGGAAGTTTCTTTTGCCCTATATTGCTTGATTGTCTGGACTCCTCATTGTCTTCATTGCTTTGAGACCCCTTTATTGTTTTCGGCGCGTGACCGGCCGGCTTGTTTGAAGACCCGGCATTCTCTATTGGTATGATTGGCTGTCGTTCCTGGGGTACCATGAATTTGACATGGCGGTCAAGTATGCGGTCCAGGCCGGATGGGCCCGAATTGCTTTTTTGAAGTGTCTTTTTCTGCTGACCGGACTGGGAGCCACGGAATCCGGCATTGACTGTCGTGTCTTGGGCGTCACCATTGTTCGTGTGACGCTTATGTTTGTTGCGTCGAGGTTTATGGATGTTGTCTCTGGCCTCTGATGTGCCAGGGGTGTTTGCTGTGTTGTTGTTGCGAGCCAGCCAGCTATCTTCGCCCACACAAAAGTGGGTAATGAGTGTCGTTAGGGCCGCCATGGACTTCGGTTTCTCTTAGCTGAGGTATCGGGCGAGCCACTCATCCCGGATATTATGCTTGAAGGCTGCTATGGCTTCGGTATCTGGACAGTCGGTGATTTGGTTCTTTTTGGTTAGGAACCGAGTCTAGAATTTCCTGGCTGACTCTCCGGGCTGTTGGGTAATGTGACCTAAGTCATCAGCATCCGGTGGTCGCACGTAGGTGCCTTGGAAGTTGTTAAGGAACGCGTCCTCCAGGTTTTCCCAACTGTCGATGGAGTTCGCCGGCAGGCTATTCAGCCAGTGTCGGGCTGGTCCTTTGAGTTTAAGGGGAAGATACTTGATGGCATGTAGATCATCACCGCGGGCCATGTGAATGTGGAGAAGGAAATCTTCGATCCATACCACGGGGTCTATTGTGCCATCACATGATTCGATGTTTGCGGGTTTAAACCCTTCTGGGAAGTCGTGATCTGCTACTTCATCAGTAAAGCAGAGGGGGTGTGCGGCGCCTCTATGCCGGGCTATGTCACGACGCAGTTCGACTAGGTCTGGTCGGTTATGTTTGGCCCGGCCGAACTTGTTGTTATTGTATCCGGCATGACGGTCATCGTCATGTGTTGGGGAGCGCCCCCGCGATCCATAGATCGATCTAGGTTGTCCTGCCTTGTTTTCCGATATGTCTCGCAGGTCCTGCGTATTGCCCCGGGCCGTAGTGTATTGGCGTCGGGGTGTGGGCTTGTATTCAGGGTGATACGCCGTTTTATCTTGGCCACGAGGTGGCCGGTCAGCCTCGTCCTGTGCTGGTAGTGTAGGCTCTAGAGCCTCCTCCTCGAGTTGAGGTAGCAACTTGTGCTTTGGGTAACCTTTGGTGGGGCGCTCGAGTCCGTATTCCTCGGCTGCCAGGACCTCAGTCCATCTGTCTGTGAGCAGATCTTAATCAGCTTGGAGCTGTTGCTTCTTATTTTTCAGGCTTCTTGCAGTGGCTATAAGCCGGCGCTTGAAGCGCTCCTGCTCTACGGGATCCTTAGACATGATGAATTCATCGTCGCCGAGGCTTACCTCATCTTCGGAGGGAGGCATATAGTTGTCATCCTCCAAGTATCCATCTGTCGCCTGTTCATCTGGGCTAACCTGCCCGTCTTCCTGTTCGGCCTGCTTGAAGGTAGGCTGATCGGAATTGCATTCATCTTCGGCACCATCCGGATTGTTTTCGTCTCCTGTGCCGGTATTGCTGTGGCGGGGCTTGAAGCGGCGCCGATGATGCACATGCTTTGATTGCTTCCCTAAGGGGTTATCCTCTATTGCCTCGTCGCCATTGTTTTCTTTGGGGATGTCCACCATATATATATATCATACGAGAAGGTGGCTGTCCAACGCCCTGTGGGCGGTGGTTCCTGTTCTTCTCCTGCATCGTCGTCCATACCGTCGATGTCTTCGGAGTCGAATTCAAGCACGTCGGTTAAATCATTGACACTGGCAATGAAGTGGGTGGTGGGTGGGTAACGAATTTCTTCGTCATCTGCTTCCCACTCGAGTCAGGCATGGTTCGGCCAAGAGTCTCCCGTCAAAGAGAGAGACCTTAATGAATTTAGCACGTCGCCGAAGGGCGAGCGCTGAAAGATATCTGCAGTGGTGAACTCCATTACCGGAGCCCAATTGAACTCGATGGGCCCAGGCGTGCGCGGTTCAGAACCCACATCCGGACACAAGTCCGGGGGTCCGGTGACACAGATTTCGTTAGATGTGGAATCTGTGTTCGGCTCTACCGTCGAAGAGTATGCGGCCTCCATGGCGGGGTCCATCCTATCGTCCTTGGACGACGCGATCTGCCCCGGATTTAGGTCCGGAGCTGCTACCGGTGCAATATCCCGAATACTGTCCGGCAGCAAATCTAAGTCGTGCTCGTCGCGACCGTTGGGCGCTCCTGGCGTAGGCCCAAATCCGTCGAAGATCAAGTCTCCGCGGATGTCGGCCGTGTAATTCAAGTTTCTGAACCTGACCTAGTGGCCAGGGGCGTAGCTGTCGATCTGCTCTAGATGGCCAAGCGAATTGGCCCGCGGTGTGAAGCCACCGAACACAAAGATCTGTCCGGGGAGAAAAGTCTCACCCTGGACCGCGTTGTTGTTGATGATTGAAGGAGCCATCGGGCCTTGCAGCGATGACACAGAGGAACTCTCAATGAAAGCACCAATGTCGGTGTCAAAACCGGCGGATCTCGGGTAGGGGGTCCCGAACTGTGCGTCTAAGGCTAATGGTAACAGGAGGCAGGGGACACGATGTTTTACCCAGGTTCGGGCCCTCTCGATGGAGGTAGTACCCTACTTCCTGCTTGACTGATCCTGATGATATGAGCATTACAAGAGTTGATCTACCACGAGATCGTAGAGGCTAAACCTTAAGAGCTAGCCAATGATTATGATTGTTGTTGTCCTATGGACTAAACCCTCCAGTTTATATAGACACCGGAGGGGGCTAGGGTTACACAGTGTCTTGCATGGACTGGCATCAAACATCCCAAACTCTAGGATGTCCTTGAGGTATTTTGCTTGAGACAAGAAAATTCCTTCTTGAAATTGTTGAATTTGAAATCCGAGGAAGAACGTCAAATCCGCATTGAGTGACATTTCAAAATTCTTGGTCATGGAAGCCGCAAACTTCTTGCACAAATGAATGTTAGGAGAACCAAAAATGATATCATCTACATAGATTTGGCATCAGATCAAATCACCCTTGTCCCTCTTAGTAAAAAGAGTGGGATCGATCACCCCTCTCACAAAACCATCATCGAGTAAAAACTTCTTAAGATGATCATACCAAGCACGAGGTGCTTGTTTGAGGCCATACAAAGCCTTATGAAGCTTTATACACATAGTCTTTGTGATCGGGATCAACGAACCCAGGTGGTTGTGATATATATACTTCCTCTTGTAAAGGACTGTTAAGCAAAGCACTCTTCACATCCATTTGATGTAATGTAAAACCATTGAAAGCAACATAAGCAAGTAAGATGCGAATGGATTCAAGACGGGCAACGGGGGCAAAGGTCTCACCAAAGTCCAAACCTTCAACTTGTGAGTACCCTTGTGCCACGAACCTTGCCTTATTACGGATGATTACACCATTCTCATCTTGCTTGTTCTTGAAAATCCATTTTGTTCCAATGACGTTGTGCTTGGTGGTTGGGCTCTTGACTAATGACCACACTTGGTTGCGTTCAAAACTGTTCAATTCTTCTAGCATAGCAACGAGCCAATCGTTGTCCATCAATGCCTCTTGTACCTTGAGAGGCTCAACACTAGACACAAACGAGAAGTGAGCATAAAAGTTTGTCAAATTTTTATGAGTGACTCTACCTTCCGATATGCCGGTGAGAATTTTGTCAACATCCACACGACCGGCCACTCGAGGCATGATGGAGCTAAGAGTTTCACGAGGTTCAACTTCATGTCCATCATCCATGTCCTCAAAATATGGATCATTAACGTGTGGTGGAAGATATTCTTCTTCATCTTGCATTTGTTGAGGTTCATCATCAATGATTGCACTTTCTTGTTCTTGCCCTTGAGGATGATCTTGTTCTTGATGATTATCATGAAAAGGAGATTGATCATCATCTTGTACTTGGTCTACAGGCATTGGTTGAGAAATAGGAGCTTGAGGTGGTATGGGTGTTGAAGTAGTTTGATGATGCGTGAAACTTCCATCTTCTTCTTCATCATCATGAGGTTCTTGTTCCATTGGAATAAGTGCACCAACACCCATGGTGAAGATATTTTGAGAAGAATCTTCTTCACCTGCATCACTTAGATCAACTTGCTACCCATGGGAGCCATTAAATTCATCAAACACCACGTCACAAGTTTCTACAACACATCCATTGGATTTGTTGTAGACTCTATAGGCGTGAGAGTTTGATCCATAGCCAACAAATATGCCCTCAATGATTTTGGACTGAAATTTTCCTAACCGTTCTCTTTTGTTGAGGATGAAACATTTGCACCCAAATACACGAAAGTACTTGACATTTGGCTTGTTCCCATTTGGGAGCTCATACGGAGTCTTTTACAATATAGTGCGGAGGAAGAGCCAATTTGATGCATGGCATGCGGTGTTGACAGCCTTGGCCCAAAAACTATGTGGAGACTTGTATTCGTCCAACATGGACCTTGCCATCTCCACAAGTGTGCAGTTCTTCCTTTCTGCTATACCATTTTGTTGGGGAGTGTATGGAGATGAATTTTGATGCTCAACCCCTTCATCACTAAGAAATTCTTCCAAGGTGTAGTTCTTGAACTTAGAGCCATTATCACTTCTTATTTGCAAGATTTCTTTGTCAAACTTCCATTGTGCTTGCTTGGCAAAATCAACGAAGGTGATCTTTGTCTCGTCCTTGGACTTGGGAAAGAAGACCCATGTATATCTTGAGTAATCATCAACAATGACAAGCCCATACTTTTTCCCACCAAGACTATCCCATGAAGGAGGCCCAAAAAGATCCACATGAAGGAGTTCCAAAGGACTTGAAGTAGACACAATATTCTTGGGTGGGTGCTTTGATTGATGTTGCTTCCCGGCTATGCATGCACTACACACATGATCTTTCTCAAAAGAGACATTTGTTAGTCCAAGGATGCGATTACCCTTTAAGAGATCTTGAAGATTTCTCATGCCGACATGGGCTAGCCGGCGATGCCATAGCCACCCCTTATCGGCCTTGGCCATTAGACAAGTTGCATGGAATGTGCTCTCTTTCGAGAAATCAACCGTGTAAAGGTTGCCATCCAACTCTCAAACAAAGGCCACTTCGAGAGTATCTCGCTTAAAGACTTTCACATCCGTTACTCCAAAGAGTGTATCATAACCAACAGAAGCCAATTGGCGAACAGAAAGCAAATGGTATTTAAGGGATTGGACAAGCATGACATTTGCAAGAGACGTGTCATTTGTGATAGCCACCTTGCCCAACCCGAGTACCTGTCCTTTTGATCCTCCACCAAACATAATGCTCATAAATGGTTGAATAGCTTCCATGAAATCATAGAGCAATTTGCTATCTCCGGTCATATGATTGGTACATCCACTATCAATCACCCATTTTACTCCACCGGAGAAGGCAACCTACACACAATTATGGCTTGGTTAGAGGCACGCATTTTGCAATGGGACCTCTCAAGTTAGTCACAAGGGTCTTAGGGACCCAAATAGAATAGAATCATAATGAATTTCGAGGACCAACAAATTTTGCATAAACTTCTCCATCCTTAGTCTTATGAAGTACATAGGATGGAGGGATAAACTCTTTTGGCTTGTTGAGAGTGGGCATGCCCCTTGTGGCCTTCCCACTAACAACCTTACCTTTCTTCTTGTGCCCTTCTCGTACAAATATTTCCTTTAGAGGGGTTGTGCACTTTTGAGAGGATGCCTTCTTCTTGCTTGTGCTTGGGTCAAACCCGAGCCCCTCTTTGGCGAACACCTCATTGTGTTGGCTCAACACCTCATTAAGGTTCTTTTGTCCTTGAGCGCATGTCATGAGGCCTTTCTCAATTTGAGCTTTAAGAAAGCGGTTCTCCTCAAGAATAGATGCTAGATAACTACTAGAGTTAGTAGTACAAGCCTCAACATTAATAATAGGAGAAGAGTAGGCCTTGGCTAGAGTTTCAAGATAAGAAGCTTGAGCGTCTCAAAACTCTCTGTAAGAAGGGTGAGCTCTTCTTCCTTAGTCTTGAGGGACACGGATAGGAGCTCAGAATCCTTAGAAAGAGAAGCATGAGACTTCACAAGCTTACTTTTATCATTCATCAACTCTACACAAGAGTCCTTAGCCTTTTTCAAGGAGGCAAGATCTTTAGCATGAACATCAATGTTTTGCACCAATTTTGAAGCATAGTTCATCATTTCGTGCTTCCTCATATTGGACTTTCCGCTCAAGGATTTAATATTTTTCCTTTTCCTCGGTGACGAGGGTTTCGAGTTCCTTAATGGTGATGGTGTGCTTACTCACCATCTCCATAAGCATAGGAAACATAGTGAGCTTCTTTCCTTTGAGGGAGCACATGAACCTATTAAGTTTAGAAAGCATAGGATCATCTATATCATCATCCTCATAACTATCCTTCGCATCAAGATACTCATCACTAGGAGTAGAAGGAGTGAAGAGGGGAGGATTTTATCGTGGGGTTACCTTGACCTTGTCCGGAGAGCTTTGGTCCTCTCCATCTTCTACCACTGCCTTTGCCATTAGGCACTTGTGAGTGTTGCCCTTGTAGTCTTTCATGTAGTTGTAGGTGACCACATCACCACTCTTGTTCACTAGCCTCAAGGTGTTTTGAGAATCTTGAGAAACTCCGGCAACGCCACTCACATCATCCGGATCGGATTCTTCATGAGAAACCATTGCTTTCCCATTTCTCTTCTTGAGCTTGGAGTTCAAAGGATTTGGCAGCTTCTTCTTGGGAAACCTTGGTTTATCTTCTCTCTTCTTATAAGGGCACTCGTTGGAGAAGTGGTTGGTTTCTTCACAGTTGTAGCATTTCCCTACTTTCTTCTTCTGGAACCTTCCCTTGAACTTTCCTGTGCTAAACTTCTTGACAAAGAGAGCAATGTCTTCATATGAAGGGATCTCATCTGAGTCAATCTCATCACCATCCTCATCATCATCATCTTCTTCTTCTTCACTTTGCTCTTATTCACATACATGCTTGGCCTTCAATGCAAGATTGATCTTTGATGTTGATGTACCATGCATGGCAAGATGTTTTGTGGCATCTCCCAAGCAACTTATCCATGATAAATCTCTTAGTCAAGTTGAATCCATCTTGAGTCTTCTCACATTCACATGGCTCAATGTCGGTGGTGAGAGTCATGAGACGCTCAAGTAGTTGCTTGGGAGATTCACCTTTCTCCATACAAAAGTTTTGCAATTGACCCTTGGCAATTTCATATTGAGCCAGCCGGAGAGTGGAAGTACCGGTCTTGGTCCTCACAATGCTATCCCATAATTCCTTGGCACATGTGATATGTATGTATGGTCTCCTTTGCTTGTCAGTCATACCTCTTCTTATGCACATGGTTGTTGTGTCGTTGAGATTCTTGTCATAGACTTCTCTTGGAGTAAGATTCTTCGGGTCAACAGCTTGGTAGCCATACTCCAAGATCTCCAACATCTCATCATTTCCATATCGAAGATGATCCTGCATAGCAACTCTCCACAATGCAAAATCGGTAGTCTCATCAAGTAAAGGAGGTTTCCCTTGAGGGTTATACTTAGATTTCTCTATCTGTGGTCTTCCATAAAGCCAAGGAACACTGGAGTGTTCATTACTAGGAGGTTGTTGGCCAAGTGAGGGAGTAGGCACATCTGGCCTCGAGGCCGCACCACCAGAAAGTGGTGCAAGCATCGTGGTTAGTGTGGCTATCCTCATTTGGACCAAGGCCTCAAGAGAGGCATCATGCTCCTCCTTTTGCTTAGCAAGCGCTTGTTCCAGATCCTCTGAAGTGAAGGACTTGGCTTCCGTGGAAGCCGCGCCCATACTCTTTGGATATGCAACAAGGGGAGTCCCATCGGGGTTCATCTAGCTCTAGGGCGGTTAAGCCACAAGAATAGAGCACGAGGCTCTGATACCAATTGAAAGGATCGATATGGACCTAGAGGGGGGTGAATAGGTACAATTACAAATTTTAATTGTTACTTAGCAATTTTAGGCAATAATGCGGAATATGAAGTTTAGCCTAACAATTGCAAGTTGATGCTATGAGCTAAGCAAGGTAACCAAGTAACACAAGTAGGAGAGTAAGCAAGCACAATATGATATAAGTAAGACTAAGAGACAAGTAACCACAAGTAGGGAGTTAGGATTAGGGATAACCTCAACTCCGAGAGACGAGGATGTATGTTGGCGTTCACTTCCTTGGAGGGAAGCTATGTCACTGTTTAGAGAGGTGGGTGTTACCACGAAGGCACACCAACGCCACGAAGGCTCACCCTATTCTCTCTTTGAGACAACACCACGAAGGCGTTTCTCAACCACTAGTGGTAGACCTTGGGGTGGTCTCCAAACCCTCACAAACTTTTCGGGGGGTAATCACAACAAACGATTCCTCTCCTACCGCCTAGGAGTCTCCAACCTCCAAGAGTAACAAGAACGATGGGGAAAAGCTCAAGACTTTCTCAAATCACGAATTCCTTTGGTGCAAAGAAGGGGAAGGAGTGGATATATCACTTGGGTGGATAAATTTTCTCAAATTCTCTCAAATCCCTTGGGCTTTGTTCGGTTACACCCTGTCTCAAGGGGATTGGAATGGATTTGGGGGGATTTGACTTGTATGGGATTTAATCTCTGCCAAACCCCTTCAAAACCATGCCAACCGAACGCAACCTTAGGGATCTAAGATTTGGTGTTGGAGAGTGAGAGAGAGAGTGAAATGAGTTCTAGGGTTTGCTCAAAGTGAATGGTCAACCCTCTCCTGTGGGGGAGAAGGGCTATATATAGTGTGAGCACAAATATGGTCGTTGTAGTGCAAGTGAACGGGTAGGCCGGACATCCGAGCTAGGGGCCGGACATCCGGCCTGGCAAGCCACTCGAAGAACAGGGCAGAAGCAAAGCAGAAAACAGAGGGGCCGGACATCCGGGACCAAGGCCCAGACATCCGGCATGTCAGGAAACCCCGGACATTCGGCACATGGCCGGACGTCCGGCAATTCTACCGAATCAAAAACAACCTCTGGATAGCACAGCCCGGACATCCCGCAGGGAAGCCCGGAAATCCGGGGAGCACTAGGAGCCTGGACACCCGACATAGAGGGTCGGACATCCGGCAAGCAGCACAGCACAAAAGTGCTCTCTGGATGGCTAGGCCCAGATATCTGGCGAGCAGGCCGGATATCCGGCGTGTGGCCCGGACATCCGGCTTGAAGCCCGGATATCAGGTAGCCCAGAGACAGAAACATGAAGGTTTAGCATGTGCATATATGGCAAGGAGGTTTGTGGCAAGAGCAAGCCTTTAACTAACCCTATCGATCCCCTCTTAATAGTGCGGGATCCTATACTCAAGAAAACAAATATATGTAATCAAATTTTTATGCTTCATCCTTGAGTAAAATCACTTTGTATGCTCCTGATCCACACACTTCGATGAACCGGGGGCTAACATCTGAGATTTACTTGACAACCATTGTTAGTCCCCTACTGTATATTGTCATCAACATCCAAACATGATGTAAGGGCATGATTGCTCTTTCACTAGATGATGGAAATCTAGCCCGTAGTACTACATGAGTCCACGGACAAATGGGTGGAGTGGAAAACCTAACCCTCTAAGGAAGTAGGGAAGGAAGACGACCCGTTCGCCGGGCTCCGAAGTGGGAATGACTTGACCCTCGGGGGGAAGCCTGTGCGTGATGTTGGCGGCGAGGTATCCCGCATTCCGTAGATTTTTTATCTCTTTCTCCATGACGGAGGAGGCCTCCCACTTGCCTTTGGAACCAGATCCGGCCATGGTCGGAGGAGGTGGTGGTGGTGGTGAGAAAGACAGAAACTTTGCGGGCGCAGAGAGCTTGGGAGATTGGAAGGCTGAGGAGATGTGAAGGCATGGGGGAGAAAGTAAAGATCCATTGCCCTCTTATAGGCAGTAAAAATGCCAACCGCCCCCCACTCGTGCCTTGAATCTTGCCTATTCCTAATGAAAGCGTGCGCCGTGAACGGTTGGATCACCCAAATATTATTGATGAGCAATCCCATATTAAGTGGGCACGATCTCTGTTTTGACAGGACGTGCCAATGAGGCGTGGCCTCGAACCACGGAACGCAGAGTGTGAAAATGATTCAAAATATTGAAGGGTCAAGTCTGATGCTTCACCGAAAAAGTTGTCAGTAAAATACACTATTCTCATTTTTTATATATATCCTGCCTTCGCGGCTAAGGGTTGTGATCACTATGTGAAGCTGGATACGATTATTTTACAGAGGAAAGCCAATGCATACTGTTCATGGAATCCGCCTTGCAATGCCAAAGACAATCTGCATGCCGAACATATCATCATTGAAGGCTGGTTTAGGGGCTACTGTGGGAGTCCTGGACTAGGGGGTCCTCGGGCGTTCGGTCTATTGGATATGGGTCGAACTGATGGGATGTCGAGATATAAGATAGAAGATCACCTCTCGTGTCCGGTAGGGACTCCCGTATGTGTGGATGGCAAGTATAGGTGTCTGGATATGTTATTCTTTTCTGTAAAACCGACTTTGTACAACCCTAAGCCCCTCCGGTGTCTATATAAATCGGAGGGTAGATTGGAGGCAGGATCACAATATTGCTAGGCTAGCTAATCTAGGTTTAGCCAACTCAATCTCGAGGTAGATGAACTCTTGCAACTTCTATACCCTTCGAATATAATCAAGCAGGAGTAGGGTTTTACCTCCATTAAGAGGGCCCGAACCTGGGTAAACACTGTGTCCTTTGCCCATAGTTACCATTGGTCCTCAGACATACAACTTGGGCCCCCCCTACCCGAGATCCGCCGGATTTGACACCGACAGTGCCCACAAGGCAAGGGGGCGCGGACTGGGGGGTATTCGCGCCATGTTGCCTTGTGGAGCCCTCGGGCACCGTCTTGCATTGATTCTTTTTCCCAAAAAACACATATATTCCAGAAAAATCTCTGTAAAATTTTGTCGCGTTTGGACTTCGTTTGATATGAATTTTCTGCGAAACAAAAAACATGCAAAAAAACAGGAACTAACACTGGGCACTAGATCAATAATTTAGTCCATAAAAATCATATATAAGTGCACCAAAACCATACATAATTGTTGTAAACATGGAATGAATACTTCATAATTATAGATATGTTGGAGACGTATCACCTGACGGTAGTGTGACTTTAGGGAGTAGTCCAGGGGCCTAGCTCGAAGAAAGAAGTTCAAAGCAAGCCAAGAAGCCCTCACGCATGAGATCAGTTAGGAGTCCTGTAAACCTTGCCCTCGTCCCCTTTATAAAGTCGAGGCTAGGAGTAGCTCGGGGGGGTCGATTCCATTGGCAATACTCTCGGTAGTCATACATCCTCTTGTAACCCCTCACACGAGGTGCTACCACATCAATAAAAGGCAAAGCAGGACGTAGGGTATGACCTGACTGTTAGGGCCTAAACTTGGGTAAAGCCTCCATGCGGACTCCCTTTGGTACTTCCGGCTACGCCCGTTACACTCCACAAGTATCTAAAGGTTTTCTGCACCGTCAATCACAAAGTTGATCATGCCCAGTTCGGCCTTCAATCCGTAGATGTACTCGAAGAAATCTTGGAGTATGTGAGGATCGATGGGCGGATTCGGTGACCAGCAAGGAGATGGTGGCCGGCAGAGGCATGGGCTCTCGGAGACTACGGGGAGGCGGGTGAGGTCGGGAGAGGGGCGAGAGTGGACCGGGTGTCCTCGGCAACGGTGCCACGGAGGTGGAGCGAATGCGGTCGGGAGGCGCAGGGCGTGAGCTGATTTTTCACGCGGTTGACTCCTACCTAGTATTGATGAGGCTATTGAAAGAGGGTCAAGTTCCCTCTATACAGGGGCTATGCTATTTTATTGATGATCACTAATAATTGATCACGAAAAGGGAAGCCATGAAAACTGGATTTTTTATCCAACTTCCCAATACCCAAAATTATTGGAGAAATGATATCTGTCGGAGATGCTCTAACATTTTTTTCTCAATAATTGTGTGTATCTAAACCCGGGCATGGGCAGCCCGGCCCGAAAAACCCGGGCCAAGCTTGATATTCAGACCGGGCTCGGGCTTTGTTTTGCAGCACGAAAGATAATTCGGGCCGGGCTCGGGCTTTAATTTTTCCGTATTTCAGGCCGGGCTTTCAGGCTTCGGGCCGGGCTTGCACGTGCGCGTGCTAAAAAACAGCATTCGGGCCGGGCTTTCGGGCTTCGGGCTTGACTTCGGGCTGGGCTCGGGATTGAAAATAGGGAGTATTTCGGGCTTCGGGCCGGGCTCGAGCTTGAGAAATGAAGGTCGGGCTTTTACAAGCCCGGCCCAACGTTTGCTCGGGTTCATGTGTATCTCGTCCTCTCACTTGCGCTCTCACAAGGCCCATCGAGCAACGAAAGCCAGGGACAAAGGCCAGGGTTTTGCTAGCGAGGCCACTCGTCCCTGAAGAAGACTCTGAAACATTGCTGGGATCTGATATTAATGGTTCATAAGTGCTGAATTTATAGGCCGAAGTGGGTGCCTCGATCACTTCCATGCGGAAGGACTCCAATTACTTGCGGAGAGAAGCGCAATAAATCTGTCAGAGGCTAGCAATGAGCACATCTCCAGGACAAAAAGAAGAGTCGGGCGGGCAAGGCGATGCGGCTGCACCACGGTTCTTGTCCGTACACTCACTGTACGGATCTCGGAATAGAGTATAATCTTTCGCTCCGATCTTTACCTTTTTACCCTTGGTTTGAGCCGTGCTGCAAGTGCAAGATCTGGCTCGACGAACCGCAAACGGAGGGAAGGGAGCTGCTAAGGTTTGCGCACGCCGTGATGCCGACTGCTGACAGCTTAATGGCGGCCGGGCGCCCATTTTCAATTCAATGCGCCCACCCAACCCACGCGCCGTGATGACTAGTAAAATTTCTCCTCTTTTTCCCCGCCGGATACCCCCTCCTCCTCTGCCGCCGCTGCCACTCCTATCCGGTGCCGCTGCCAATAAACAAATGGCGTCAGTGAGCGAGTGAGTGAAGCGCCGGCCGGCCCCATGCACGGGCAGAGAGAGAGAGAGAGAGGGAGAAGACCAAGACTGTACCGCACGCACAAGAGCGACGGTGCTCGAGCGAGCGAGAGGAGGAAGAGGACACGCCGCATGTGAGGCGCCCCCAATAATTCCTCGCCCGCAGCCAGCAGCCCGGTACACCACCCTGACCGTCGCTGCCGGGTGGGCGAGTGACCTCCCTCCATCCACTCCGTCCGACCTCGCCAGCCAGCTCCTGCCTGCGCCCTTGTTCCCACGCGCCGCAAGAAGCCCACCTCTCACCTCAGCTCGCGGCCCCAGAGAATCTTTCCCCCCTTCCTTGCTCACTTCCTTTCTCTTTCCTGACCTCACCCTACCTCATCCCCCTTTCTTTATCCCCCCTCTCTCCCTCTGCTGACAGGGGAGTGAGTGAAGTGAGGTGAGGTTGGTCGCTGAGGCGAGCGAGTGATGGCACGGGGAGGAGCTCACGTCGTCGCCGCGGCGGCTCTGCTGCTCCTGCTGCTCCTCGCGGCAGGCGGCGGCGGCGTGCATTGCCTGAGGTCAAGTGAGTTCCTCGATTCATCCACTCTCTCTCTCTCTCTCTCTCTCTCTCTCTGTTCCACTCCTTGGTTTCTCTTTCCAGTGATGATGTTTCCGGGTGAGACGAGAGAGGGCCAGAAGCGCTAGATTATAATGGTTTTGGGAGTAGATTCTGTTTTCCTTTTTGACCGACTGAGTGACAGTGTGCCCACATTTTGTGGCGTTTCCATTCATGGTGATGTGGTCTGCAATGGCAGTGCCGAGAAGAAGCACTCGCTGGAAGAACCCATCAATTTTTGCGCCAAGAAAGGGCGGCGTGTGAATCGCACGAGCTTTTGCCATAAGTAGCACGTCCCAAGTACTTTTGCTCGTGCGGGAGAATCGCATGAACAATGACCAGAATGGCAAACTTACCCGAATGCCGCAGTACATGACCAGCCATATAATTCTGAGCTCATTCATCTTTTTTTTCTCACTGTCTCGTGATGCCGTCGATCGTCAGGGGCGGTGAGCGGCGCCACGGTCCTGGAGCTGCGGCACCACGCCAGCTTCGGCCCAGGCGGCAGGAGCAGCAGGGCGGAGGAGGCCCGCGGCGTCCTGGCCTCCGACGCCGCCAGGGTCTCGTCGCTGCAGCGGCGCATCGGCAGCTACGGGCTGATCAGGTCGTCGGACGCGGCGTCCAAGCTGGCGCAGGTCCCCGTCACCTCCGGCGCCATGCTCCGGACGCTCAACTACGTCGCCACCGTGGGCATCGGCGGCGGCGAGGCCACGGTGATCGTGGACACGGCGAGCGAGCTCACCTGGGTGCAGTGCAAGCCGTGCGACGCCTGCCACGACCAGCAGGAGCCGCTCTTCGACCCGTCGGCGTCGCCGTCCTACGCCGCCGTGCCGTGCAACTCCTCCTCCTGCGACGCGCTGCGGGTGGCCACCGGGATGTCCGGCCAGGCCTGCGACCAGCCCGCGACCTGCAGCTACGCCCTCAGCTACCGCGACGGGTCCTACTCCCGCGGCGTGCTGGCGCACGACAAGCTGAGCCTGGCCGGCGAGAACATCGAGGGCTTCGTGTTCGGCTGCGGCACCAGCAACCAGGGCCCGTTCGGCGGCACGTCCGGGCTGATGGGGCTCGGCCGGAGCCAGCTCTCGCTCATATCCCAAACCATGGAGCAGTTCGGCGGCGTGTTCTCCTACTGCCTGCCGCCGAAGGAGTCCGGCTCGTCGGGGTCCCTCGTCCTCGGCGACGACTCCTCGGTGTACCGGAACTCCACCCCGATCGTGTACACCGCGATGGTCTCCGACCCGCTGCAGGGGCCCTTCTACATGGTCAACCTGACCGGGATCACCGTGGGCGGCGAGGAGGTGCAGTCCCCGGGGTTCTCGGCCGGCGGCGGCGGCAGGGCCATCGTCGACTCCGGCACGATCATCACGAGCCTGGTGCCGTCCGTGTACGCGGCGGTGCGGGCCGAGTTCCTGAGCCAGCTGGCGGAGTACCCGCAGGCGCCGCCCTTCTCCATCCTGGACACCTGCTTCGACCTGACGGGGCTGAGGGAGGTGCAGGTGCCGAGCCTGAAGCTGGCGTTCGACGGCGGCGCGGAGGTGGAGGTGGACTCCAAGGGCGTGCTCTACGTAGTCAGCGGCGACGCCT
This sequence comes from Triticum dicoccoides, assembly GCF_002162155.2. NCBI lineage: Eukaryota > Viridiplantae > Streptophyta > Magnoliopsida > Poales > Poaceae > Triticum > Triticum dicoccoides. The sequence goes on along the minus strand of NC_041389.1, from coordinate 411,195,856 downwards.
CCCAGGTGTGCCTAGCGCTGGCCGCCCTCAGGTCCGAGGACGACACCCCGATCATCGGCAACTACCAGCAGAAGAACCTGAGGGTGATTTTCGACACCGCGGGGTCTCAGATCGGGTTCGCGCAAGAGACTTGTGATTACATTTGATTTGACCGTGGATTGGAATCTCTCTGTGTGTGTGAGTGTGTGTGAATATCCTATAGTTGGGGATTTGTTTTGGGATCGATCGGTCGGTCACCGCTGGTGATTGGCAATTGGCAATACGGTATTTAGTTATTGGCAAATGTACGTACGCACAAGCATTTGTAGTAGTTGCTCTAGCTTGTTTTTCTTCTTCTTCTTCTTTCATTTCTTTGTGGTTTGATGAAGCTGCTGGGTTTTTGTTTTTGTGTGCCCTGGTGCTGATAGGGGAGATGGTTGTGGAATTGTCAAAGTTAATCCCATCGCTCTGTGCTCTATTGCCGGCAAGAAAATCAGAGCTGCAAGATCACGTGACGGATGCAGTGATAGAACATTTTTCATGTAGCTGAGGAACGAATGATAGATCTCAGATTATCAGGGCGTGCCTATTCTGAAGCGATCAGGCAAATAAAGGCGCCTGCATGCAGGCAGGCAGGCAGGCAGGAAACATCATTCAGAGAATATACACTGTGCAGGCATTGTTTGTACAGAATACATAAAAGATACTGTAATAACAGAAACAAACAAATCCTACCTCTAAACCAAGCGCTCGTGTCGCCGTGGATAATCTCTTTTTTATGCAGGAAAACAAGGGCATTCACCTAAAAGAAAACGAGTGCATTTACCCTAAAGAAAAACGAGTGCATATTTCTTTCTTTTTTTCAACATAATACAAGTGTATTTCGCTTGCCTGTAAGTTTTACCCCCTCCGACCCAAAATAAGTGCCGCTGATTTAGTAGTGGTATGGAGGGAGTACTAAATAGATTGTAAACCAGCAAAAGTCTGGAAAGCTCAGTTTTTGCATGATGGTTAAGTTTTCAAAAATCATAATTGGCAGCTGAGAGAGGATGGAAAGCAAATTTATTACTGGACAACTTTATCTGGTTGTAGAAAATTACAAATCCTACTGTTATTTGCCGCAAAATTTCTCTTCCTCTTACAATTTGTGTGTTTCTAAAGAAATTGTCAACCCCAAATAGGGATGAAAACGGAGTGGAAACGAACGGAACTGAGTGCTACCACATTTGTTTTCATATTTTTTTGCAGAAGCGAAAACGAATACAGAAACCCCGAAAATGAATACGGAAACAGATACTACCGAAAACAGACACGGTGCGAATACAAAGCGGACACGGAAACAGAAGTGGGCGTTGACCGGAAGTTCAAATCCCCTTTAATAATAGAGAAATACACACAAAAACAAACAAATATAATGAGTTGCTAACATGGCTACAAAATAATATCATTATGTTAGCAACTTAGTGTAGTATTGTAGTAGTACTGAACAATTATGGATAGAGTCAAGGTGAATACATGTGTGGTAGTAGAAGTTGTGCCTCAGATTCATTCTACTAATTATGTCATTGTGTGTTATTTGGTGGTTGAACCACAAAGGAGACATGGGTCTATAGTAAAATGGAAATTCCATATTCACGGAAACGGAAAGTTCCGTTTCCATGTCTGTTTCATCGGAAAACACCGTTCCGTTTTTGTTTCTCTTTCCGCATAAAAAATTCCATTTCCACTTCCGTTTTGCAAATTTCCGTTTCCGTTTTCATATTTCCTCTCTGTTTCCATTTTTCCTCCGGAAAAACAGAAAATTTTCACTCCATTTTCATCCCTAACCCCAAACAACTAAACTTGCCACCTGAAATGTTCGCAAATGTCAACCCCCATCCGACGAAAGTTTTTTTCTTAAATAAAAAACTTACTTCAATGATGGTTAAGGTTACGGGGTGGCAAAACTTGTCGACTAGTAAGTGATTCTTGCGATTCAGATTGGCCTTAGCAAAACGCCGTTTCATGCTATTCTTTCTCACCTCTCTATCTCTCTGTCCACTCTCATCTGCAGTGTGTTTATACCAAGTCAAGTACCACAGTCCTTCCCACATGGGTCAGCAGTAGCACTTAATGGAACATAGCACTTGCACTATTAGTAGTACCAGTAGTATCTTTTTAATTTGGTTTAATACTCTTCATGGCAAATAGTCAAATAGATAGATTGCCACTGTTTACACCCCATCAAGTTAAATTAGAGCATTTTTCAGTACTACTATTATTACACGTTAAAGAGATAAAGTAAAGTGTGAAAGCAGTACAAAAATTGACATCGGAGCACGGGCACATAGTGCCTGGTTTTTTGAAGTTAAAAAAAACATTTTTACGGCTTGAAGATTTTTTAAATTTTTATGCAGTATAACGGGCCAAATTTTCAGCAATATTAAAAGTACAAAAAGACAATACATGCAAATTAAGGGCTTGTTTTTGTTGTTTTTAGGCCGAAATTTTGTCTTTTTTGCGTAGCACATAATACAACATACATTGAATGAAATTTCACAGGTAGTACTTAGACCACATGCATGTGTATTCATGCAAAAAAAATCAGAGGAATTCAAATCTTTTAAGCACCTCTTTTGAGCAGTTCAAAATTCCGTTGCCCCCATGCACCTAAAATCCGTTTAGAAAGTACTCCTTCCATCCATAAATATAAGGCCTCCTTTGGTTTGTAGGAATCTCATATGATTTCTATAGGATAGAATTTGCATAGGGAAATTTCCTTTGAAGTCCTTTGGTTTGCATGAATGGATTCTTATTTCTGTGTAGGATAGGAATCAATACTTCACGTTTTGAAGGGAAAAAAACATTAGCTAAGACTCAATTGAAAAAATCATATCATATGCATCAAATGACATCTCTTTATATATAGGAATTGAGATGCATGTCATCTCACTTCCTATTATTTTCCTATTACTATAACATTCATATACTATTAACCAAAATACTTCCTCCGTTCCTAAATATAAGTTGTCGGGGGAGTGTAAACTGAACTCTTCCAGCAACTTATATTTCGGAACAGAGGTAATAGTACTGTATTTTAGAACATGGTCTACTCCGCAACAGACATGCAAGGTAAAATTCACGGCGGATTCATCACCCAGTCGGAGAAAAACATGTTGATGACGGTCGGACCACCATGTATTTGTGAGGTGGTCATATAAGGTCCCACCCCCACAAGGCCACAAGGCTACGTAGCTATTTACACGACACAGTATTTAAGTACGTGCAAAGCTCACCTGGCCTGATGGTGTAACCCACCCGACACACAAGCTGGAGCCTGCCTGCCTCCCTGCCTTTCGGTAGATGGCGACGACAGCACAAGCGACCAAGGAACAGCTGTGGTCACGGCGCCCGCCCGCGGATACGTGCCAAATACTATACCGGTATACCCTCCGCCTTGGGATTCTGATTCTTCAGGCAACTTGTTCTGTGTACGCACAGTAATTTAGTCCATCTCTCCTCGCCGGTGCTGGTGAACATCCATGTTTACTTCTCGCCAGCACATGACACACTTGTGGCGCCAAACAAAGTCTGATATTGGATGCAACATCCTTGGAGGTATTTCAACCTTCTTTTAAGCCATGGCAGCCACATACTTCTTTTAATGATGGCAGCCACATACTCCCTCCGTTCTGATTTACTCGTCGTGGTTTTAGTTTAAATTTGAACTAAAACCACGACGAGTAAATCGGAACGGAGGGAGTACTTTAGTAGGATTACACTTAACAGCCTCATACTTTAGTTTTACACTTAACAGCCTTATCCAACACCAGACCATATAGCACAGCACAGCTAAGTCGAGCGATAATGGTTTAAGGTTTGCCATGTTAAATGGTCTCGGTAAGAAATAGACCCGAGAAGATAAAACAACAATGAGAAGGGAATGCTACACAATTCTTTTTGAGATCCTTTTTTTCCTTTCATAATGACATTTGCAAATCAATTGATAGTTTGAATCCTCACAAATAACTATGACTAATGCCGCACAAAAAAAGGAACAAAACTAACTAAATTCAAAAGATAAGATATAGGAGCTTATGTTGCATATGCATATTCTGGTACAAACGACTTTTGCCTCACTAGCTCATGTAGATCATGAACAATTTTCAACACCGCGTCTGGGCGAGCCAGTTTCAGGGCATTTTGGGACATTATCTGAAGCTCATCTGACCTGGGGCCGAACCAGTCGGCAACAATCTTTGCGATATGTTCTGGAGATTTTGAAAACTTCCCACAGCCATTTTCAACAACATAGGGAACATTGCCAGCTTCCTGTTATGCAAAATTATAAAAATATGAATCAATTGTGCAGAAAGAACAGTGCTCATACAGAAGGCACTAGCTAATTTCAGGGCGTTTGCATGATACAGTTCTTCAAATGGAAAAAAAAAACACCATCAGTGCATATGTGCAACTCTAGACGAGTCGTCATATGGCCCCGATCGCCATAATAACTGCCAATATGGCGATTTTGGGCCAAAATGGCACTCTAGCAGAGTCGCCATATGGGTGTCGATCGGCATAATTTATGGAGCTCACTCCATAAACGACCTCCTAGCCCCCAAAAGGCCCGGTATGGAGCTCGTGAGCTTCATACCCAACCGCCCGCGTGGAGGGAAGTTTCAGCTTCTTCCTCGCGCCACGGCCAGGGCAAAGCGCCGCCAGTACACGCACCGCCACGGCCAGGGCGACGTGACCGGTAACCACCCACCCATTAATGGCCTCTCCCCCACCCCCGATTCCCTAGGCAGCCGATCAGATAGCCACATGGCTTCATCCCCGGCTATAAAATACTGGATGCGAGACGTCCCCATCACCAAAGCCGTAGCCGCCTCCTCCCCTCCCATCTCCACCATCCAGGACAATGCCGCACGCAAGAACGCAACCTATTGGCTCAACTTGGCAGCGGAGCAGAACTTCCCATCCCAGACGCCGCACATCGGCGTGATCTCTCCCCATGGCGCACTAGCCACGGCAGCGGTGGATCTGCCGACCGCGGGGATCCAGCGCTTCCCAAGGCAACGGCCGCAAGGGATCGAGCCCCCTCGTCTGGGCGAAGGAGGAGGAGGACGTCATCCCCGTCGGTGACCTCGTCCCGGTGAACAACACCGTCCCCATGGAGGCCCGGCCGGAGCACAAGGACCCAATCGACGTCGTGCCGCAGCTCTCCGCCCTTGAAGCTCGCAACGAAGAGCGCATCCTCCGACAGTACCGCCCCGCACTCAACAACGAGGAGCAGCGGCTGCCGCTCATGAGTCCGACCTCTACACCTACTTCAACGATCTCTCGGAGGGCAACGACTAGAGGGCACCAGACACGGACTATGTAGCAATGTCGGCTCGAATAGCGACATTGTTAGTTTGAAAATGTTGTTAAACACATTTCAGTATGCTAATTATATGTAAAGTGACGCATTTTGGCCACTGAATATAGTTGCTACCAAGTTATCGTGTCGATACATGTGTTTGGTTACTAATTTGAGCTTAAGTTGCCCGTACAAAATTGAAGAAAATGACAAAAAATAGGAACAAATAAAATAAAAGTATGGAGGCCACATTATGACGACTCTGTTTGAGCACAACAGCCACGGCCTCCACATCCATCCGGAAAATATGGAAACCAACATTCAAAGAAAACTTCGTGAAAACCATGTTTGGAAGTTTCAAAAAAATCTTAAACTTTTTTATGGGATTTTGTTATTTTCATAGCTCACATCCCATAATGTATTTGAACTTGGAATTTTCACAAGGCAATAGAACTTCACTCTCTTAAGTGTTAACATCCCGTATTTTTTAGATTTTTTCGAAACTTCAAAATATCTTTTCCACGTGGTTTCCAACGAACTTCACTCTCTTAAGTCTTAACATCCCATATGGCGACTATGCTAGAGTTGCTCTAAGTATATTGCAACGTCCATTGCTATACTGAATTGTCGATATATAAGAGAAATAATTAATGATTTATTTCCATCTACATGACCCCCACCCCCCCACCCCCCTACCCCCCGCCGCCCAAGGCAACGAGGTTGAGAAATTTGAGCATCCAAAACATGATTTGACAACTAATCCAATTATACGTAGGTTACTTTGCAAAAAGTTGTGAATTTGTATTCAAAATCAGTTTCATATGGTCATAATTTTGCAACCATTACCAAGATATTGTACACGAAATTTTGCTTCAGACAGCCTTACAACTTAATAGAGGGAGTGATTCATAAAAGAAAGGTACAGAATAATCAAAATCAGTTTCGGAGCTAGCTATGGTCAGTGTAACTGCGTGCATCGCAGGCACAAAGTAAATGGATAATGCATGGTACAAACTACTATATATTGCAATAACAGGGGCACAAGTCCATTTTGGTTAAGGATACGTACAACAGAAATGGCATGTGCTTTGCAGCTAAGCAAGAGTGGTGGAGTGCGATATATGACAGTATGGTAACCACTATTTTAGTGATTTTTCGTTTACCACCACTACTACAGCATATTCAGCATAGATTCATGGAGAAAACCAAGGGATATACTGACTGTTCAACACACAGGTCTCATATGAAACTACTGAACAACATTACAAGCCAGAGTGAAGAACTCTGAGCCAAAGAATAGAATCATGCAGACCCTACAACAAGTGGCAGAAGAAATTACCTGCCCAGCAATGTAACCATTTAGAATAATGGGGAGGCCACGAATCATCGCCTCTGCAATGGTACCAGGTCCTGCCTGCAAGTTGCCATAGATCATGTATTCTCAGATAACATCAATCATGCAAAATATCATATCACATCACCAAGTGCATGATCTCAATATGTGGATCTAATGTAGAGCATACCTTTGTGATGATACAGTCACAAGCACCCATGCATTCTTCCATCTTTGTAACAAAACCTTTCACCTAAGATTAGGAGGAAAAGAAACATTAAAGGAGTAACTTGGTGAGGGTAGAAAGAGTGGCCAAAATAACAGAAAACTTTAGTAGGAGAAACTGATAAGGTATTACTGTTGCAAATTTCAAACGCTTGGAAACTAAAAAAAAAAAGCTTTAAGGAAGCACCTGAACAGGAATTTTCCAATTAATTGACTGCAACCTGTTAGTCAACTTCTTATTGCGTCCACAAATTATAAGTATTTGGCCCCTTGGTTCCCCAAGGCTTTCGTCATATAAAGCATTATCGAGAGCTCGAGCAGTGGCTTCAATAGGACCCATCCCTTCACCCCCACCCATTAATAGAACCGCAGGCAGATATTCATCCATACCTAACTCCCTACGCAATTCATCCTATTAAACAAGACAAACATAGATATACCACTCAGTAACTTGTGCAGAAGGCAAAATATCCAGAAGCTAATGTGGTGCTATTGGTTGAAGAAATTGTTTACCTTCGGTGGAACAGGTTTAGCAAAAGATGGGCGCACAGGGAGGCCATAGACTTTAATTTGTGAAGGTTTCAGTCCAGCTTTTAGTGCTCTCTTTGTCACCTCAGCTGATGGACAGTAACATCTAGTCACAAGCTTGTGAAACCTAATGGAAAGCAGTAGCATAACTATTTCACTGTAAGATCAATTGCACGCTTATCTTAAAGGTAAGGAACCAAAAACTGGCATGGAATTATACGAACATTGAAACCAGCATACCATGTTGGGTGACAAGTGCTCAAGTCAGTGATAACAGTTGTAAACGGAATCTTATCCAATAACCCTCTGGATCGTAGAACTCGAAGGGGGACATGTTGCATTAAAGGATGTACACTGATAATCACATCTGGTTGGTACTTCATCAAACCTTTGGCAACCTCTCTGCAAGAAAAGATGGGTAAATTCCAGATTATATAACCTGCTATTGCAAAATAAGCACCCAGACCTGCAGCTGCAGTATAACACATCTTTAACAAGCAATCTCGTCTACATATATATCACTTCAATATTGATACATACAGTACCAAATAAATTATGTAAAATATGCAGCCATTGTGGCTAAGTTTGGAAACAGCTAGGTTTCAGACATTCTCCAGCAGGATTTTGTGAATCCTGCATACCCCCTTATAGTACGTCTCATGATGAGTTGATGACAGCATCACACCCAACCATAGAATTGAGGCCCTAGCACAAAATTGTCTACAAAACTGATGGTAATTATAGCTATTATTTCAATTATAAAATTCTCTTAGACTAGATCGGGCAAAGTACAAGTCTTTTAAGCAAACTAAGATTATAATTTGGAAACTCATTCAACGTGAGAAATTACAGTACTCACCTCGCTATGAATGTTGCTGTTGCAGCAAAATGTGGCTGGTGAATTACTCGTGGTGCGGTACCATAGTAAGTCATCTTCCACAAGGGTCCATGTTTCACCAAGAAACTATAGCTTCTGGGAAGTTGGTTGAAAGGCCATGGTGTATGTTCAGTCCACAAATCAGTGACGAATACCTGCAAAGAAAATCATTAACTACAAAACAGAAGTAGTAAATAGAATAACAATACTAACAATCAATCGACATAAGGAAAACACAAATCAATCAATCATCCATCCTAATATCCAAGAACCAGCCCAGTACGGATTGTTGAAGTGTATACGTGGATTGCCTAGCCCTTTCCATCAGTTCGGACTTTTGGTTGTGTTGGCTAGTGCATGAAGCTTAACATGGCATCGGAGCTAAGGTCTTGAGTCCAAGTCCTGGCTTTCGCAATTTATCCAAAAATTGCTGCTGCCCCCCTTTGGCCACATATAGGCCTCTTGAGCCATACCTCTGAGTCTATCCACGTGTTGACTTCCCGCCTCACACGTGAGAGGGGGTGTTGAAGTGTATATGTGGATTGCCTAGCCCTTTCCATCAGTTTGGACTTTTGGTTGTGTTGGCTAGTGCATGAAGCTTAACACGGATAACAGTCATCACAAGTGAAGACATGATAAATCCCCTGATCTACTACACCAGAAACACAGAACCGAAAAGGATGCTAATCATGCGTACAGCGTTTTGGTTCTCATGTCCAGATGAGCCTGATATCTGAGCCGGCCAATCAACAATGTTGATCTGTGCCAAAAGCAATTTCTGGGGTAATATGTGTGTGCACAAAACAAAGTATGGACTGCAAGTGTAAGATGTGCTCGTGAACAGGAGGAACTAATTTGAATCGCACCGTTTTTCCACAATGGATGGATGCGGCGACGTAGATCTGGTGTACCAATGGTAGAAGGATAGAATAAATTATATGGCATCAATTAAGAGCATCTCTAGCAGAGCTGCTATAATCTCGGCCCACAAAAAACGATTTTGAGGGCACTTTTTGCCCGGCGCAGAACATATACCGCAAATCGACTTGCAAATTTAAAAACTTAAGATAAACATGTTCCCGCTACATTTTAGATAGTCCGGACCTCGCCGGAGCTCACACACAAACAAACAAACTATACATCCTAGATGGAGGGCGGCAGTGTGTTATGGCGCTGCTAGAAGGAGGGCGCGAGAGGGCTGGCCGGGGGCCTTTTTGCCCACGGCCGGGCAAGAGGGAAGGGATTTCCTTCTTAATTCTTGCTTGATTAGATTGATACATCTCCTCTCTTTATATAGAGAGGTTTACTTGACTCCCAACCAAGGCTTACTTGACCCCTAAGCAAGCGACCCTTGTCTCTAATTAACCCTAAGACTAACGGGGCCCATTAGGCCCATTACATACTCTAACACTACACCCCACCTGGACATGCAGCTTGTCCTCGAGCTGCAGCCTAACCAACTTATAACCATGACTCGGTGCAACACAAACCTAACACCTAAAAATAAGCCTTTTACATCTCGGCTTGTGTTATTACTCTCAACCTGAAATAGACTGTGACGCTTTATTTTGGACGTGCACGTGTACAGCCACCTGGATCCCATGGACACCACCTGGACAAAAGGAGTGCACTGTATGGCTGTTGGTCTGCACTGCACAGGGAAGAGTGGAGGGCTTGCGATGGAGAATGACGAGGAGGGGTGCGCCCCCCCAACCGCTGATGCCGCAGATTTTGAGGTCATTGCCCGCGGGGAAAACAACATGCCCGCCTCCCGTGGGGGAAACCGCATGCCCACGATCCCCGACGCAGCGGACGAGATCGAGGTCCTTTGCACAGCGAAGGGCAACTTGGAGGAGCGGCAGCTGCAGACCACGCATCTCCCGCACACGCCGACGCGCTAGGAGGCCGCGCACAGCAGCCTGCAGCCTCGCCGCCGACGACACATGTCGGGTAGCGATCCAAGACGGAAGCAGTGACGGCGACGGCGGGGACTTGATCTGCTGGATGTGGACGCCCTGGGATGGCGGCAGCGCTGATGGGAACGAGGTCGTCGCAGTCCCGTCGTAGGGCATCCCATACTGGGCGGCGGAGCTGACCGGCGGCGGCTGCTGCAGCTACAGCGGCTGATGCGGTGTCGCGCCGGGCAGCGGTAGCGGCTGCGGCGGAGCGCCGGGCACGGCGGAGGCCGCCAGGAGCGGCGGTTGCCACTGCAGCCAGGGCTGGGCGGTGGTGGCGATGGATGGCAGCTGCAGCGGCCCGGCGAGCACGGCGAAGGCTGCCTGGTGCGGCGGCTGCCACGGCAGCCACGGTGTCGCGGGAGCGAGGATGGGTGGCGCAGCCGGGTGCGGCCCGTAGGACCCGGCCAAGAATAGGTGGATCTCCTGGACTGCCTGGGTTAGGTCCCGCAGCACCCCAAACACCTCCTCCGGGGTGAGGACGGCGGGGGCGGGCGCGACGGAGGATCCCGGCGCGGACAGGAGCGGGGCGATGGTCGTGGTGGTCGCCGGAGGCGACGAGGTGACCGGCAGCAGAATAGACGGGCTTGGCGGCGGTGAAGACATGATCGAACCGAAGCTAGCTGATACCAAATTGTTATGGCGCTGCTAGAAGGAGGGCGCGAGAGGTCTGGCCGGGGGCCTTTTTGCCCACGGCCGGGCAAGAGGGAAGGGATTTCCTTCTTAATTCTTGCTTGATTAGATTGATACATCTCCTCTCTTTATATAGAGAGGTTTACTTGACTCCCAACCAAGGCTTACTTGACCCCTAAGCAAGCGACCCTTATCTCTAATTAACCCTAAGACTAACGGGGCCCATTAGGCCCATTACATACTCTAACACAGTGGCTCACAGCTTCACGAAGGAGGGCGGTGGCGGCTCACGGCTTCACGCCGAGGTGGTACTTGTAGGCGGATTTGTAGATGGTGTAGGCGAGCTCATACTCAATGCGCACCGCCTCGAAGCGTGCGGCAGCGCCCTCTTCGCCGGTGTCCAGCGCCTCCTTCGCAGCGAATCGCACGACATCCGCCTCGCGGAGAGGCTTCGTCGACGGCCAGAGCGCGCCGAAGCGGCGGCTCTCACCGCTGCAGGAGAGGACACCGCGGTTGCGAGCCTGCTCACGGCCACCACAGCTCGACGGCATGGCCACTGAAGCTGCCGGCCTCCGCGTCGTGCTGGCCGCGCTTGCGCGACGGCGACAGGCAGCTGCCCCCATGTCTAGCGCTTCCTCCACGGCCTTCTCCCGACATTGCTCGCCGGAGCTACGCGAAAACGGTGGTGGAAAAGAAGAGGAAAGCTGCGGAGAGGAAGGAACACGGTGGAGCTAGATGCAAGACGGGAACCCTAAATCGCCCACCTCCCCGTACATATAGCGGCTGGAGGGGCGCCCGTATAACGTTTACGGGGCGCTGCAAATTTGGCATTACCTATTCTGGCCTGTAAAACGCCGGATACTCTATTACCGGCCGCAAATATATGGGCCAGCGGCGGGATAGCGCACCTGCTAGACATGCTCTCACAAGTTAAAGAACAATTTGGGAACAAGGAGGCCAGTGCAGGAAAGAAGGCTCCAAAATCAAACTACGTGAGAAAGGGAGCACTGCTCAGGGCTACCGGCAAAGCGTAGTGGTACAGGTCTAACTGAGGTTTGACCCATAAGCAGCATCAAAAAGGGCGGCCCAATCCGCTTTCTCGGTCACGTTTCTCCTTACCCCAACTTCATATCTTCTACTCCCTCCGTTCCTAAATATAAGACCTTTTAGAGATTCCACTATGGACTAGGTACGGATGTATATAGACATACTTTAGAGTGTAGATTCACTCATTTTGCTCCATATGTAGTCTATAGTGGAATCTCTAAAAGGTTTTATATTTATGAACGAAGGGAGTACCAGTTACGCAAATGCAAACTTAAGATCCGTAATGGCCACAATTAGGTTGAGTGGATATCTCCCCAGAACTGTGTAACAACATCAAGTGTTGTGTCTGGAAATGTACGTCACTTCTGTACAACATATGAATGAATTAAGCAAGAATTTTGCAATGAACACACCCCAAAGTTGCATTTGACTTTCTCAAGAAAAAAGGGGTTCACCATCCTATCTAAAGTCACCCCTGATAGTCTAGCTACCGCATGATTTGCTGTAACAATTAGCCATCGTGAGCACATACCTAACCAGGGTAGCATGCAATAGTATCATATTACCAAAACTACTCCAACCAAGTTGCAACAAGCTACATTGTGCATGTTAAGTATTGCTAGTACATTATAACATGGAACGGGAGCCTAGCAAGCAACGGGTACAGACGTATCATCGAATCCTGAAATTAAACGGGCGAGCCCTACAAGAGGAAGCAAACTGAACCTGGTAGTCGTCGCCATACTCCTGGGCAAAAGCGGCCTTGATAGCCTCGGCGGACGCGCGATGGCCGCCGCCCGTGTCGCTCATGAGGATCAACACCTTCTTAGGCGCCTCGGCCCGCGCCACGCCTTCCTCCTCGACCACCCCATCGGCGTCTGCGCCACCCCCTCCCCCACCGCCCCCTCCATTCCCTCCCCCGCATCCGCCCCCGCCGCCTCCGACGGCCGAACCGAGGGACGCGAAGCCGAGCGGCGCGATTTGGTTCCCGTGCAGCCGCACGAAGCGCGCGAACTCGGCCCACATGTGGTGGAGCCGCGACGCGGCGGTGGAGACCGGGCCGGTGACGGACACGGAGACGGCGAGCGCGCGGGGCCCGCGCGCGCGGGGCAGGAAGGAGGCGTGGGAGGGGGCGAGGGCGGCGGGGAGGGGCGGGGAGGAGGGGAGGAACGGGGACGGGACGGAGAGGAAGGCCGCGGGCAGCGCCGGGTCGGCGGCCGCGGCGGGCAGCGACGAGGCGGTCGGCGGGGGCATCGCGGCCAGGAGGAGGAGGAGGAGGTCCGTCACATTCGAGTGCGGGATGGTGTGGGGGAGAGGGGAGGTGAGCCACACAAGCCGCGGAGGGGGAGGGGGGGCGCGTCGGTTTTGTTTGGGTTGGGTTGGGTTGGGGTTCCCACCCGGTCGGTGGTCGACTGGTCATTGGGCTGGACGGTGCGCCGTGTGTCTCTGTTCGTGAGAATCATGAGCCGGTTGAGCTTTGAAGGTAGTGGGTCCTAAAGTAGGATAAAAGGTACCTAACCGATTATAAAAAGGCTGGGAATCGTGTTACATGCCGCATATCCCTTTGGCGCATGCGACTAACTGAGGCTTGTACGACTGCAATGATTTGTTTTTTCCTTGTATCAATCGGAAGAAACACAAAAGGATGTATGATCACTGACTCTTATTTTTCTTATTTTTCCGTAAGGGCATCTCCAACGACAACCCGTAAATTACCTCCCACGTCGGTCCGCAGACAGGGGGACCACTCCACGGACACAGATGCGGAAGCCACACTAGTAGAATGCTCGTGCGTTGCAATGGGCTGCATTGGCAACTACTTTATTTACCCTTAAAGCACTCTCCTTTTCTATCTTTCTTGATTGTCCCAACTATAAATTGTTTATCGGAGTGATATGTGAATTGATAAATTTACGACCATACCAAAATATTAAGAGCTAAAAACATATTTATCGAAGAATATTTCTAGAACACATTCGACATGAACGTTGTTATGTCTGACAAATTATGAACAAACACAATGATGACTTATCACCAAATCTCATTTATATTGTAGAACGTGATTGAAATTATAATAAGGAAAACTTATCAGAAATGTGCTACAAAAATAACATCTTGTGTTTAAAGCCATAGAAACGAAGATCTTTAATAAGGCCATAAGAAGACACGTAGAAAGCAACATAGTACTCCCTTCGGTCCTTTTACTCGCATATAAGATTTGTCTAAAGTCAAACTTTGTAAGGTTTACCAACTTTATAGAAATATAAACAATCACAATACGGAATCAATATCATTAGATGCATCATGAATTCCATTTTTCTAATGTGTAACTTCAATATTGCATAAGTTGGTTTTTTAAGATAAATATGGTCAAAAATATTCTAAATATCTCGGTATTAAAGGTGTTGCTATATTTCAGACTAAGAAAATTTGATGCAAAGTTGATTTTTCTGGGTTGTTGGATCTTTCATCGGATGGTTGTTGTTTATCCTCTACCTCCGGCCTCTTCCTCCTACTGAACCGCCAACTACCACCAGATGATCCACCCGTCGCCTTCACCCCCCGACCGCCTTGCTTCCCTGTCCTCCCCTGTCGCCACCCTCTACCATCCCTCTGGGACACCCCGGCGACCAGATTTTTTCGGCAAGCCATAGCACCCCCACCCACACATGTCAACCCTCTTGCTCGGACAATGTTGGATCTTCACCAAATGGTTGTTGTTTGTCTTCTACCTCCGGCTTCTTCCTCCTTAACAGCCAACCACCACCCGCCGATCCGCTAGCCGCGGCCGCCACCCCCGACCATCCCTCTAAACCAGCCTAGTGACCAAATTTTTTCGGTGAACCACTGCACCCCTACGAACCTTCTTCCTCGCCCCCGACTATGACGCCACTTGTCACTACCGCTTGACGTGTCGTCCTTGTCTCCGACGAGGTCCTGGCTCAGCCTCGCAGTGCGATCGACGTCTTCGGCATATTACATAAAATAGACATAGTTAGATTTGTATTCAAGCAAGCTTCCATATGATTATGATTTGTAACCATCGACTAATTTTTTCAAGATATATCTATAGACAAAGTATGAATTTGGAAAATCTAATTACAACTTATATTATGGATTTGCGTGGGTTGGGAGGGGGGTTACAGTATAGCCGAGCAAGTCAAACTAAGTGCCCCCTTCATGGTATATGTGTTGCACATTTCATAACCAACAAAATCAGTTGTATGGATTTAGCGTGTTTTGTATCTTCATCATCGAAGAAAACTACATCCTGAAAATGATTAAAAAACATCATTGGAATACATATGTAGAAATCTTAATTCTTGTCAAACATTTGCAGCTAATATCAATGAAATAAATGATGAAGTATATACACAGCAGATATAAGTTTAACTCACTACATTTTTTGTTCAGTGTAGAGGGCTTCTCCATTGTTTATGCTAAGAAAAAACAACGGCCTACTCCTTAGAGTGGCACGCCGCAGTTCATGCCCTCTGGCATCATCATCGACACCTGCCATGAGAGCTTCCGCACCCCCAGGCAAGATGAGATGTGGGCTTCGTCGGCCCCGCGTGAACCTCAGCGGCCTCGGCAACACTGCCGGTTGTGTATAGTTGACCTGCAAAATTCATAACCTAAGCAAATTGCCATACTATTTATAAGACGCTCAAAATAATATAAGTGAAGCATGAGAGTTCATCAATTTCTTTAAAATATAACGACCACCGTGCTCTAAAAGATATAAGTGAAGCACTAGAGCAACCACCTAGCTCAAAAGATATAAGTGAATCACATGGAATTTTCTAATAAATTTACGATTAATGTGTGTCCCTCTCAAAAGATGTGTCCAGCAAGGATGACTGTGGCAAACTAAAAATAAAATAAAGCAAAGACTCATATAATACGAGACGCTCCAAGAAAAACACATATCATGTGGTGAATAAAAATATGGCCTCAAGTAATTTACTGTTGGATTATAGACAAAAGAGGGGATGCCATCTGGGGCATCCCCAAACTTATACGTTTGGTTGTCCTTAAATATTACCTTGGGATGCCATGGGCATTCCCAAGCTTAGGCTCTTGCCACTCCTTATTCCTTAGCCCATCGAAACTTCACCTAAAACTTGAAAACTTCACAACACAAAACTCAACAGAAAACTCATGAGATCCGTTAGTATAATAAAACAAATCACCACATTTAGGTACTGTTGTAAACTCATTCCAATTTTATATTTACATTATATATATTGTATTTTAACTTCACCATGGTTCATAGCCCCCGATACAACCCATAGATTCATCAAAACAAGCAAACAACACAATGAAAACAAAATCTGTCAAAAACAGAACAGTCTGTAGTAATCTGGACATTAGCCAAACTTTTGTAACTCCAAAAATTCTGAAAAATTAGGAAAACGTGGGCAATTCGTATATCAATCTTTTGTAAAAAAATCAGAATTTTATCACGCTCCAACAAATTTTAACAATTCTGCTACTGGATGCAGAAGTTTCTGTTTTTTCACAAAATGAAATCAACAATCTTCCAAATCATCCCAAAGGTCTTACTTGGCACATACACTAGTTACAACACTAAAACTCCATCATAATAGAAGTATAATGGTGTATTTATTTAAAAATAGAAGAAAAATATTGGGTTGTCTCCCAACAAGCGCTTTTCTTTATAGCCATTAAGATAGGCTTGGAATTTTAACGATGCTCACATTAAAGACAAGAATTGAATTACAAAGAGATCATCATAAGACTTGTGACAAACACATTTAAGTATAACATACTTCCTATGCATAGGAATTTTGTAGGCAAACAAATTATCAAGACAAGAAATATCTGCATATGCAAGGAAGAACAAAGAAACAATAGCAATCTCAACATAATGAGAGGTAATTTAGTAACATGAAAATTTCTACAACCATATTTTCCTCTCTCATAATAATTACATGTAGGATCATAATCAAAGTCAACAATATAGCTATCATATAAAATTTTCTCTTCATGATCCACATGCATAAATGTTCTATAATCTTTCAAGATAGTGGGATTAACATCAACTAAAGTCATGACCTCTTCAAACTCACTTCTATCAAAAAATCCATAAGATTGAACACTCTCCAAATATGTGAGATTATTTTTTACCTAAATTTGACGCTCTTCAAAACCCACTTTCAATATTATTGCAAACATTATGATCAATATCATATTCATCATGAGGCTTAAATAAATTTTCAAGATCATAAGAATAATCACCCCAATCATGATCATTGCAATAAGTAGTGGACATAGCAAAATTAGCATCCCCAAGTTTGGGATTTTGCATATTATTAGCATAATTGACACTAATAGAATTTGTAATAACATCATTTCAATCATGCTTTTCATTCAAGGAGTTATCGTGAATCACTTTATGAATTTCTTCTTTTAACACTTCATTACAATTTTCAGATTCACGAATTTCAAGCAAAGCTTCATAAAGATAACCTAGTGCACTCAACTTACTTGCAATTGGTTCATCATAACTGGATTTTTTTTAAAAGATTAGCAAGTGGATGAGGATCCATAAACTTTTTTGCTTTCTGATTTGGAATAAACATACAATTATGGCAAGCAAACAAACCAAGTAAGACATAAAGGCAAATAAAAAAGGCAAATATTTTTGTATTTTCTAAAAACGTTTTAGAAGTGGGGGAGAGGAAAACGAGAGGCAAATGGCAAATAATGTAAATGCAAGAGATGAGAGATTATGATAAGTATTTGGTAGGCTTGATGTACATCCTCCCCATCAACGGCGCTAGAAATTCTTCCTACTACTTCTTGAGCTTGTGTTGGTTTTCCCTTGAAGAGGAAAGGGTAATGCAGCAAAGTAGAGATAAATATTTCCTCAGTTGAGAACCAAGGTATCAATCCAGTAGGAGGAACGCACCAGTCTCCAATAATTGCACCTACACAAACAAACAAATACTTGCACCCAACGTGATAAAGGGGTTGTCAATCCCTTCACGGTTACTTACAAGGATGAGATCTGATAGTGATAGATATAAAAGATAAGTAAAAGTAGGTTTTCTTGACCAAATTAAACTTAGCATCAAAATAGGTTGTCTAGATGTGCTAGGTGAACAACCTATATGATGCAACAACAACAAGCACACAAGCAAGCTAAGGAAACAACACAAAATAAGCTCCACAAGTAAAGGTAAGAAGTAACCAATAACGGAGCCGGTGGAGACGAAGATGTGTTACCGAAGTTCCTTCCCTTTGAGAGGAAGTACGTCTCTGTTGGAGCGGTGTGGAGGCACAATGCTCCCCAAGAAGCCACTAGGGCCACCGTATTCTCCTCACGCCCTCACACAATGCGAGATGCCGTGATTCCACTATTGGTGCCCTTGAAGGCGGCGACCGAACCTTTACAAACAAGGTTGGGGCAATCTCCACAACTCAATTGGAGGCTCCCAACAAAACCACGGAGCTTCACCACAATGGAATATGGCTCTGAGGTGACCTCAACCGTCTAGGATGCTCAAACACCCAAGAGTAACAAGATCCGCAAGAGATTAGTGGGGGAAATCAAATTTCTCTTGGTGGAAGTGTAGATCCGGGCCTTCTCAACCAATCCCTAAAGAATCAACAAGTTTGATTGGCTAGAGAGAGAGATCGGGCGAATATGAGCTTTGGAGCAACAATGGAGCTTGGGGGAAAAGAGGTAGGTCAACTTGGGGAAGAAGACCTCCTTTTATAGTGGGGAAAACAATCCAACCGTTATCGCCACTTCAGCCTGCACAGAGCGGTACTACTGCTTAGTGGGGTGGTACTACCGCTGGTGCCAGCGGTACTACCGCGACTCCGAGCGGTACTACCGCTGTGACTGAGAGTAGAGGCCTCAGGGAGGGAACGAGAAGGAGAGAGAGGATTTGGGCGTCACTAGTAGCAGTGGTAGCGGCGATACTATTGCTGCTACTGCCGCTACTACTGCCGCACAACCCGACACAAGGAGCACCCACGAATCGAGGTGGTAGCAGTGCCAACCAAGTATGGTACTGCCATCGATGCACCCAAGCGGTACTACCACTGTAGAGCAGCGGTACTGCTGCTTGAGGTCCATGGGCGGTACTACCGCTCTGGCGGCGGTACTACCACTGGCCCCTCACAACCTCCACTTTCGATGAAATGACAAACTCCAAGGAGAGGAAATGAGCTGGGGGTGCAGATATGATGTGTACATGTTGATTCCACTAGCCTTTCTAATGCGGACCCCCTCTTGATAGTACAGTGTCTCCTACGACTCAAGTCCACCAAAACCGAAATGAAGGAAACTGCACCTTCTTCACTTAAAGATCCGAGGAGCAACGAATCGTCTTGTGCCTAAACATGAGATATCTGAAATGCTCAATGCACACGATTAGTCGGCAAAAGCATTGTCATCAATCACCAAAACCACTTAGGAGGAAATATGCCCTTACAATCTCCCCCTTTTGGTGGATTGATGACAATACGGTATTTGCACATAAGGATATATAAAATGAACATAAGCAAACCCAACATCTATAAAATATAGACAGGCTCCCCTAGATGTGTGCACTCTATAGATATGCTTTGGAAAGCACGACACACATACTAGGATCAACCCTCCCCATATATTTTATAGACAAGGCAAAACTTGCAACAAAAGTGAGCATGAAGTAAGGGGCACAAGAAAGCATAGGCTCACAATATACTAAGCATACTAGACAAAGAGATAAGCTTGGCGGTATATGTCTCACACCATATGATAGTCTCATGGTCACACATGAACACAACCACAAACCAACAAACCAAAGCAACGAAGGTTCAAAGGACCGAAAGCAAAGCAAACTCGACACAAGACTGCAAATCCTACACTCTCTCCCCCTTTGGCATCGAGACACCAAAAAGGCAGAGATGACACCTATGACACAGGTGGTGGTAGACCTCCAAAGCATCACCAGTCATGCTCCTCCTCCTCAGACTCCTCTACAGCACGGGATGAAGAGCGAACTCCAGTATCCTCCTCAGACTCACTCCATTGGCGGTGTTGTCGGATCCATGGCTCCTCATCTGTGATCCTCT
Organism: Triticum dicoccoides; assembly: GCF_002162155.2. Classification (NCBI taxonomy): domain Eukaryota; kingdom Viridiplantae; phylum Streptophyta; class Magnoliopsida; order Poales; family Poaceae; genus Triticum; species Triticum dicoccoides. Next base: position 411,175,841 of record NC_041389.1, on the reverse strand, counting down.
CCTTGGAGCCACTCGCCACCTCAAGACCAGCCTGCCTCATAATTGCCTTCTCGCGACGACGAGCCATCTTGGCGTTCACATGAGCCTTGTACTATCCCTTGGCCTGCATGCAGAATAGAGCCTTCATCTTGGTCTTGAGCTTCTTGGCCCATGAGGGCTCTGCTCTAGAGGGCACATAGTCCTGATCATTGTCAGCATCAGCCTCTACCTCAACCTTGTCAGCACCTGACAGAATCCCAGACTTCGGAACTGAAGTGCCCCAGTTCTCCTTCTTCCTTAGACGCTTGATATCATGAGAGATCAACTCACCAGTCTCCAGCACAACACCAGGATAAGTGTTCTCCCAAGCCTTCTCAATAAGCAATGTGAGAAACGGACCATAGATAGGGCACTTGCGCTCGGAGATAGCGGAGAGAAGCTCAGACCACATGACACGAGAGATATCCAGGGAATCTCCAGTGTTTTCTTCCTTCTCATGCTGATAGAAAAGTAACATGTCCACGTGGAATGAGTGAACCATATCCAAGTTCCCAATGCGTGGGAAAAGAGTCTCCCTGAAGATGCGATGAAGAATATCCACGTAGGAAGGCAGCTCATACGTCTCCTTCTTCGTCTCGGGGTTGATCTTCACAGTGCAGAATGGCCAGAGAGCTTGCTTGTGAGTAGAGGTTGTCTTCTGGTGAGGACGAAAGCCAACCGGGTTCTCAAGCCATTGATCTTCAGTCTCAAACAATTCCATGAACGCCTTCCACTTGACAGACAGAAGCTTGCCATTAGTCATCCAAGTCAAAGTTCTTTCCGCATCAGTGCCCAGATGAACCGTGGCATAGAACTGAGCCACCAAATCCGCATCAAAGTCCTTGTTGAACTCCATGGTCTTGAGAATATTCAGCTGAGAGCACATCTGCAGAGCTTCCCCAAAGTAGGCAGGATCCTTCTCCATATAGGTAATGTCGATGGAGCGGACATTGACAAAAAGATTCTTTTGCCTTGATCACATCAAAATAGATCGCCCATTGAAAACGGTTCCAAAACGGGCGATTGACCAAACTGAGTTCTTGGTCTTCCGCATATGGGTTGCGTCGGTGCCTTTCCCAGAACTCCTTTGCAGACATCTCTGTCACATACTTGGCCCTAGGCTTGGGCTTGTTCGCCACCGTCTTCTTGGGCTGAGAAGGAGGCGGAACACTCGAGGAAGCAGCCCCAGACTCATAAGTGTTATGGCGCTTTGAGCTAGAATGCCTGGGGTTGATATGACAGACCGGTTGATTTGAAGGGCCATCACCTGGAGCCAAACACAAGAACACGAGACACAACACAAGAGAACGAGCATAAGCCAGCAGAAAAGAGAAACAAAGATCAAGGTTTGGTAAGAAAAGGATGAAGTTGGCATCCAGCGGAAGTACTGCAACAGGGCAGCGGTAGTAACGCCTAAAGCCTTCAAGCGGTAATATCGCTCCAGGAGAGTGGTAGTACTGCTCTAGGCGGAGGGGGCGGCGGTTCCTTATTGTCGCGGCCGAATCCGGCACTGCCGGGATGCCAAATTCAAAATATATCCTACCAAACATCAATCTACCTAATCTAGAAGCCTTCTCCAACCTACTCAAGCCTTGATTTAGCCAAAAATCGAGAAATGCAACAACTATTGCCCCTAAAAGATAGATCGGAAACCTAGGCACAAAGAGAAGAGGAACGGGGGCAATACCGGCATCCATGGCGAGAGGACAGGGTGGGGATCGACTCCACCGAAGGAAATGGAGAGGGACGGCCCGGAGCCGGAGCCCTCCCGCGGCGAGGCGTCGCTGGAGCATGAGGAGGCGTGAGGGGGCGAGCGAACAGGTATGGGGGGGAAGAAACTCCCCCTACCCAACTTAAACCCCCAGGACTTGCCCCACAGTCGTAGTACCGCTCGGGCGGCGGTAGTACTGCTTGAAGTAAGTCTGCGGTAGTACCGCGCGCCCCAGCGGTAGTACCGCCCAGTGAAACACTCAAAGACTAGACGGAAAAAGGCTTAGCTCAATAAAGCAATAAGGGAACGACAAAGAGAGGGAGCAAACACAAGGGCAGAAGAACACCCATGAGAGGACAAGAAAAAAACATACACCTCTCAAAGAGAGGGCAGTGGCCGAGGCCACCTATGTTTGAGTCACTTGGTATGGCACCGCGAAGAATTATCCTTGGGCCCATGACCAAAACTTGTCTTTGAAGCACAAGTACCATAAAAAATGGCTAATGTGAAAGATTTGATCAATTTATGCATAATGGGGGGAGGGAGAGTTCATTGAGAGAACAACACTCCCCTTATGTCCATGCCTACACCTAAACAAGACATCAAGTAGAGTATGGTGGGGTGTGCAAAGGTTCAGACCACATTGCTCAAATCAATGATATTTAGCTCATGCCTTAACTCGCGGAATCTTGCTTCATCCAAGGGCTTTGTGAAAGTATCTGCAAGGTTATCATGAGTATTGACATATTTGAGCTCGATCTCCTCTCACCTAATGTGATCCCGGATGAAGTGATACCGAATCTCAATATGTTTCGTCTTGAAGTGTTGCACCGGGTTGAGAGAGATCTTGATGGCTGATACATCCATTTTGCATAATGCTTTTATATCGATACTTATTGCATTATGGGTTGTTACTACACATTATGTCACAATACTTATGCCTTTTCTCTCTTATTTTACAAGGTTTATATGAAGAAGGAGAATGCAGACAGCTGGAATTCTGAAGGGAGCAAATATTAGAGACCTATTCTGCACAACTCCAAAAGTCCTGAAACTCCAGAAAGTCAGTTTGGGAATATATTAAAAATATTGGGCAAAGAAAGCACCAGAGGGGGCCACCCACTATCCACGAGGGTGGAGGGCGCGCCCTACCCCCTGGGCGCGCCCCCTGCCTCGTGGGCCACCTGGAAGCCCCCGATGCCCATCTTCTGGTATAAGGTGTCTTTTGCCCTGGAAAAAATCATAAGGAAGCTTTCGGGACGAAATGTCACCGTCTCGAGGTGGAACCTTGGCGGAACCAATCTAGGGCTCCGGCGGAGCTATTCTGCCAGGGAAACATCCCTCCGGGAGCGGGAAATTGTTGCCATCATCATCACCATCGATCCTCTCATCGTGAGGGGGTCAATATCCATCAACATCTTCACCAGCACCATCTCCTCTCAAACCCTAGTTCATCTTTTGTATCCGATCTTTGTCTCCGAACCTCATATTGGTACTTGTGGGTTGCTAGTAGTGTTGATTACTCTTTGTAGTTGATGCTAGTTGGTTTATTCGGTGGAAGATCATATGTTCAGATCCATTATGCATATTAATAACCCTCTGATTATGAACACGAATATGATTTGTGAGTAGTTATGTTTGTTCCTGAGGACATGGGAGAAGTCTTGTTATAAGTAGTCATGTGAATTTGGTATTTGTTCGATATTTTGATGAGATGTATGTTGCCTCTCCTCTAGTTATGTTATGTGAACATCGACTACATGACACTTCACCATTGTTTGGGCCTAGAGGAAGGCATTGGGAAGTAATAAGTAGATGATGGGTTGCTAGAGTGACAGAAGCTTAAACCCTAGTTTATGCGTTGCTTCGTAAGGGGCTGATTTAGATCCATATGTTTCATGCTATGGTTAGGTTTACCTTAATTCTTCTTTCGTAGTTGCAGATCCTTGCGAGAGGGGTTAATCATAAGTGGGATGCTTGTCCAAGGAAAGACAGTACCCAAGCACCGGTCCACCCACATATCAAATTATCAAAGTAACGAACGCGAATCATATGAGCATGATGAAAACTAGCTTGACGATAATTCCCATGTGTCCTCGGGAGCGCTTTCCTTTATATAAGAGTTTGTCCAGGCTTGTCCTTTGATACAAAAAGGATTGGGACACCTTGCTGCACCTTGTTTACTTTTGTTACTTGCTACCCGTTACGAATTACCTTATCACAAAACTATCTCTTACCAATAATTTCAGTGCTTGCAGAGGATACCTTACTGAAAACCGCCTGTCATTTCCTTCTGCTCCTCGTTGGGTTCGACACTCTTACTTATCGAAAGGACTACAATAGATCCCCTATACTTGTGGTCATCAAGACTCTTTTCTGGCGCTGTTGCCGGGGAGTGAAGCGCCTTTGGTAGGTGGAATTTGGTATGGAAAAATTTATATAGTGTGCTGAAATTTACTGTCACTTGTTACTATGGAAAATAATCCTTTGAGGGGCTTGTTCGGGGTATCTTCACCCCAACCAGAAGAGCAATGAGTTGCTCCTCAACCTACTGAACCTACTGAAAACGTTTACTTTGAAATTCCTTCGGGTATGATAGAGAAACTACTAGCTAATCCTTTTACAGGAGATGGAACATTACATCCCGATATGCACCTAATTTATGTGGATGAAGTTTGTGGATTATTTAAGCTTGCAGGTATGCCCGAGGATGTTATCAAGAAGAAGGTCTTCCCTTTATCTTTGAAGGGAAAGGCATTGACATGGTTTAGGCTATGTGATGATATTGGATCATGGAACTAAAACCGATTGAAATTGGAATTTCATTAGAAGTTTTATCCTATGCATCAGGCTCATCGTGATCGTAATTATATATAATTTTTGGCCTCGCGAAGGAGAAAGTATCGCTCAAGCTTGGGGGAGGCTTAAGTCAATGTTATATTCATGCCCCAATCATGAGATCTCAAGAGAAATTATTATTCAAAAAAATTATGCTCGGCTTTCTCTCAATAATCGCTCCATGCTTGATACTTCTTGTATTGGATCTTTTATGGTGAAGACTATTGAATTCGGATGGGATTTATTGGAAATAATTAAACGCAACTCTGAAGATTGGGAGCTCGACGAAGGTAAGGAGTCAGGTATAACACCTAGGGTTGATTGTGTTAAATCTTTCATGGATACCGATGCTTTTTGTGAATTTAGCACTAAATATGGACTTGACTCTGAGATAGTAGCTTCTTTCTGTGAATCATTTGCTACTCATGTTGATCTCCCGAAGGAGAAGTGGTTTAAATATCATCCTCCCATTGAAGTAAAAGTAGTATAACCTATTAAAGTTGAAGAAAAGACTATCACTTATAATGTTGATCCTATTGTTCCTACCGCTTATATTGAGAAACCACATTTCCCTGTTAGAATAAAGGATCATGCTAAAGCTTCAAATGTGGTTCGTAAGAGTATGGCTAGAACACCTACACCCCCTGAGCAAATTAAAGTTGAACCTAGTATTGCTATGGTTAAGGATCTCTTGGTCGATAATATTGATGGGCATGTTATTTACTTCTGTGATGAAGCTGCTAGAATTGCTAGACCCAATACTAAAAATAAACATAGACCTGTTGTCGGCATGCCTGTTGTTTCTGTTAAAATAGGAGATCATTGTTATCATGGCTTATGTGATATGGGTGCTAGTGCGAGTGCAATACCTCATTCCTTATACAAAGAAATTATGCATGATATTGCACCTGCTGAGATAGAAGATATTGATGTTACAATGAAGCTTGCCAATAGAGATACTATTTCACCAATTGGGATTGTTAGAGATGTTGAAGTCTTGTGCGGGAAAGTTAAATATTCTACTGATTTTCTTGTTCTTGGTTCCCCACAAGATGACTTTTGTCCCAGTATATTTGGTAGACCCTTCTTGAATATTGTTAATGCTAAGATAGATTGCGAAAAGGATATAGTTACAATTGGTTTAGGGGACATGTCTCATGATTTTAATTTTTCTAAATTCCGTAGACAACGCCATGATAAAGAATTGCCTAGTAAAGATGAATTTATTGGTCTTGCTTCTATTGTGATGCCTCCTAATGATCCTTTAGAATAATATTTGCTAGACCATGAAAATGATATGTTCATGAATGAAAGAAGGGAAATAAATGAAGTATTCTTTAAATAGGGACCTATTTTGAAACACAACTTGCCTGTTGAAATTGTAGGAGATCCTCCTCCACCCAAGGGTGATCCCGTGTTTGAGCTTAAACCTTTACCTGATACTCTTAAATATGCTTATCTTGATGAAAAGAAGATATATCCTGTTATTATTAGCACTAACCTTTCAGAGCAGGAAGAAGAAAAATTATTGAAAACTCTGAAGAAGCACAGTGCAACTATTGGATATACTCTTGATGATCTTAAGGGCATTAGTCCCACTCTAGGCCAACACAAAATAAAACTGGAGAAAGACGTTAAACCAGTTGTTGATCACCAATGATGGTTAAATCCTAAGATGAAAGAAGTGGTAAGAAATGAAATGCTAAAGCTTCTGGAGGCAGGTATAATTTATCCTGTTGCTGATAGTCAGTGGGTGAGTCCTGTCCATTGTGTCCCTAAGAATGGAGGTATTACTGTTGTTCCTAATGATAAGGATAAATTGATCCCACAAAGAATTGTTACATGTTATAGAATGGTAATCGATTTCCGCAAATTAAATAAAGCTACTAGAAAAGATCATTACCCTTTACATTTTATTGATCAAATGCTAGAAAGATTATCCAAACATACACATTTTTGCTTTCTAGATGGTTATTCTGGTTTCTCTCAAATACCTGTGTCAAAAGAGGATCAGGATAAGACCACTTTTACTTGCCCTTTCTGTACCTTTCCTTATAGACGTATTCCTTTTGGTTTATGTAATGCACCTGCTACCTTTCAAAGATGTATGACTGCTATATTCTCTGACTTCTGTGAAAAGATTGTTGAGGTTTTCATGGATGATTTTTCCGTGTATGGAACTTCTTTTGATGATTGCTTAAGCAACCTTGACCGAGTCTTGCAGAGATGTGAAGAAACTAATCTTGTCTTGAATTGAGAGAAGTGCCACTTTATGGTTAATGAAGGTATTGTCTTGGGGCATTGATATGTCCATTTTGCATCAAGCTTTTATATCAATATTTATTGCATTATGGGCTATTATTACACATTGTATCTCAATACTTATGGCTATTCTCTCTTATTTTACAAGGTTTACCATGAAGAGGGGGGATGCCGGAAGCTGGAATTCTGGCTGGAAAAGGAGCAAATATTGGAAACTTATTCCGCACAGCTCCAAAAATCCTGAAACTCCACGGAAGTTAGTTTTGGAATTAATAAGAATTATTGAGCGAAGAAAACACCAGAGGGGGCCCACACCCTGGCTAGGAGGGTGGGGGCGCGCCCACCCCTACTAGGCGTGCCCCTATCTCCTGGGCCCCCTGGTGGCCCTCCGGTGCCCATCTTCTACTATATGAAGGCTTTTACCCTGGAAAAGATCAGAGGCTAGCTTACGGGACGAAACTCTGCCGCCACGAGGCGGAACCTTGGCAGAACCAATCTAGGGCTCCGACAGAGCTATTCTGCTGGGGAAACTTCCCTTCGGGAGGGGGAAATCATCACCATCGTCATCACCAATGATCCTCTCATCAGGAGGGGTTCAATCTCCATCAACATCTTCACCAGCACCATCTCATCTCAAAACCCTAGTTCATCTCTTGTATCCAATCTTGTATCAAAACCACAAATTGGTACCTGTGGGTTGTTAGTAGTGTTGATTACTCCTTGTAGTTGATGCTAATTGGTTTACTTGGTGGAAGATCATATGTTCAGATCCTTAAAGCATATTAATATTCCTCTAATTATGAACATGAATATACTTTGTGAGTAGTTACGTTTGTTCCTGAGGACATGTGTGAAGTCTTGCTATTAGTAGTCATGTGAATTTGGTATTCGTTCGATATTTTGATGAGATGTATGTTATCTTTCCTCTAGTGGTGTTATGTGAACATCGACTACATGACACTTCACCATTATTTGGGCCTAGAGGAAGGCATTGGGAAGTAATAAGTAGATTATGGGTTGCTAGAGTGACAGAAGCTTAGACCCTAGTTTATGCGTTGCTTCATAAGGGGCTGATTTGGATCCATATGTTTAATGCTGTGGTTAGGTTTACCTTAATACTTATTTTGTAGTTGTGGATGCTTGCAATAGGGGTTAATCATAAGTGGGTTGTTTGTCCAAGTAAGGGCAGTACCCAAGCACCGGTCCACCCACATATCAAATTATCAAAGTACCGAACGCGAATCATATGAGCGTGATTAAAACTAGCTTGACGATAATTCCCATGTGTCCTCGGGAGCTATTTTCTCATTATAAGAAATTGTCCAGGCTTGTCCTTTGCTACAAAAAGGATTGGGCCACCTTGCTGCACTCTATTTACCTTCATTGCTTGTTACTCGTTACAATTTATCTTATCACAAAACTATCTATTACCTACAATTTCAGTGCTTGCAGAGAAAACCTTACTGAAAACCGCTTGTCATTTCCTCATGCTCCTCGTTGGGTTCGACACTCTTACTTATCGAAAGAACTATGATAGATCCCCTATACTTGTGGGTCATCAAGACTCTTTTCTGGCGCCGTTGCCGGGGAGTGAAGCGCCTTTGGTGAGTGGAACTTGGTAAGGAAACATTTATATAGTGTGCTGAAATTTTCTGTCAATTGTTACTATGGAAACTAATCCTTTGAGGGGCTTGTTCGGGGTATCTTCACCCCGACCAGAAGAGCAAAGAGTTGCTCCTCAACCTACTAAACCTACTGAAAATATTTACTTTGAGATTCCTTTGGGTATGATAGAGAAACTGATAGCTAATCCCTTTGCAGGAGATGGAACATTGCATCCTGATTTACACCTTATCTTTGTGGATGAAGATTGTGGATTATTTAAGCTTGCAGGTATTCCCGATGATGTTGTCAAAAGGAAGGTCTTCCCTTTATCTTTGAAGGGGGGTGCATTGACATGGTATAGGCTATGTGATGATACGGGATCTTGGAATTATAAACGATTGAAGTTGGAATTTCACCAGAAGTTCTATCCTATGCATCTTGTTCATCGTGATCGTAATTACATATATAATTTCTGGCCTCGCGAAGGAGAAAGCATCGCTCAAGCTTGGGGGAGGCTTAAGTCAATGTTATATTCATGCCCCAATCATGAGCTCTCCAAAGGAATGATTATTCAAAAAATTTATACTCGGCTTTCTCCCAATGATCGCAACATGCTCGATACTTCCTATGCTGGTTCTTATATGCTGAATACTATTGAATTCAAATGGGATTTATTGGAAAGAATTAAACGCAACTCTGAAGATTGGGGCTCCGATGATGGTAAGGAGTCAGGTATAACACCTAAGTTTGATTGTGTTAAATCTTTTATGGATACCGATGCTTTTTGTGGATTTAGCGCTAAGTATGGACTTTACTCTGAGATAGTAGCTGCTTTTTGTGAATCTTTTGCTACTCACGTTGATCTCCCTAAGGAGAAGTGGTTTAAATATAATCCTCCCATTGAAGTAAAAGTAGTTGCACCTATTACAGTTGAAGAAAAGACTATCACTTATAGTGATCCTATTGTTCCTACTACTTATGTTGAGAAACCTCCTTTTCCTGTTAGGATAAAGGATCATGCTAAAACTTTGATTGTTGTTCGTAAGAGTAATACTAGGACTTATACACCTCCTGAGCAAATCAAAGTTGAACCTAGTATTGCTATGGTTAAAGATCTCTTGGATGATAATTTAGATGGGCATGTTATTTATTTCTATGGTGAGACTGCTAATATTGCTAGACCAGATGCTAAGATACATAGACCTGTTGTAGGCATGCCTGTTATTTCTGTTAAAAATAGGAGATCATTGTTATCATGGCTTGTGTGATATGGGTGCTAGTGCTAGTGCAATACCCTATGACTTATATAAAGAAATTATGCATGATATTGCACCCGCTGAATTCGTAGGTATTGATGTTACTATCAAGCTTGCCAATAGAGATACTATTTCACCAGTTGGGATTGTTAGAGATGTTGAAGTCTTGTGCGGGAAGGTTAAATGTCCTACTGATTTTCTTGTTCTTAGTTCCCCACAAGATGATTTTTGTCCCATTATTTTTGGTAGACCCTTCTTGAATACTGTTAAAGCTAGGATCGATTGCAAAAAGGATACTATTACAATTGGTTTAGGGGATATGTCTCATGAGTTTAATTTTGCTAAGTTTCGCAGGCAACCCCGTGATAAAGAATCACCCAGTAAGGATGAGATTATTGGTCTTCCTTCTATTGCCATGCCTCCTACTGATCCGTTAGAACAATATTTGCTAGACCATGAAAATGATATGTTTATGAATGAAAGAAGGGAAATAGATGAAGTGTTCCTTCAACAGGAACCTATTCTGAAACACAACCTACCCGTTGAAATTCTAGGGGATCCCCCTCCACCCAAGGGTGATCCCGTGTTTGAACTCAAACCGTTACCTGATAATCTTAAGTATGCTTATCTTGATGAAAATAAAATATATCCTGTTATTATTAGTGCTAACCTTTCAGAGCAAGAAGAAGAAAGATTACTGAAAACTCGGAAGAAGCGTCGTGCTGCTATCAGATATACTCTGGATGATCTTAAGGGCATTAGTCCCACCTTATGCCAACACAAAATTAAATTGGAGGAAGGTGCCAAACCAGTTAGAGATCCTCAACGACGATTAAATCCTAAGATGAAAGAAGTGGTAAGAAAGGAGATACTAAAGCTCCTTGAGGCAGGTATAATTTATCCCGTTGTTGATAGTGATTGGGTAAGCCCTGTCCATTGTGTTCCTAAAAAGGGAGGTATTACTGTCGTACCTAATGATAAAGATGAATTGACCCCACAAAGAATTATTACAGGTTATAGGATGGTAATTGATTTCCATAAATTAAATAAAGCTACTAAGAAAGATCATTACCCTTTACCTTTTATTGATCAAATGCTAGAAATACTATCCAAACACACACATTTCTGCTTTCTAGATGGTTATTCTGGTTTCTCTCAAATACCTGTGTCATCGGGGGATCAATCAAAAACTACTTTTACTTGCCCATTTGGTACCTTTGCTTATAGACGTATGCCTTTTGGTTTATGTAATCTTTCAAAGATGCATGATGGCTATATTCTCTGACTTTTGTGAAAAGATTTGTGAGGTATTCATGGATGATTTCTTCATTTATGGATCCTCTTTTGATGATTGCTTGAGCAATCTTGATTGAGTTTTGCAGAGATGTGAAGACACTAGTCTCGTCTTGAATTGGGAAAAGTGCCACTTTATGGTTAATGAAGGCATTGTATTGGGGCATAAGATTTCTGAGAGAGGTATTGAAGTTGATAAAGACAAAGTTGATGCTATTGAAAAGATGCCATGTCCTAAGGACATAAAAGGTATAAGAAGTTTCCTTGGTCATGCCGGTTTTTATAGGAGGTTCATTAAGGACTTTTCTAAAATCTCTAGGCCTCTGACTAATTTATTGCGCAAAGATATTCCTTTTGTCTTTAATGATGATTGTGTAGAAGCATTTGAAATACTTAAGAAAGCTTTGATCACTGCACCTATTGTTCAGCCACCTGATTGGAATTTACCCTTTGAAATTATGTGTGATGCTAGTGATTATGTTGTAGGTGCTGTTCTAGGGCAAAGAGTTGATAAGAAATTGAATGTTATCCAGTATGCTAGTAAAACTCTTGATACTGCCTAGAGAAATTATGGTACCACTGAGAAAGAATTCTTAGCAGTTGTGTTTGCTTGTGATAAGTTTAGACCTTATATTGTTGATTCCAAAGTTACTATTCACACTGATCATCCTGCTATTAAATATCTTATGGAAAAGAAAGATGCTAAGCCTAGACTTATTAGATGGGTTCTCTTGCTCCAAGAATTTGATTTGCATATTATTGATAGAAAGGGAGCTGAGAACCCCGTTGCAGACAACTTGTCTAGGTTAGAGAATGTTCTTGATGACCCACTGCCTATTAATGATAGTTTTCCTGATGAACAATTAGCGGCTGTCAATGCTTCTCGTACTGCTCCGTGGTATGCTGATTATGCTAATTACATTGTTGCTAAATTTGTACCACGTAGTTTCACATACAAGCAAAAGAAAAAGTTCTTTTATGATTTAAGACATTACTTTTGGGATGACCCACACCTTTATAAAGGAGTAGATGGTGTTATTAGACGTTGTGTACCTGAGAATGAACAGGAACAGATCCTACGCAAGTGTCACTCTGAATCATATGGAGGACACCATGCTGGAGATAGGAGTGCACATAAGGTATTGCAATCTGGTTTTTATTGGCCTACTCTCTTCAAAGATGCTCGTAAGTTTGTCTTATCTTGTGATGAATGTCAAAGAATTGGTAATATTATTAGAGGTCAAGAAATGCCTATGAATTATTCTCTTGTAATTGAACCGTTTGATGTTTGAGGCTTTGATTATACGGGACCTTTTCCTACCTCTAATGGTTACACACATATTTTAGTTGCTGTTGATTACGTTACTAAGTGGGTAGAAGCTATTCCAACTAGTAGTGTTGATCACAACACTTCTATTAAGATGCTTAAAGAAGTTATTTTTCCAAGGTTTAGAGTCCCTAGATATCTTATGACTGATGGTGGTTCACATTTTATTCATGGTGCTTTCCGTAAGATGCTTGCTAAGTATGATGTTAATCACAGAATTGCATCTCCTTATCACCCGCAGTCTAGTGGTCAAGTAGAGTTGAGCAATAGAGAGCTCAAATTAATTTTGCAAAAGACTGTGAATAGATCTAGAAAGAATTGGTCCAAAAAACTTGATGATGCATTATGGGCCTATAGAACTGCATACAAAAATCCTATGGGTATGTCTCCGTATAAGATGGTTTATGGAAAAGCATGTCACTTACCTCTTAAACTTGAACAGAAAGTATATTGGGCTATTAAAGAGCTCAACTATGACTTCAAACTTGTCGGTGAGAAGAGGTTATTCGATATTAGCTCACTTGATGAATGGAGAACCCAAGCCTATGAGAATGCCAAGCTATTCAAAGAAAAAGTCAAACGCTGGCATGACAAAAGGATACAAAAGCGCGAGTTTAACGTATGTGATTATGTGTTATTATTCAACTCTCGTTTAAGATTTTTTCTAGGAAAACTTCTCTCTAAACGGGAAGGTCCTTACGTTATCGAGGAGGTCTATCATTCCGGTGCCATAAAAATCAACAACTTCGAAGGCACAAGTCCGAGGGTGGTGAACGGTCAAAGAATTAAACATTATATCTCAGGTAATCCTATCAATGTTGAAACTAATATTGTTGAGACCGTAACCCCAGAGGAATACATAAGGGACACCTTCCAGAAAGTTCCAGACTCCGAAAAGGAATAGGTATGTGGTACGGTAAGTAAACCGACTCCAAAACAATTCTAATGGCAATTTTTATCCGTTTTGGAATATTTAAGAATTTTGGAAAGAAAGAAGTAGTCTGGGAAGGACACGAGGCCTCCACGAGGGTGGTGGGCGCGCCCACCCTTCCTGGGCGCGCCCCCCTGTCTTGTGGCCACCTCGTGTACCTCCCGGACTCCGTTTTCTTGCACGTTACGTATTTTGGTCGGTAAAAATTCATTATATAATCTCCCGAAGGCTTTGACCACTGTATCACGCAAATATCCTCTGTTTTCGTTTCGAGCTGTTCCTGTTACAGATCTAGAGCACCATGACATCCCCAAGCGCTCCCAAGGACAAGTTTTTCGAGAGGGCTATCAACCCCTATCTCGCGGAGGTGCTGCAACACCCTTAAACCATTGATATGCATGAGGGGGTGTTGCACACCTGCGATGTGGAGGGACCAAGGCGTACCGGGAGCGTGGAGACAAAGCTCGAAGCCATGGAGCAACAAGTTTTCAAGTGACAAGGGATGGTGGAGCATGGACTCAACACCAACCAGATGATGATCACGGAGTTCACCAACAACCACAAGCTAGATGCCAAGGTCATTGGAGAGACCATCTTCAAGCTTCAAGAGAAAATCGAGCACCTCCAAGCCCAGATCTATGACCTGCAAAACCAAAACTGTGAGTAAGAATTTAGATTCAAGAAGATGAGTTTGGCTGCAGATTTAAGGATCCTGAAGACTCGATCATCCTTCTATGATGGTGAGCCTATGCATTGGAAGATGGACGACAAGCCTACATCATCAACAACTCCTACTTCACCACCTCCGAGGACATAATCACATGGGTATGCGCACTCCCCTTGGCAACTGCCAAGCTTGGGGGAGATGTCCCGGTATCGTATCACCATCACACTCCTATCTTTACCGTTTTATTTAGTTTGATCCTTTTAGTAGTATCTTGATCTAGTAGATTCAAGTTTTAGTATCAATTAGTTTTGAGTTTTGCTTTGTGATCTCTTTATGTAATCAAGTCCATGAGCTATCTATAATAAAGATTAGTGTTGAGTCAAGGGTTTTGCTATCTTGCCATGATCTTGAGAAAGTAGAAAGAATAAAAAGAATAAAAGAGTTCATATTGATCTTATGGATAGTAATGACTTCACACATAAAAAGTATGAGGCATAAAAGTTGTTGAGAGTTTACAAACATAGTTTTGGTCATCGTTGCAATTAATAGGAAGTAATAAGGAAAGAGAGGTCTTCACATGCAAATATACTATCTTGGACATCTTTTATGATTGTGAGAACTCATTAAGTATGACATGCTAAAAGAGTTGATATTGGACAAGTAAGACAACATAATGGTTTATGTTTTCTCACATCTCAGTTAAAGTATATTGTCACTGATCTTCCCAACATGTTGAGCTTGCCTTTCCCCCTCATGCTAGCCAAATTCCTTGCACCAAGTAGAGATACTACTTGTGCTTCCAAATATCCTTAAACCCAGTTTTGCCATGAGAGTCCACCATACCTACCTATGGATTGAGTAAGATCCTTCAAGTAAGTTGTCATGTTGCAGGCAATAAAAATTGCTCTCTAAATTTGTATGACTTATTAGTGTAGAGAAAATAAGCTTTATACGATCTTGTTATGGAAGCAATAAAAGCGATGGACTGCATAATAAAGGTCCATATACAAGTGGCAATATAAAGTGACGTTCTTTTGCATTAAGATTTTGTGCATCCAACCCTAAAAGCACATGACAACCTCTGCTTCCCTCTGCGAAGGGCCTATCTTTTACTTTATGTTTTTACTTTATGCTTGAGTCAAGGTGATCTTCACCTTTCCCTTTTTCATTTTATCCTTTGGCAAGCTCCTCGTGTTTGAAAGATCTTGATATATATATCCAATTGGATGTAAGTTAGCATGAATTATTATTGTTGACATCACCCAAAGGTGAATACGTTGGGAGGCAACACAATAAGCCCCTATCTTTCTCAGTGTCCGGTTGAAACTCCATAACCACAGTACTACGTGAGTGTTAGCAATGGTAGAAGACTATATGATAGTTGAGTATGTGGACTTGCTGAAAAGCTCTATTCTTGACTCTTTCTGATGTTATGATAAATTGCAATTGCTTCAATGACTGAGATTATAAGTTTGTTAGTTCCCAATGAAGTTTTTGAACCATACTTGACATTGTGAATTGATAGTTACTTGAGCATAAGAAATCATATGACAAAATCTATATATGTTGTTGTTATAAGAATGATCATGATGCCCTCATGTCCGTATTTTATTTTTATCGACACCTCTATCTCTAAACATGTGGACATATTTTTCGATTTCGGCTTCCGCTTGAGGACAAGTGAGGTCTAAGCTTGGGGGAGTTGATACGTCCATTTTGATCATGCTTTTATATCAATATTTATTGCATTATGGGCTGTTATTACACATTATATCTCAATACTTATGGCTATTCTCTCTTATTTTACAAGGTTTACCATGAAGAGGGGGAATGCCGGTAGCTGGAATTCTGGCTGGAAATGGAGCAAATATTGGAAACCTATTCTGCACAGCTCCAAAAATCCTGAAACTCCACGGAAGTCAGTTTTGGAATTAATAAGAATTATTGAGCGAAGAAAACACCAGAGGGGGGCCACACCCTGGCCAGGCAGGTGGGGGGCGCGCCCACCCCTACTGGGCGCGCCCCCTGTCTCCTGGGCCCCCTGGTGGCCCTCCGGTGCCCATCTTCTGTTATATGAAGGCTTTTACCCAGGAAAAAATCAGAGGCAAGCTTACGGGACGAAACTCCTCCGCCACGAGGTGGAACCTTGGCGGAACCAATCTAGGGCTCCGACAGAGCTGTTCTGCCGGGGAAACTTCCCTCCGGGAGGGGGAAATCATCACCATCGTCATCACCAATGATCCTCTCATCGGGAGGGGGTCAATCTCCATCAACATCTTCACCAGCACCATCTCCTCTCAAAACCCTAGTTCATCTCTTGTATCCAATCTTGTATCAAAACCACAAATTGGTACATGTGGGTTGCTAGTAGTGTTGATTACTCCTTGTAGTTGATGCTAATTGGTTTACTTGGTGGAAGATCATATGTTCAGATCCTTAATGCATATTAATATTCCTCTGATTATGAACATGAATATGCTTTGTGAGTAGTTATGTTTGTTCCTGAGGACATGGGTGAAGTCTTGCTATTAGTAGTCATGTGAATTTGGTATTCGCTCGATATTTTGATGAGATGTATGTTGTCTTTCCTCTAGTGGTGTTATGTGAACATTGACTACATGACACTTCACCATTATTTGGGCCTAGAGGAAGGCATTGGGAAGTAATAAGTAGATGATGGGTTGCTAGAGTGACAGAAGCTTAGATCCTAGTTTATGCGTTGCTTCGTAAGGGGCTGATTTGGATCCATATGTTTAATGTTGTGGTTAGGTTTACCTTAATACTTCTTTTGTAGTTGCGGATGCTTGCAATTGGGGTTAATCATAAGTGGGATGTTTGTCCAAGTAAGGGCAGTACCCAAGCACCGGTCCACCCACATATCAAATTATCAAAGTACCGACCGTGAATCATATGAGCGTGATGGAAACTAGCTTGACGATAATTCCCATGTGTCCTCGGGAGCTCTTTTCTCATTATAAGAAATTGTCCAGGCTTGTCCTTTGCTAGAAAAAGGATTGGGCCACCTTGCTGCACTCTATTTACTTTCATTGCTTGTTACTCGTTACAATTTATCTTATCACAAAACTATCTGTTACCTACAATTTCAGTGCTTGCAGAGAAAACCTTACTGAAAACCACTTGTCATTTCCTTCTGCTCCTCGTTGGGTTCGACACTCTTACTAACCGAAAGGACTACGATAGATCCCCTATACTTGTGGGTCATCAGGCATAAGATTTCTGAAAGAGGTATTGAGGTTGATAAAGCTAAAGTTGATGCTATTGAAAAGATATCGTGTCCTAAGGACATCAAAGGTATAAGGAGTTTCCTTGGTCATGCCAGTTTTTATAGGAGGTTCATTAAAGACTTCTCAAAAATTTCTAGGCCTCTGACTAATCTCTTACAAAAAGATGTTCCTTTTGTCTTTGATGACGATTGTGTAGAAACATTTTAAATACTTAAGAAATCCTTGATTCCTGCACCGATTGTTCAACCACCTGATTGGAATCTACCATTTGAAACCACATGTGATGCTAGTGATTATGCTATAGGTGTTGTTCTAGGACAAAGAGTTGATGAGAAATTAGATGTTATCCAATATGCTAGTAAAACTTTAGACAGTGCCCAGAGAAATTATGCTACTACTGAAAAAGAATTTTTAGCGGTTGTATTTGCTTGTGATAAGTTCATACCTTATATTGTTGATTCCAAAGTAATTGTTCACACTGATCATGCTGCTATTAAATACCTTATGGGAAAGAAAGATGCTAAACCTAGACTTATTAGATGGGTTCTCTTGCTACAAGAATTTGATTTGCATATTATTGATAGAAAGGGAGCTGAGAACCCCGTTGCAGACAACTTGTCTATGTTAGGGAATGTTCTTGATGACCCACTACCTATTGATGATAGCTTTCCTGATGAACAATTAGCTGTCATAAATGCTTCTCGTACTGCTCCATGGTATGTTGATTATGTCAATTACATTGTTGCTAAATTTATACCACCTAGTTTCACATACTAGCAAAAGAAAAAGTTTTTCTATGATTTAAGACATTACTTTTGGGATGACCCACACCTTTATAAAGAAGTAGTAGATGGTGTCATTAGATGTTGTGTACTTGAGCATGAACAAGAACAGATCCTACGCAAGTGTCACTCCGAGGGATATGGAGGACACCACACTGGAGATAGAACTGCACATAAGGTATTGCAATCCAGTTTTTATTGGCCTACTCTCTTCAAAGATGCCCGTAAGTTTGTCTTGTCTTGTGATGAATGTCAAAGAATTGGTAATATTAGTAGACGTCAAGAAATGCCTATGAACTATTCACTTGTTATTGAACCATTTGATGTTTGGGGCTTTGACTATATGGGATCGTTTCCTTCCTCTAATGGGTATACACATATTATAGTTGCTGTTGATTACGTTACTAAGTGGGTTGAAGCTATTCCAACTAGTAGTGCTCATCATAACACCTCTATTAAGATGCTTAAAGTGTAGGGGAACACAGTAATTTCAAAAAAAATCCTACGATCACGTAAGATCTATCTAGGTGATGCATAGCAACGAGAGGGGAGAGTGTGTCCACGTACCCTCATAGTCTGAAAGCAGAAGCGTTTAGTTACGCGGTTGATGTAGTCAAACTTGTTCGCATTCCAACCGATCCAAGTACCAAACGTACGACACCTCCGCGTTTAGCACACATTCAGCTCGATGACGTCCCTCGTACTCTTGATCCAGTTGAGTCCGAGGGAGAGTTTCGTCAGCACGATAGCGTAGTGACGGTGATGATGAAGTTACCGGCGCCAGGGCTTCGTCTAAGCACTACGACAATATGACCGGGGTGTGTAACTATGGAGAGGGGCACCGCACACGGCTAAAAGATCAACTTGTATTTCCTTGGGGTGCTCCCCTCCCCTGTATATAAAGGAGGAAGGGAGGAGGAGGCCGGCTTAGGGGGCGCGCCAAGCATAGGGAGTCTTACTAGGACTCCTAAGTCCTAGTAGGATTCCCTTTCCTATTCGGGGTAGGAGAGAAGGAAAGAGAGGGAGAGGGAGAAGGAAAGGTGGGCTGCGCCCCCACCCCTTGTCCAATTCGGTTTGGGCAGGGGGGAGGCGTGCGCCACCTCTTGGCCCTTCTCCCCTCTCTCCACTAAAGCCCAATAAGGCCTATTACTTCTCCCGGTGAATTCCCGTAACTCCCCGGTACTCCAAAAACTACCCAAATCACTCGGAACCTTTCTGATGTCCGAATATAGCCTTCCAATATATCAATCTTTACATATCGACCATTTTGAGACTCCTCGTCATGTCCGTGATCTCATCCGTGACTCCGAACATCCTTCGATCCATCAAATCACATTAACTCATAAATTGTCATCGAACGTTAAGCGTGCAGACCCTACGGGTTTGAGAACTATGTAGACATGACCGAGACACGTCTTCGGTCAATAACTATCGGATTTAGGGATCTGACAACCCTTGAGAGGTTTGAACTCTAGGGTGCGTGCGGAGATCTCAACCTGTCCAGCGTGCCTACACGCGATCCTCCCAAGCCTAGCGCGTCGAGCTCACAGAGACACAAAGACATAGAGATTTATACTGGTTCGGGCCATCGTTGTGGTGTAATACCCTAATCCAGTGTGGTGTGGTGGATTGCCTCGAGGGGCTATGGACGAACTAGTACAAGGATGAACAAGCCTCAGGAGGTGAGGTGTTCTTGAGCTGGTGTGGTGTTCTACTTGTTCTGATCTTGGTCTCGTGGTCGTCCTTCTCTGGTGGTGGCTAAGTCCTATATATAGTGGCCTTGGTCCTCTTCCCAAATATGAGCGGGAAGGGATTCCACAACGGCGGGATTTGAAAGGGGACAAGCAGTACAGTCTATCCTGACAAAAGTAGTCTTCGCTTGCGAAAAGCCTATGGTCGTGGCACTGCGGTGGGCTCGGTGATGACCTCCGTCCTGCTGTCCTGTCGGTCTTGGTCTTGTTGCACCAGAATGGAAACCTTTGGCTGATTCCTCGAGACTCCGCGCCTGTGGCTTCCCTCCCTTGCACTGAAGAGGAAACCTGCGCTCTGCACCCGCCTGGCGCCCACCTAGCCTTGGTCGTCATGGCTCATGTCAGCTAGCCTCATGAGGTAGCTGCATAGAACTCTGCGCCCCTCAGGAGCCCTCCTGAGGAGGCCACTCCCTTCAGGGGTCTTGGCATCATCCGCCTCGCGAGGCTTGGCCCCTCGTGAGGGTCTTGTGGTGTTGATGCTGAAGCTGGGCCATACCAGGCCGTCAATGGAGCCATGTGGTGGGCCGCAGGCGGGCAGGACTGGATACCCCCAAGTCCAGGACGCCTACAGTAGCCCCCGGGCCCAAGGCGCGCTCGGACTTGGCTTCTAGGCGAAGCCAAAGGGCAAGTGCGGAGTGCCACGGGCCCTAACCGCCTGCAGCTTTGATGACGCGTGGCGATTGATTGGACGTGGGCGACTCCATTTCCCCACACTGCCTCGACAACTGCTCGACTTGACTGGTTGATGCTGCATGCAGAGGGTCATGATGGCGCGAGGTCGTGGAGGCCGACGGTTGGCCTCCTTTGGCTATAAATGTGAGGAAGGGGCGGATCCCCCTGTCCATCTTTCCTTCATCTTGCTCCCGTCTGCTTATTTGCTCTCTGTCTTGCTCCCATGGCATCGCCGAAGAGGTTCTCAGCGGCCGAGAAGGTGAATGCCCCCAAGGAGGGGCCAGCCTCTCCCCCTCCCAAGAGGGGCCGCGACCGTCCCCGCAAGCACCCTGCGGTCCCTCCGGCAGCACCGAGGGGGCACAGGCACCCGCCCCCCCAAAGGCAGCGTTTCTCCATGCGTCTGTGATGGCACCTCCTCCCGCGGCGGGGGCCACCGGCTCTGGAGCAGCCCCCATGATTAAGGGAGGCGCGCCATGGTCGTGTGCCCGCCTCAGTCACGCTTTTCCTCGCTGGAGGTGCTCCCTGAGTTCATGCTGTGGTCGGAGAGTCCGGCTGGCACCTTGCTCCGGCTCCCACGCTTCTTCTTCGGCGAGCTTCCTTCCTCGGGGCTTGCCGGTTGATACGTCTCCGTCGTATCTATAATTTTTGATTGTTACATGCCAATATTATTCAACTTTCATATACTCTTGGCAACTTTTTATACTATTTTTGGGACTAACATATTGATCCAGTGCCCAGTGCCAGTTCCTGTTTGTTGCATGTTTTATGTTTCGCAGAAACCCAATATCAAACGGAGTCCAAATGGGATAAAGACGGATGGAGAATTATTTTGGAATATTTGTGATTTTTGAGAGGAAAAATCAACACGAGACGGTGCCCGAGAGGGCCACGAGACAGGGGGGCGCGCCCCAGGGAGGCAGGCGCGCCCTGGACCCTCCTGGGCCCCCCGTAAGGCAGTTGACGCTCTTCTCTTTCCTCAAGAAAGCTAATTTTATGAGAAAGATCTGGGCGAAAGATTCACCCCAATCGGAGTTATGGATCTCCGGATTTAAAAGAAACGATGAAGGGGAAGGATCTGGGAAAGCAGAAACAGAGAGAAACAGAGAGATAGATCTAATCTCGGAGGGGCTCTTGCCCCTCCCACACCATGGGAGCCAAGGACCAGAGGGGAAACCCTTCTACCATCTATGGCGGAGGTCAAGGAAGAAGAATAAGAAGGGGTCCCTCTCCCCCTTGCTTCCGGTGGCGCCGAAACGCTGCCGGGGGCCATCATCATCACCGCAATCTTCACCAACACCTCCGCTATCTTCACCAACATCTCCATCACCTTCCCCCCATCTATATTCAGCGGTCCACTCTCCCTCAACCCGTTGTACCCTCTACTTGAACATGGTGCTTTATGCTTCATATTATTATCCAATGATGTGTTGCCATCCTATGATGTCTGAGTAGATTTTTGTTGTCCTATCGGTGATTGATGAATTGTTATGATTGGTTTGAGTTGCATGTTTAATTATTGGTGCTGTCCTATTGTGCCCTCCGTGTCGCACAAGCGTGAGGGATTCGCGCTGTAGGGTTTGCAATATGTTCATGATTTGCTTATGGTGGGTGGCGTGAGTGAACAGAAGCACATACCCGAGTAAGTAGGTTGTTTGCGTATGGGATAAAGGGGACTTGATGCTTTAATGCTATGGTTGGGTTTTACCTTAATGAATCTTTAGTAGTTGCGGATGCTTGCTAGAGTTCCAATCATAAGTGCATATGATCCAAGAAGAGAAAGTATGTTAGCTTATGCCTCTCCCTCAAATAGAATTGCAACAGTGATTACCGGTCTAGTTATCGATTGCCTAGGGACAAATAACTTTCTCGTAACAAAAAGCTCTCTACTAATATTTACTTTATTGCTTCTTTATCTAAACAACCCCTACCTTTTATTTACGTGCTCTTTATTATCTTGCAAACCTATCCAACAACACTTGCAAAGTCCTTCTAGTTTCATACTTGTTCTAGGTAAAGCGAACACTAAGCGTGCGTAGAGTCATATCAGTGGCAGATAGGACTTGACAGAATATTTGTTCTACCTTTAGCTCCTTGTTGGGTTCGACACTCTTACTTATCGAAAGAGGCTACAATTATCCCGTATACTTGCGGGTTATCACCGGCCTCTGGCTGCAGGCTGATGGGTGCTGTAGCAGAGCCTCGTGGGTTAGCACCAAGATCTCCGCCTCTGGCAGCGTGGTGCTGGCCCGTGTCTGGCAGACCTTCGCTCACGCGCGTGGCCTGGGCGGAAGGTGCACCCTCCACTTCAAGTACGATGGCCTGGCGACCTAATACATCTCCAACGTATCTATAATTTATGAAGCATTCATGCTATATTATTATCTGTTTTGAATGATTATGGGCTTTATTATACACTTTTATATTACTTTTGGGACTAACCTATTAACCGGAGGCCCAGCTCATATTGCTGTTTTATTGCCTGTTTCAGTATTTTAAAGAAAAGGAATATCAAACGGAGTCCAAACGGAATGAAACCTTCGGCAACGTGATTTTTTGGAAGATTATCATCCTGGAGACTTTGAATTCACGTCAGAAGATACTCAAGGAGCCCAGGAGATAGGGGGGCGCCCCCCCTACTAGGCGCACCCCCCTATCTCGTGGACCCCTCGAGCACCCACCCGACCGACTTCTTTCGCCTATATAAGCCTATGTACCCTAAAACCATTGAAAATCAAGATAGATCGGGAGTTCCGCCGCCGCAAGCCTCTCTAGCCACCAAAAACCTCTCAGGAGCCTGTTCCGGCACCCTGCCGGAGGGGGAATCCATCACCGGTGGCCATCTTCATCATCCAGACGCTATCCATGACAAGGAGGGAGTAGTTCACCCTCGGGGCTGAGGGTATGTACCAGTAGCTATGTGTTTGATCTCTCTCTCTCGTGTTCTCTCTCATGTTCCCTCTATGGCACGATCTTGATGTATCCCGAGCTTTTCTATTATAGTTGGATCTTATGATGTTTCTCCCACTCTACTCTCTTGTGATGAATTGAGTTTCCCTCTTGAAAGTTATCTTATCGGGTTGAGTCTTTATTTGAGAACACTTGATGTATGTCTTGCCGTGATTATCTGTGGTGACAATGGGATATCATGTGCCACTTGATGTATGTTTTGGTGACCAACTTGCGGGTTCCGCCCATAAACCTATGCATAGGGGTTGGCACGCGTTCTTGACTCTCCGGTAGAGACTTTGGGGCATGATACGAACATTTTGGAGCATGCTTTTATATCAATATTTATTGCATTATGGGATGTCAGTACACATTATATCTCAATACTTATGGCTATTCTCTCTTATTTTACAAGGTTTACCATGAAGAGGGGGAATGCCGACAGCTGGAATTCTGGCTGGAAAAGGAGCAAACGTTGCAGACCTATTATGCACAACTCCAAAAGTCCTGAAACTCCACGAAACAACTTTTTGGATTTATTAAGAATTTATGAGCGAAAGAAATAGGCCAGGAGGCCCACACCATGTCCAGGAGAGCCTCCTATCTCCTGGGCCCCCTGGTGGGCCTCTGGCGTCCATCTTTTGCTATATCATCACCCTTACCCTGGAAAAAATCGTGGGCAAGCTTACGGGACGAAACTCCGCCGCCACGAGGCGGAACCTTGGTGGAATCAATCTAGGGCTCTGGCGGAGCTATTTTGTCGGGGACACTTCCCTCTGGGAGGGGGAAATCATCACCAACGTCATCACCAATGATCCTCTCATCGAGAGGGGGTCAATCTCCATCAACATCTTCACCAGCACCATCTCCTCTCAAAATCCTAGTTCATCTCTTGTATCCAAGCTTGTATCAAAACCACAAATTGGTACCTATGGGTTGCTAGTAGTGTTGATTACTCCTTGTAGTTGATACTAATTGGTTTACTTGGTGGAAGATCATATGTTCATATCCTTTATGCATATTATTACTCCTTTGATTATGAACATGAATATGCTTTGTGAGTAGTTATGTTTGTTCCTGAGGACATGGGTGAAGTCTTGCTATTAGTAGTCATGTGAATTTGGTATTCGTTCTATATTTTGATGAGATGTATGTTGTCTTTCCTCTAGTGGTGTTATGTGAACGTCGACTACATGACACTTCACCATTATTTGGGCCTAGAGGAAGGCATAGGGAAGTAATAAGTAGATGATGGGTTGCTAGAGTGACAGAAGCTTAAACCCTAGTTTATGCATTGCTTCGTTCGGGGTTGATATGGACCCATATGTTTAATGTTGTGGTTAGGTTTACCTTAATACTCCTTCTTGTAGTTGCGGATGCTTGCAATAGGGGTTAATCATAAGTGGGATTCTTGTCCAAGTTAGGGCAGTACCCAAGTGTTGGTTCACCCACATATCAAATTATCAAAGTACCGAACGCGAATCTTACGAACGCGATGAAACTAGCTTGACAATAATTCCCAATGTGTCCTCGGGAGCTCCTTCCTCATTATTAGAATTTGTCCAGGCTTATCCTTTGCTACATAAAGGATTGGGCCACCTTGCTGCACTTTATTTACTTTATTTACTTTTTGCTCGTTACTATTTATCTTATCACAAAACTGTCTATCACCTACTATTTCAGTGCTTGCAGAGAAAACCTTACTGAAAACCGCTTATCATTTCCTTCTGCTCCTCATTGGGTTCGACACTCTTACTTATCGAAAGGACTATGATAGATCCCCTACACTTGTGGGTCATCAAGATTCTTTTCTGGCGCCGTTGCCGGGGAGTGTAGCGCTTTTGGTGAGCGGAACTTGGTAAGGAAACATTTATATAGTGTGCTGAAATTTTCTGTTACTTGTCACTATGGAAACTAATCCTTTGAGGGGCTTGTTTGGGGTATCTTCACCCCAACCAGAAGAGCAAAGAGATGCTCCTCAACCTACTGAACCTTATGAAAATATTCACTTTGAGATTCCTTTGGGTATGATAGAAAAACTGCTAGCTAATCCTTTTGCAGGAGACGGAACATTGCATCCCGACTTACACCTTATCTTTGTGGATGAAGTTTGTGGATTATTTAAGCTTGCAGGTATCCCCGATGATGTTGTCAAAATGAAGGTCTTCCCTTTATCTTTGAAGGGAGATGCAATGACATGGTATAGGCTATGTGATGATACGAGATTTTGGAATTATAAGCGACTGAAGTTGGAATTTCACCAGAAGTTCTACCCTATGCATCTTGTTCATCGTGATCGTAATTACATATATAATTTCTAGCCTCGCAAAGGAGAAAGCATCGGTCAAGCTTGGGGGAGGCTTAAGTCAGTGTTATATTCATGCTCCAATCATGAGCTCGCTCAGGAAATGATTATTCAGAATTTTTATGCTCGGCTTTCTCTTGATAATCGCAACTTGCTCGATCCTTCCTGTGCTGGTTCCTATATGCTGAAGACTATTGATTTCAAATGGGACTTATTGGAAAGAATTAAACGCAACTCTGAAGATTGGGGTTTCGACGATGGTAAGGAGTCAGGTATGACACCTATGTTTGATTGTGTTAAATCTTTTATGGATACCGATGCTTTCCGTGGATTTAGCTCTAAGTATGGACTTGACTCTGAGATAGTAGCTACTTTTTGTGAAACTTTTGCTACTCACGTTGATCTCCCTAAAGAGAAGTGGTTTAAATATAACCCTCCTGTTGAAGTGAAAGTAGTTGCAACTATTACAGTCGAAGAAAAGACTATCTCATATAGTGATCCTATTATTCGTACTGCTTATGTTGAAAAACCTCCTTTTCATGTTAGGATAAAAGATCATGTTAAAGCTTCGACTGTTGTTCGTAAGAGTAATACTAGGACCTCTACACCTCCTGAGCAAATTAATGTTGAACCTAGTATTGCTATGATTAAAGATCTCTTGGATGTGGACTTAGATGGGCATGTTATCTCTTTCTTGGGTGAAACTGCTAATATTGCTAGAACTGATACTAAGACACGTAGACCTGTTGTAGGCACGCCTGTTATTCCTGTTAAAATAGGAGATCATTGTTATCATGGTTTATGTGATATGGGTGCTAGTGCTAATGTGATACCTTATGATCTTTATAAAGAAATTATGCACGATATCGCACCTATTGAATTAGAAGATATAGATGTTACTATTAAGCTTGCTAATAGGGACACCATTAAACCTTTTGGGATTGTTAGAGATGTTGAAGTATTGTGTGGGAAGATTAAATACCCTGCTGATTTTCTTGTTCTTGGTTCCCACAAGATGATTTTTGTCCCATTATTTTTGGTAGACCCTTCTTGAATACTGCTAGTGCTAAGATTGATTGTGAAAAGAATATTGTCACTGTTGTCTTAGATGGTATGTCTCATGAGTTTAATTTCACTAAGTTTAGTAGACAACCTCGTGAAAGGGAACCACCTAGTAAGGATGAAATTATTGGTCTTGCTTCCATTGCTGTTCCTCCAACTGATCCGTTAGAACAATATCTGTTAGACCACAAAAACGATATGTTTATGAAGGAAAGGGAAGAAATAGATGAAGTGTTCCTTAAACAAGAACCTATGCTAAAACATAACCTTCCCGTTGAAATTCTTGGGGATCCCCCTCCACCCAAGGGTGATCCCGTGTTCGAACTCAAACCATTACCTGATAATCTTAAGTATGCTTATCTTGATGAAAAAGAAATATATCCTGTTATTATTAGTGCTAACCTTTCAGAGAAAGAAGAAGAAAGATTATTGAAAACTCAGAAGAAGCACTGAGCTGCTATTGGATACACTCTGGACGATCTTAAGGGCATTAGTCCCACATTATGTCAACACAAAATTTTCCTCAAAGACGATTAAATCCTAAAATGAAGGAAGTGGTAAGAAAGGAGATTCTAAAACTCCTTGAGGCAGGTATTATTTACCCCGTTGCTGATAGTGAATGGGTAAGCCCTGTCCATTGTGTCCCTAAAAGGGGAGGTATTACCGTTGTTCCTAATGATAAAGATGAATTGATCCCGCAAAGAATTATTACAGGCTATAGAATGGTAATTGATTTCCGTAAGTTAAATAAAGCTACTAAGAAAGATCATTACCCTTTACCTTTTATTGATCAAATGCTAGAAAGGCTATCCAAACACACACATTTTGGCTTTCTAGATGGTTATTCTAGCTTCTCTCAAATACCCGTGTCAGCGGGAGATCAGTCAAAAACTAATTTTACTTGCCCTTTTGGTACTTTTGCTTATAGACGTATGCCTTTTGGTTTATGTAATGCACCTGCTACCTTTCAAAGATGCATGATGGCTATATTTTTTGATTTTTGTGAAAAGATTTGTGAGGTATTCATGGATGACTTCTCTGTTTATGGATCCTCTTTTGATGATTGTTTGAGCAACCTTGATCGAGTTTTGCAGAGATGCAAAGACACTAGTCTCATCCTGAATTGGGAAAAGTGTCACTTGATGGTTAATGAAGGCATTGTCTTGGGGCACAATATCCCCGAGAGAGGTATTAAAGTTGATAAAGTCAAAGTTGATGCTATTGAAAAGATGCCATGTCCCAAGGACATAAAAGGTATAAGAAGTTTCCTTGGTCATGCCGACTTTTATAGGAGGTTCATTAAGGACTTTACTAAAATCGCTAGGCCTCTGACTAATTTATTGCAAAAAGATATTCCTTTCGTCTTTGATGATGATTGTGTAGAAGCATTTGAAACACTTAAGAAAGCTTTGATCACAACACCTATTGTTCAGCCACCTGATTGGACTTTGCCATTTGAAATTATGTGTGATGCTAGTGATTATGCTGTAGGTGCTGTTTTAGGGTAAAGAGTCGATAAGAAATTGAATGTTATCCATTATGCTGGTAAGACTCTTGATATTGCCCAGAGAAATTATGCTACTACTGAAAAAGAGTTCTTAGCAGTTGTGTTTGCATGTGATAAGTTTAGACCTTATATTGTTGATTCCAAAGTTACTATTCACACTGATCATGCTGCTATTAAATATCTTATGGAAAAGAAAGATGCTAAGCCTAGACTCATTAGATGGGTTCTCTTGCTCCAAGAATTTGACTTGCATATTATTGATAGAAAGGGAGCTGAGAACCTCATTGCAGACAACTTGTCTAGGTTAGAGAATGTTCTTGATGACCCACTGCCTATTAATGATAGTTTTCCTATTGAACAATTAGCGGTTGTCAATGCTTCTCGTACTGCTCCGTGGTATGCTGATTATGCTAATTACATTGTTGCTAAATATATACCACCTAGTTTCACATACCGACAAAAGAAAAAGTTCTTTTATGATTTAAGACATTACTTCTGGGATGTTCCACACCTTTATAAGGAAGGAGTAGATGGTATTATTAGACATTGTGTGCCTGAGCATGAACAGGAAAAAAATCCTATGCAAGTGTCACTCTGAATCTTATGGAGGACACCACGCTGGAGATAGAACTGCACACAAGGTACTACAATCTGGTTTTTATTGGCCTACTCTCTTCAAAGATGCTCGTAAGTTTGTCTTATCTTGTGATGAATGTCAACGAATAGGTAACATTAGTAGACGTCAAGAAATGCCTATGAATTATTCCCTTGTTATTGAACTGTTTGACGTTTGGGGCTTTGATTATATGGGACCTTTTCCTGCCTCCAATGGTTATACACATATTTTAGTTGCTGTTGATTACGTTACTAAGTGGGTAGAAGCTATTCCAACTAGTAGTGCTGATCATAACACTTCTATTAAAATGCTTAAAGAAGTTATTTTTCCGAGGTTTGGAGTCCCTAGATATCTTATGACCGATGGTGGTTCACACTTTATTCATGGTGCTTTCCATAAGATGCTTGCTAAGTATGATGTCAATCATAGAATCGCATCTCCTTATCACCCGCAGTCTAGTGGTCAAGTAGAGTTGGGCAATAGAGAGCTCAAATTAATTTTGCAAAAGACTGTGAATAGATCTAGAAAGAATTGGTCCAAAAAACCAGATGATGCATTATGGGCCTATAGAACTGCATACAAAAATCCTATGGGCATGTCTCCATATAAGATGGTTTATGGAAAAGCATGTCATTTACCTCTTGAACTTGAACATAAAGCATATTGGGCTATTAAAGAGCTCAATTATGACTTCAAACTTGCAGGTGAGAAGAGGTTGTTTGATATTAGCTCACTTGATGAATGGAGAACCCAAGCTTATGAGAATGCCAAGTGAGGGAGTCCCGGATTAGGGGTTGTCCGGATGGCCGGACTACGACCTTTGTTCGGACTCCCGGACTATGAAGATACAAGATTGAAGACTTCGTCCCGTGTCCGGATGGGACATTCCTTGGCGTGGAAGGCAAGCTTGGCGATACGGATATGTAGATCTCCTCCCATTGTAACCGACTCTATGTAACCCTAGCCCTCTCTGGTGTCTATATAAACCGGAGAGTTTTAGTCTGTAGGACGAACAACAATCATACCATAGGCTAGCTTCTAGGGTTTAGCCTCTCTGATCTCGTGGTAGATCTACTCTTGTACTACCTATATCATCAATATTAATCAATCAGGAGTAGGGTTTTACCTCCATCGAGAGGGCCCGAGCCTAGGTAAAAACATCGTGTCCCTTGTCTCCTGTTACCATCCGCCTAGACGCACAGTTCGGGACCCCCTATGTAGCGACCAGACCTCAAACAGTCTGATCTCCGTACTCAGTGTCATCCCTGGATCAGTAATGCTGACACCACACAGTACTTGGAGGATTTATAACAGAGTAGCAATCACACACTTATTACATCGAATGTCTCAAGAGAGAAATTACTGAAATAAATATGGCTTAAGGCCATCTAAAAACGATAACAGCGGAAGTCTTGGAAGATAAGCGAGTCCATCAACTCCAACGGCATCACTGAGTTCAGAACCATGACCTAAAAGCATCTTACTCGACGTCTGAAAAGTCTGCAACATGAAACGTTGCAGCCCGAAAACGGGTCAGCACATGGAATATGCTGGCAATGTAACACATAGAGGATAATAATGGATTAAGCTATACTACATGCATATTTGGCTGGTGGAAAAGCTCTATGGTTACAGTTTTGCATAAAGCCAATTTTTCCCTACTGCAAAGGAATAAATTTATTTAACTATCATGGTGGTTGTTAAACATTGAGAATGGTTGACAGCATTCTCAATCCCAATTAAAAGTACTCATTAAACCCAACAACATTAAATTAGAGTAACATGATGAGATTCACATGATATCCAAGTTCTAGATACTCAAGATGTCCATAACCGGGGACACGGCTAATCATGATTAGTTTATACGCTCTGCAGAGGTTTGCGCACTTTTCCCCACAAGACTCGATCGCCTCCGTTTGATTCCTCGCACTATATGGTGTTTGAGAAACGGATGACCGAGACATAGTCTTTCGGAAGCACTAGCACCTTACATGTGGGTAGACCGGTACACCTACTTTCCCCTACATCTGCTAGTCTACCCGTAAGAGTTCGCACAACTTAGTCAACTATGCCAGAGCCCATAATGGCTTGTGGCTGCACACGTAAGTTTCTAGTTTGAATAATCTCATGATCCCTTTGAGCCTGGGTGGCGGTCCGAAGAAATACAGGCAAGTCCTGATAGAAACCAGGTGCCTCAATCCACCCAGATGTGTGTTTAATTTGCCACCTTAAATAAACCATTGATTAACAATCTCACATTTGTCATGGATACACTCACCCAATCCACGTCTACTAGCATAGCATGGCATAATAAGCAAACGTAGAAGTAACTCCCAAAGGTTTGATAATAAAACAGGTAATAGGTACTACCTCAACTACTTCCCATCCCACAATTTAATTAGATCCTAATCATGCAATGTTTGTGGATTGATCTAATGCATAAAAACTGGGTAGAAGAAAAGGTATGATCAAAGTGTTACTTGCCTTGCTGATGATCCGCGAAACCTAGAGACTCAAAGTAACAGGCGACGCACTCCGGGTATTCTATCGCAGACAAACAACAAGCATACAATTAGTACGCATCTAAAGCATAGGTAAAACTCGAATAAACGATCTAACCAGAATGTTCAACTTAAGAACTCCGGTTTGCAAAAAGATTCAAATCGAACAAAGCAAAGAAAGTCAAACGGCGATAGAAAATAGGTTCGTTCTACTAATCTGGATCTAAGTCAAATTTTATAGAAGAAAAAACTTGTTTAAGTTGATTATTCGGAAAGAGGGTTTCGAGACGAAACTCCAGGCGCTTGAATCGCCTGATTCCGATAAACGAGCGAAAAGTTAAACTAAAACGAAAACCGGATCGGAATCACGATCAGAAAAATCGCGGATTAAATCCGAGAAAAAGAAAAACGACGTACGGGTTAACGAACGAACGTTTATTAACTAAGCTAATCTCACGAATACGTTCGTTAAAACGAACGAATGAGCGAACGCTCACTAATTAACTAAACCAAAAAAATAAAAACCAATCTAACGAAAAACCGAAAAAAACGAAGAAAAACCGCTCGGTTTTTATAAAAAAAACCTGCGACACGCGAATCGAGGCGGGGGCGGCGGCGAAGTCCGGCGACGCTCCGGCAGCGGCGGCGGAGTCCGGCGGCGGCGGCGGAGCTGGCGGCGGCGGTGTTTAGGGTTAGGGTTTGGGCGCGGCGGCTGGGCTGGCGGCGGTGGCGACTTGGGCCTGGGGCGGGGCAGCTGACGGGCCTGGGGGCGCCGGGGTGGCGCTTTATATAGTGCCCCCCGAGCGGAGTCCCGCTCGGGCACGGCCCAGAGGCGGTTCGCATTTTTTTAAATAATTCCGCACAGAAGAAAAATAAAAAGAAATACTAAACTGACTCCAAAAATCCCGAAATAAATTTTCCCTGGTTTCTAAAATCAAGCCGGACAAGATGAACATTTATTTGGGGCCTAAATGCATTTTTTGAAAAACGCGCATTTTCCTAAATTCAAATAAAAGGCGAAAAACTCCAAAATAAATCTTATTTGATTTTTTTATTAAATCTTCATTATTTCTTTATTTTGGGAAAGTCATTTTATTCCCTCTCTGAATTTTTGGTAGTAGAAATAATTGAAGATAAAATAAATAAAATCAAATGATCCTATTTTCAAAATTTGAGAAAACTCAAATAAGAAAATAACGAAATCCCCAACTCTCTCCGTGGGTCCTTGAGTTGCGTGGAATTTCTAGGATCGAGCCAACAATGTAACAAAATTATGATATGCAATGATGATCTATGTATAACATTCCAAATTGAAAATTTGGGATGTTACAAACCTACCCCCCTTAAGATGAATCTCGCCCTCGAGATTCGGGTTGGCTAGCAAATAGGTGAGGGTGGTCCTTGAGAAGATCTTCCTCTGGCTCCCAGGTGGCTTCCTCCTCGGTGTGGTGGCTCCACTGAACCTTGCAAAACTTGATAACCTTACTGCAGGTAACTCGGCTGGCATATTCCAAAATCTTAACTGGTTTCTCTTCATAAGTCAAATCATCTTTCAACTGAATTGCTTCTAGTGGCACTGTATCTCTCAGTGGTATATCCACCATCTCTGCGTGACATTTCTTCAACTGTGAAACATGGAACACATCGTGAACTCCTGACAATCCCTCAGGTAATTCCAACTTGTACGCTACTTCTCCCACGCATTCCAAAACTTTGTATGGTCCCACAAAACGTGGCGCTAACTTCCCTTTAACACCAAAACGCTTAACTCCTCGAAGTGGAGATACCCGAAGATAAACACTGTCTCCGACTTCGTATTCTGTCTCCTTGCGTTTTGAATCTGCATAGCTCTTCTGCCTTGACTGAGCTACCTTGAGCCTGTCGCGAATCAACTTTATCTTCTGTTCAGACTCCTTAATCAAATCCGGTCCAAATAACTGGCGGTCTCCAACCTCATCCCACAACAACGGGGTTCTGCACCTCCTTCCGTACAAGGCTTCGAAAGGGGCCATCTTCAAACTGGACTGATAACTGTTGTTGTAAGAAAACTCCGCGTATGGCAAGTTGTCATCCCGACTTGATCCATAATCCAAAACACAAGCTCTAAGCATATCCTCCAAAATCTGATTGACTCTCTCGGTCTGTCCATCTGTCTGTGGGTGGAAAGCTGTGCTAAACTCCAGCCTGGTTCCCAATGTTTTATGTAACTATTTCCAGAACTTTGAGGTGAATTGGGTTCCTCTATCTGATACGATACTCCTCGGAACTCCATGCAAACATACAATCCTTGTCATGTATATCTTAGCCAATTTGGCACTGCTGTAGGTAGTCTTTACTGGGATGAAATGAGCTACCTTTGTCAAACGATCGACTACAACCCAAATTGAGTCATAGCCTGAACGAGTCCTAGGCAATCCCGTGATGAAATCCATGCCTAGTTTGTCCCACTTCCATTCGGGTATAGGCAATGGCTGCAACAATCCGGCTGGCTTCTGGTGTTCTGCTTTCACCCTCTGACATACATCACACACTGCTACATACTCTGCAATATCCTTCTTCATTCTGGTCCACCAAAAAGTTTCCTTTAAATCCAAATACATCTTGGTATTTCCGGGGTGAATCGAATATGGTGAATCATGTGCCTCTTGCAGAATCAACTTCCTGATCTCCGGGTCATTGGGCACATAAACACGGTCCTCAAATCATAGGGTATCGTACTCATCCTCACGAAATCCCTTAGCCTTCCCTTCGCTCATTTTCTCCTTAATGGAAACAACTTCCTTATCTGTCTTTTGAGCTTCTCTGATTTTATCCATCAACGTAGAATGAATCTCCATTGCTGCTACATAGCCCCTCGAAACTATCTCCAAACATAGTTCATGAAGATCCTCGGCTAACTCCTTGGGTATTTCTCCCGTCATTAGTGTATTGACGTGGCTCTTACGGCTCAACGCGTCTGCTACAACGTTAGCCTTCCCGGGGTGATAATGCAATCTCATATCATAATCCTTAATAAGCTCCAACCATCTCCTCTGCCTGAGATTTAACTCCTTCTGTGTGAAGATGTACTTCAAACTCTTGTGATCCGTGTACACCTCACAATGATTTCCTATGAGAAAATGTCTCCACATTTTCAGTGCGTGCACTACGGCTGCTAACTCCAAATCATGAGTAGCATAATTCAACTCATGAGGCTTAAGCTGTTGTGAAGCATATGAAACAACTCTTCCCTCCTGCATAAGCACTACTCCAAGTCCTCGACATGAAGCGTCGCAATACACTTCATAATCCTTAGTCTGATCTGGCAGAATTAATACTGGTGAGGTGACCAAATGTTTCTTCAATTCCTGGAAACTAGCCTCACACTCCTGAGTCCAAATGAACTTAGTATCCTTCTTCAACAACTCTGTCATAGGCTTCGCAATCTTCGAGAAATTTTCAATGAATCTCCGGTAGTATCCTGTGAGTTCAGGGAAACTCCGGATTTCTCCAACTGTTGTTGGTGCTTCCCAATTTGTCATAGTGACAACTTTAGTGGGGTCTACTGCGATACCTTCTCCGGATATAACATGTCCGAGAAATCCAACTTCCTCCAGCCAAAACTCACACTTGCTGAACTTGGCGTATAGCTGATGTTCTCTGAGCTTCTCGAGTACCATACACAAGTGTTCCTTATGTTCCTCTTCATTCTTCGAGTACACCAAAATATCATCAATGAACACCACGACGAACTTATCCAAAAACCGCATAAACACCTTGTTCATCATGTTCATAAAATAGGCTGGGGCGTTAGTCAGACCAAATGACATAACGGTATACTCATACAGCCCGTACCTGGTGGTAAAAGCCGTCTTCGGTATATCCTGCTCCCGAATCTTCAACTGATGGTATCCTGATCGCAAATCGATCTTGGAAAACACCTTAGCTCCTTGCAACCGATCAAACAGATCATTGATCATTGGTAGTGGGTACTTGTTCTTGATTGTTACTTCATTCAATCTGTGATAATCAACAACCATTCTTAACGATCCATCCTTCTTCTCCACCAGAAGTACTGGCGATCCGCAAGGCGAAGAACTTGGGTGAATAAAACCTTTGTCCAACAGCTCCTTAATCTGCTTCTTAATTTCCTCCAAATCTTGGGCTGGCATCCTGTACGGTCTCTTGGATATCGGCCCCGTGCCTGGCAGTAGTTCAATTAAGAACTCAATGTCTCTATCCGGTGGCATGCCTGGCAACTCTTCTGGAAATACATCGGGGAAATCCTTTACCACTGGTACTTCCTCCTGCCAAACTCCTGATAAGGAATTTACATGTGCTCTCCTCGTCTCATGCCGTGATACATACTTGATTCTTATTCCTTCTGGTGTCGTAAGCAAAATTGTCCTGCTGGTGCAATCAATGTTTCCTCCATACATCGACAGCCAATCCATGCCAAGAATTACATCCAAACCTTGGGATTCCAATATAATCAAATCCGTTGGGAAAACATGCCTTCCTATACTTAATGGCACCTGAAAGCATCCTTGATTGACCATAAACTCAGCTCCCGGTGAACTCACTAGCATAGTGTCTTAAGCGTCTTAGTGGGCAGGCTATACTTATCCACAAATCCCCTTGATATGTATGAATGCGATGCACCAGTATCGAAAAGAACAACTGCAGTAAATGCCTTAACCAAAAACTTACCTATTACTGCGTCTGGCTGAGCCTCAACCTCCTCCACGGTAACATGGTTCACTTGCCCCCTGTTGAAAGGGTTCAGCTTCTTTCCTGAGCTTCCATTGCCATTTCCATTTTGGGCTTCTGGGCAATCATTTGCATAATGCCCAGTCTTACGGCACTTATAACAAGTGATATGGCTCAGGTCTGCCTTGGATGGTGTTGACGGGTTGGTGCGGCTTTGTCCATTGCTTCCTCCATTCCCGTTTCCATTCTTTGTGCCATTATGATTGTGCAAGCTGCCTCCTCCGTGAGTATGCTGAAAATGTCCTCCTAACTTTGGGGTAAAGCGTGGTTTCTGCTGAGCTCCAAAATTGTACTTCCCCTGTCCATACTTCCTCTTTCGATTATCAATCTGTTGCTGCTTCCCCTCAATCATAAGAGCACGATCTACTAACTCATGGTAGTTATTGAAAGTGGCTACCATCAACTGCATGCTCATCTCATCATTCAGTTCTTCTAGAAACTTCTCCTGCTTAGCTGCATCCGTAGCAACGTCATCTGGGGCATAACGTGCTAGCTTACTGAAATCATCCACATACTGGCCAACTGTCCGTCCTCCTTGGCGTAAGTTGCGAAAATCACGCTTCTTCATGGCCATAGCTCCTGCTGAAACATGGGCAGTACGAAAAGCTTGCTGAAACTGATTCCATGTGACAGTGTCTACGGGGTAAGTGGCTGTGAAATTCTCCCACCATGCTGCTGCGGGTCCGTCAAGCTGATGTGCGGAAAACTTCACCTTTTCTCCATCTGTGCATCCTGCTGTGGTCAACTCCCTCCCTATCTTACGGAGCCAATCATCTGCTACTATCGGCTCGGTGCTACTGGAAAACACCGGCGGATTCAACCTTAAGAAACGTGCCAGATGGTCAACAGGTGGTGGTGGTGGTGGGTTGTTGTTGTTGTTGCCTTGGTTTTGTACCAATGTTTGAATCAAGGTATTCTGCTGCTGAATCAACTGAGTGATCTCTGGCGGGAAAACAAATCCAGGGTCGCGTCTCGGAGGCATCTGAGGGTTTAGAGGGGAGATGAGAGTTAAGAATAGAATGAGGTCTAGTGAGATAACACTACCCATATGCACATGAGACAAAAACACACAATATCATTCCAATCAATCAAACATGGGCATACAACGGTCTAACTATCATTACAAAGTGCTTGGTCTGAAATTAATTAAATGGTGGAAAATTCTACTACTGTTATGGTGGTCAACTAGAAAAACTGCTCCGATGCAGATTCCATGATATCTGCTCCAGCTTCATCAACATAGTCATCATCGCTGTCGTCGGGATCCGAGTCGGTGTCGTCGATGATGATATAGTTATCTGGACAAGTAGGTTCATCCTCTTCTCCTCTGGGTGCTGATCCTCCCATGAATACTCCAATCTTCTCCTTAAGGTCACCGTTCTGTCTTACTAGAGCGACGATTTCTTCCATATAGTCTTTACGTGTAGCCTTGAGTTCTTCTTCTAGCTCCTTGATCTTGGTCATAGCCTTCTGCAGATCCTCCATATCTGCGCACATCTGATTTTCCTGGCATCGGATGTGTTGGTTTAACTCCTGAATATAAGCTGCGATTGATCTGTCCTTCCTGGTGGTGATCATCTCCCAATGCTCATCTCGGCGCCCATAAATCTGGTAGATAGTATCCTTGAGGTCTTCTTTGTAAACTTCTCCAATCCGTCCCATGGCGATGTGAGCTGCCATGCTCTTTCCTAGGCTCCATGTTGGTACATCAAAGGTAAACTCTATTGGCTCAGTGGCTGGTGCAAATGTCCTTCCTGGAATGTAGACTTGAATCCTCCAGCGCTCCTCTTCGGGTAAAGTGGCATTGAAAGTCCCGGTGAAACTTGGCACTCCTATGTTCAAGTATCTAGTGGCTTCCTTCAAGTGATATCCAAAAGGTGAGTTCTCATCTGGTTGTGCGAACTTGATCCTTGCATCCGCCATCCTAAAGAATAGAAAAGATGAGGAGTCAGAAATGAGAAGAAAGAGTAGTGATCTAGGGTTTAAGCTTAGTGGCCGTGTCCTACAGTCAGCGTGTGCTCTGATACCACCTTGTAGCGACCAAACCTCAAACAGTCTGATCTCTGTGCTCAGTGTCATCCCTGGATCAGTAATGCTGACACCACATAGTACTTGGAGGATTTATAACAGAGTAGCAATCACACACCTATTACATCGAATGTCTCAAGAGAGAACTTATTGAAATAAATATGGCTTAAGGCCATCTAAAAACGATATCAGCTGAAGTCTTGGAAGATAAGCGAGTCCATCAACTCCAACGGCATCACTGAGTATAGAACCACGACCTAAAAGCATCTTACTCGACGTGTGAAAAGTCTGCAACATGAAACGTTGCAGCCCGAAAATGGGTCAGCACATGGAATATGCTGGCAATGTAACACATAGAGGATAACAATGGATTAAGCTATACTACATGCATATTTGGCTGGTGGAAAAGCTCTATGGTTACAGTTTTGCATAAAGCCAATTTTTCCCTACTGCAAAGGAATAAATTTATTTAACTATCATGGTGGTTGTTAAACATTGAGAATGGTTGACAGCATTCTCAATCTCAATTAAAAGTACTCATTAAACCCAACAACATTAAATTAGAGTAACATGATGAGATTCACATGATATCCAAGTTCTAGATACTCAAGATGT
Source organism: Triticum dicoccoides (assembly GCF_002162155.2). Lineage (NCBI taxonomy): Eukaryota > Viridiplantae > Streptophyta > Magnoliopsida > Poales > Poaceae > Triticum > Triticum dicoccoides. The sequence goes on along the minus strand of NC_041389.1, from coordinate 411,137,154 downwards.
CCATAACCGGGGACACGGCTAATCATGATTAGTTTATACACTCTGCAGAGGTTTGCACACTTTTCCCGACAAGACTCGATCGCCTCTGTTTGATTCCTCGCACTACATGGTGTTTGAGAAACGGATGACCGAGACACAGTCTTTTGGAAGCACTAGCACCTTGCATGTGGGTAGACCGGTACACCTACTTTCCCCTACATCTGCTAGTCTACCCGTAAGAGTTCGCACAACTTAGTCAACTATGCCAGAGCCCATAATGGCTTGTGGCTGCACACATAAGTTTCTAGTTTGAATAATCTCATGATCCCTTTGAGCCTGGGTGGCGGTCCGAAGAAATACATGCAAGTCCTGATAGAAATTAGGTGCCTCAATCCACCCAGATGTGTGTTTAAGTTGCCACCTTAAATAAACCATTGATTAACAATCTCACATCTGTCATGGATACACTCACCCAATCCATGTCTACTAGAATAGCATGGCATAATAAGCAAACGTAGAAGTAACTCCCAAAGGTTTGATAATAAAACAGGTAATAGGTACTACCTCAACTACTTCCCATCCCACAATTTAATTAGATCCTAATCATGCAATGTTTGAGGATTGATCTAATGCATAAAAACTGGGTAGAAGAAAAGGTATGATCAAAGTGTTACTTGCCTTGCTGATGATCCGCGAAACCTAGAGACTCGAAGTAACAGGCGGCGCACTCTGGGTATTCTATCGCAGACAAAAAACAAGCATACAATAAGTACTCATCTAATGCACAGGTAAAAATCGAATAATCGATCTAACCAGAATGTTCCGAACTCCGGTTTGCAAAAAGATTCAAATCGAACAAAGCAACGAAAGTCAAACGGCGAAAGAAAACGGCTTCGTTCTACTAATCTAGATCTAAGTCAAATTTTACAGAAGCAAAAACTTGTTTAAGTTGATTATTCGGAAAGAGGGTTTCTAGACGAAACTCCAGGCGCTTGAATCGCCTGATTCCGATAAACGAGCGAAAAGTTAAACTAAAACGAAAACCGGATCGGAATCGTGATCAGAAAAATCGCGGATTAAATCCGAGAAAAAGAAAAACGACGAACGGGTTAACGAACGAACGTTCATTAACTAAACTAATCTGACGAATACGTTCGTTAAAACGAACGAACGAGCGAATGCTCGCTAATTAACTAAACCGAAAAAAAATAAACTGATCTAACGAAAAACCGAAAAAAAAACCAGAGGAAAACTGCTCGGTTTTTATAAAAAAAACCTGCGACATGCGAATCGAGGCAGCGGCGAACCTCGGCGGCGGCGGTGGCGAAGTCCGGCGACGCTCCGGCGGCGGCGGGCGGCAACGGCGGCGGCGGCAGATCTGGCGGCGGCGGTGTTTAGGGTTAGGGTTTGGGCGCGGCGGCTGGGCTGGCGGCGGCGGCGACTTGGGCCTGGGGCGGGGCGGCTGACGGGACTGGGGGCGCCGGGGTGGCGCTTTATATAGTGCCCCCCGAGCGGAGTCCCGCTCGGGCACGGGCCAGAGGCGGTTCGCGTTTTTTTAAATAATTCCACGCAGAAGAAATATAAAAAGAAATACTGAACGGACTCCAAAAATCCCGAAATAAATTTTCCCCGCCTTCTAAAATCAAGCCGGACAAGATGAACATTTATTTGGGGCCTAAATGCATTTTTGAAAAACGCGCATTTTTCCTAAATTCAAATAAAAGGCGAAAAACTCCAAAATAAATCTTATTTGATTTTTTTATTAAATCTTCATTATTTCTTTATTTTGGGAAAGTCATTTTATTCTCTCTCTGAATTTTTGGTAGTAGAAATAATTGAAGATAAAATAAATAAAATCAAATGATCCTATTTTCAAAATTTGAGAAAACTCAAATAAGAAAATAACGAAATCCCCAACTCTCTCCGTGGGTCCTTGAGTTGCGTGGAATTTCTAGGATCGAGCCAACAATGCAACAAAATTATGATATGCAATGATGATCTATGTATAACATTCCAAATTGAAAATTTGGGATGTTACACCCTACCCGAGATCCGCCGGTTTTGATACCGACACCAAGCTTTTCAAAGAAAAAGTCAAACGCTGGCATGATAAGAGGATACAAAAGCGTGAGTTTAACGTAGGAGATTATGTGTTATTATTAAACTCTCGTTTAAGATTTTTTGCAGGAAAACTTCTCTCAAAATGGGAATGTCCCTACGTTATCGAGGAGGTCTATCGTTCTAGTGCTATAAAAATCAACAACTTCGAAGGCACAAATCCGAGGGTGGTTAATGGTCAAAGAATTAAAAACTATATTTCAGGTAATCCTATCAATGTTGAAACTAATATTATTGAAACCATAACCCCTGAGGAATACATAAGAGACACTATCCAGAACATTCCAGACTCCGAAAAGGCATAGGTACGTGGTACGGTAAGTAAACCGACTCCAAAACAACTCTAATGGCAATTTTTTATCAGTTTTGGATTATTTAAGAATTTTAGGAAGAAAGAAGTAGTCCGAAAGGGGCACGAGGCTCCCACAAGAGAGGAGGCCGCGCCCCCCTGTAGGGCACGCCCTCCTGTCTCGTGGGCACCTCGTGTGCTTCCCGGACTCCGTTTTCTTGTATGTTATGTATTTTGGTCGGTAAAAATTCATTATATATACTCCTGAAGGTTTTGACCACCGTATCACGCAAATATCCTCTGTTTTCGTTTCGAGCTGTTCTTGTTGCAGATTTGGAACAAGATGTCGTCCCAAGATTCAGAGGGAGAGAGCTACATAGATGATTATATTGCAAATCCAAAAGTATATGGGGATGTGGAACATTATGGCTAGACCACAGAGGAAGAAGAAGACTATGATCCAAGGAGGAAGGAGGAGACAAGCTCTGATGAAGAGGATGATCCACTACCTCAACCTGGTGATATGCATGTGGAGTTCAAAAAGTCAAGCCTCCCTAAGGTCCAATCTATCCCACCACGTTTTTTGCAGGATAGCAAGGCAGCACTATGCAAAAAGATAATGAAACTTGAGCTCGAGAATGAGGATCCGAGGGAGGAAAATTTTAGCCTCAGACACAGGCTAGAGAAGAAAAATGCAACAACTCCTACTTCACCACCTCCGGAGAAATAATCACATGGGTATGGGCACTCCCCTTGGCAACTGCCAAGCTTGGGGGAGGTGCCCCGGTATCGTATCACCATCACACTCCTATCTTTACCGCTTTATTTAGTTCGATTCTTTTAGTAGTATCTTGATCTAGTAGATTGAAGTTTTGATATCAAGTAGTTTTGAGTTTTGCATTGTGATCTCTTTATGTAAGCGAGTCCGTGTGCTATCTATAATAAAGATCAGTGTTGAGTCAAGGGGTTTGCTATGTTGCTATGATCTTGTGAAAGTAGAAAGAACAAAAGAGTTCATATTGATCTTATGGATAGTGATAACTTCACACATAGAAAGTATGAGGCATAAAAATTGTTGAGAGTTGATGAACGTAGCCTTGGTCATCGTTGTAATTAATAGGAAGTGATAAGGAAAGAGGGGTTCACATATAAATATATTATCTTGAAAATCTTTTATGATTGTGAAGCACTCATTAAGTATGACATGCTAAAAGAGTTGATGTTGGACAAGGAAGACAACGTAATGGTTTATGTTTTCCGACATCTTAGTTAAAGTATATTGTCATTGACCTTACAAACATGTTGAGCTTGCCTTCCCCCCTCATGCTAGCCAAAACTCCTTGCACCAAGTAGAGATACTACTTGTGCTTCCAAATACCCTCAAACCCAGTTTTGCCACGAGAGTCCACCATACCTACCTATGGATTGAGTAAGATCCTTCAAGTAAGTTGTCATCGGTGCAAGCAATAAAAATTGCTCTCTAAATATGTATGACTTATTAGTGCAGAGAAAATAAGCTTTGTACGAACTTGTTGTGGAAGTAATAAAAGCGATGGATTGCATAATAAAGGTCCACATACAAGGGGCAATATAAAGTGACATTCTTTTTCACTAAGATTTTGTGCATCAACCCTGAAAGCGCATGACAACCCCTGCTTCCCTCTACGAAGGGCCTATCTTTTACTTTATGCTTGAGTCAAGGTGATTTTCACCTTTCCCTTTTTCATTTTATCCTTTGGCAAGCTCCTCGTGTTTGAAAGATCATGATACATATATCCAATTGGATGTAAGTTGGCATAGGCTATTATTGTTGACATCACCTAAAGGTGAATACGTTGGGAGACAACACAATAAGCCCCTATCTTTCTTAGTGTCCGGCTGAAACTCTATAACCACAAGTATTGCGTGAGTGTTAGCAATTATGGGAGACTACGAGATAGTTGAGTATGTGAGCTTGTTGAAAAGCTCTATTATTGACTCTTTCTGATGTTACGATAAATTGCAATTGCTTTAATGACTGAGATTATAGTTTGTTAGTTCCCAATGAAGTTTATGAACCATACTTGACATTGTGAATTGCTTATTACTTGAGCATAGGAAATCATATGACAAAATCTATATATGTTGATGTTATTAGAATGATCATGATGCCCTCATGTCCGTATTTTATATTTATCGACACCTCTATCTCTAAACATGCAGACATATTTTTCGATTTCGGCTTCCACTTGAGGATAAGCGAGGTCTAAGCTTGGGGGAGTTGATACGTCCATTTTGCATCATGCTTTTATATCAATATTTATTGCATTACGGGTTGTCGTTACACATTATATCTCAATACTTATGGCTATTCTCTCTTATTTTACAAGGTTTACCATGAAGAGGGGGAATGCCGGCAGCTGGAAATCTGGCTAGAAAAGGAGCAAACGTTGGAAACCTATTCTGCACAACTCCGGAAGTCCTAAAACTCCATGAAACAACCTTTTGGATTTATTAAGAATTTATGAGCGAAAGAAATAGGCCAGGGGCCCACAACCCTATAGGGCGCGACCCCCTATCTCCTGGGCCCCCTGGTGGGCCACCGGCGTCCATCTTCTGCTATATCATCACCCTTCCACTCGAAAAAATCCTGGGCAAGCTTACGGGATGAAACTCCACCGCCACGAGGCGGAACCTTGGCAGAATCAATCTAGGGCTCTAGCGGAGTTGTTCTGCCGGGGACACTTCCCTCCGGGAGGGGGAAATCATCACCAACGTCATCACCAACGATCCTCTCATCGAGAGGGGGTCAATCTCCATCAACATCTTCACCAGCACCATGTCCTCTCAAAACCCTAGTTCATCTCTTGTATCCAATCTTGTATCAAAACCACAAATTGGTACCTGTGGGTTGCTAGTAGTGTTGATTACTCCTTGTAGTTGATACTAATTGGTTTACTTGGTGGAAGATCATATGTTCAGATCCTTTATGCATATTATTACTCCTATGATTATGAACATGAATATGCTTTGTGAGTAGTTACGTTTGTTCCGGAGGACATGGGGGAAGTCTTACTATTAGTAGTCATGTGAATTTGGTATTCGTTCGATATTTTGATGAGATGTATGTTGTCTTTCCTCTAGTGGTGTTATGTGAACGTCGACTACATGACACTTCACCATTGTTTGGGCCTAGAGGAAGGCATAGGGAAGTAATAAGTAGATGATGGGTTGCTAGAGTGACAGAAACTTAAACCCTAGTTTATGCGTTGCTTCGTTAGGGGTTGATATGGACCCATATGTTTAATGTTGTGGTTAGGTTTACCTTAATACTCCTTCTTGTAGTTGCGGATGCTTGCAATAGGGGTTAATCATAAGTGGGATGCTTGTCCAAGTTAGGGCAGTACCCAAGTGTTGGTGCACCCACATATCAAATTATCAAAGTACCGAACGCGAATCTTACGAACGTGATGAAACTAGCTTGACGATAATTCCCAATGTGTCCTCGGGAGCTCCTTTCTCATTATTAGAATTTGTCTAGGCTTATCCTTTGCTACATAAAGGATTGGTCCACCTTGATGCACTTTATTTACTTTATTTACTTTTTTCTCGTTACTATTTATCTTATCACAAAACTGTCTATCACCTACTATTTCAGTGCTTGCAGAGAAAACCTTACTGAAAACCGCTTATCATTTCCTTCTGCTCCTCGTTGGGTTCGACACTCTTACTTAGCGAAAGGACTACGATAGATCCCCTACACTTGTGGGTCATCATGGCACTCTTTGAAGTACTTTGTGTTGGTTGGATGAATCTGAGATTGTGTGATGCATATCGTATAATCATGCCCACGGATACTTGAGGTGATAATGGAATATCTAGGTGACATTAGGGTTTTGGTTGATTTGTGTCTTAAGGTGTTATTCTAGTACGAACTCTTTAATAGATCGATCCGAAAGAATAACTTTGAGGTGGTTTCATACCCTACCATAATCTCTAAGTTTGTTCTCCGCTATTAGTGGCTTTGGAGTGACTCTTTGTTGCATGTTGAGGGATTGTTATATGATCTATCTATGTTATTATTGTTGAGAGAACTTGCACTAGTGAACGTATGAACCCTAGGCAATACCGTTTACGCTCACTTTTATCATTAGTTACCTTGCTGTTTTTCTAATTTCAGACTACAAATACCTTTATCTTGTTGGGGAACGTTGTAATTTCGAAAAAATTCCTACGCACACGTAGGATCATGGTGATGGCATAGCAAAAAGAGGGGAGAGTGTTGTCCACGTACCTCGTAGACCGTAAGCGGAAGCGTTATGACAACGCGGTTGATGTAGTCGTACATCTTCACAATTCGACCGATCCAGGCACCGAACGTACGGCACCTCCGTGTTCAGCACACGTTCAGCTCGATGACGTTTCCCGGGCTCCAATCTAGCAAAGCGTCGGGGATGAGTTCCGTCAGCACGACGGCGTGGTGATGATGATGATGTTCTACCGACGCAGGGCTTCGCCTAAACTTCGCGACGATATGATCGAGGTGGAATATGGTGGAGGGGGGCACCGCACACGGCTAAGGAACGATCCGTAGATCAACTTGTGTGTCTATGGGGTGCCCCCCTCCTCCGTATATAAAGGGGGAGAGGAGGAGGGGGCCGGCCAAGAGGGGAGGCGCGCCCTAGGGGGGGCAAACCTACTCCAAGTAGGTTTGGCCCCCCTTTCCTATTAGGAGTAGGAGAGGGAAGGAAGAGAGGGGAGGGAAGAAGGAAAGGGGGGCCCGACCCCCCTCCCAATTCGGATTGGGCTTGGGGGGGGGGCGCCCCCTCCTTTGCTCCTTCTCCCTCCCTTCCACTAAGGCCCAATAAGGCCCATATACTTACCAGGGGGTTCCGGTAACCTCCCGGAACTCCGGTATAGTCCCAATCTCATCCGGAACCTTTCTGGTGTCCAAATATATCCGTCCAATATATCAATCTTTATGTCTCGACCATTTCGAGACTCCTCGTCATGTCCGTGATCACATCCGGTACTCCGAACAACCTTCGGTACATCAAAACTTATAAACTCATAATAAAACTGTCATCGTAACGTTAAGCGTGCGGACCCTACGGGTTCGAGAACTATGTAGACATGACCTAGAACTATTTCCGGTCAATAACCAATAGTGGAACCTGGATGTTCATACTGGCTCCTACATATTCTACGAAGATCTTTATCAGTCAAACCGCATAACAACATACATTGTTCCCTTTGTCATCGGTATGTTACTTGCCCGAGATTTGATCGTCGGTATCCAATACCTAGTTCAATCTCGTTACCGGCAAGTCTCTTTACTCATTCCGTAATACATCATCCCACAACTAACTCAATAGTTGCAATGCTTGCAAGGCTTAAGTGATGTGTATTACCGAGAGGGCCCAGAGATACCTCTCCGACAATCGGAGTGACAAATCCTAATCTCGAAATACGCCAACCCAACATGTACCTTCGGAGACACCTGTAGAGCTCCTTTATAATCACTCAGTTACGTTGTGACGTTTGGTATCACACAAAGTGTTCCTCCGGTAAACGGGAGTTGCATAATCTCATAGTCATAGGAACATGTATAAGTCATGAAGAAAGCAGTAGCATCATACTAAACGATCATGTGCTAAGCTAACGGAATGGGTCAAGTCAATCACATCATTCTCCTAATGATGTGATCCCGTTAATCAAATGACAACTCTTTTGTCCATGGCTAGGAAACTTAACCATCTTTGATTCACGAGCTAGTCAAGTAGAGGCATACTAGTGACACTATGTTTGTCTATGTATTCACACATGTATTATGTTTCCGGTTAATACAATTCTAGCATGAATAATAAACATTTGTCATGAAATAAGGAAATAAATAATAACTTTATTATTGCCTCTAGGGCATATTTCCTTCAGTCTCCCACTTGCACTAGAGTCAATAATCTAGTTCACATCACCATGTGATTTAACACCAATATTCACATCTGTATGTGATTAATACCCATAGTTCACATCGTCGTGTGATCAACGCCCAAAGGGTTTACTAGAGTCAATAATCTAGTTCACATGGCTATGTGATTAACACCCAAAGAGTACTAAGGTATGATCATGTTTTGCTCATGAGAGAAGTTTAGTCAACGGGTCTGTCACATTCAGAGCCGTATGTATTTTGCAAATATTCTATGTCCACAATGCTCTGCACGGAGCTACTCTAGCTAATTGCTCCCACTTTCAACATGTATCCAGATTGAGACTTAGAGTCATCTGGATTGGTGTAAAAGCTTGCATCGTTGTAACTTTTTACGACTAACTCTTTTATCACCTCCATAATCGAGAAACATCTCCTTAGTCCTCACTAAGGATATTCTTGACCGCTGTCTAGTGATCTACTCTTAGATCAAAATTGTATTCCTTTGCCAAACTCAGAGCAAGGTATACAATAGGTCTAGTACACAACATAGCATACTTTATAGAACCTATGACTGAGGCATAGGGAATGACTGTTCATTCTTTTCTATTTTCTACCATGGTTGGGTTTTGAGTCTTACTCAACTTCACACCTTGCAACACAGGCAAGAACTATTTCTTTGACTATTCCATTTTGAACTACTTCAAAATCTTGTCAAGGTATGTACTCATTGAAAAATCTTATCAAGCGTCTTGATCTATCTCTATAGATCTTGATGCTCAATGCGTAAGCAGCTTCACCAAGGTTTTTCTTTGAAAAACTCCTTTCAAACACTCCTTTATGCTTTGCAGAATAATTACACATTATTTCCGATCAACAATATGTCATTCACATATACTTATCAGAAATGCTGTAGTGCTCCCACTCACTTTATTGTAAATACAGGCTTCTTCAAAAGTCTGTATAAAACCATATGCTTTGATCAACTCATCAAAGCATATATTCCAACTCCGAGATGCTTGCACCAGTCCATAGATGGATCGCTGGAGCTTGCACACTTTGTTAGCATCTTTAGGATTGACAAAAACTTTCTGGTTGCATCATATACAACTCTTCTTTAATAAATCCATTAAGGAATGCAGTTTTGACATCCATTTGCCAGATTTCATAAAATGTGGCAATTGGTAACATGATTCAGACAGACTTAAGCTTCGATACGAGTGAGAAAATCTCATTGTATTCAACACCTTGAACTTGTCGAAAACCTTTCGCAACAAGTCGAGCTTAGTAGATATTAACACTACTATCAGTGTCCGTCTTCCTCTTGAAGATCCATTATTTAACATGGCTTGCTGATCATCGAGCAAGTCAATCAAAGTCCATACTTTGTTCTCATACATGGATCCCATCTCAGATTTTATGGCCTCAAGCCATTTCGTGGAATCTGGGCTCATCATCGCTTCCTCATAGTTCATAGGTTCATCATGGTCTAGTAACATGACTTCTAGAATAGGATTACCGTATCACTTTGGTGTGGATCTTATTCTAGAAGACCTACGAGGTTTGGTAGTAACTTGATCTGAAGCATCATGATCATCATCATTAGCTTCCTCACTAATTGGTGTAGGAATCACAGGAACTGATTTCTGTGATGAACTACTTTCCAATTTGGGAGAAGGTACAATTACCTTATCAAGTTCTACTTTCCTCCCACTCACTTCTTTCGAGAGAAACTTCTTCTCTAGAAAGGATCCATCTTAGCAACGAATAACTTGCCTTCGGATCTGTGATAGAAGGTGTACCCAATAGTTTCCTTTAGGTATTCTATGAAGACACACTTCTCCGATTTGGGTTCGAGCTTATCAGGTTGGAAAAACTTTTTCATATAAGCATCGCAACTCCAAACTTTAAGAAACGGCATCTTAGGTTTACTGCTAAACCATAGTTGATACGGTGTCGCCTCAACGGATTTAGATGGTGCCCTATTAAACGTGAATGCAGCTGTCTCTAATGCATAACCCCAAAATGATAATGGTAAATCAGTAAGAGACATCATAGATTGCACCATATCTAATAAAGTGCGGTTACGATGTTCGGACACACCATAACATTGTGGTGTTCCAGGTGGCGTGAGCTATGAAACTATTCCACATTGTTTTAATTGAAGACCAAACTCGTAACTCAAATATTCGTCTCCGCGATCAGATCGCAGAAACTTTATTTTCTTGTTATGATGATTTTTCCACTTCACTCTGAAATTCTTTGAACCTTTCAACTATTTCAGACTTATGTTTCATCAAGTAGATATACCCATATCTGCTCAAATCATCTTGTGAAGGTCAGAAAATAACGATACTTGCCATGAGCATTAACACTCATTGGATCGCATACATCGGTATGTATTATTTCCAATAAGTCAGTAGCTTGTTCCATTGTTCCGGAGAATGGAGGTTTAGTCATCTTGCCCAAAAAGCACGGTTCGCAAGCATCAAATGATTCATAACCAAGAGATTCCAAAAATCCATCTTTATGGAGTTTCTTCATGCGCTTTACACCGATATGACCCAAACGGCAGTGCCACAAATAAGTTGCACTATCATTATTAACTTTGCATCTTTTAGCATCAATATTATGAATATGTGTATCACTATGATCGAGATCCAACAAACTATTTTCATTGGGTGTATAACCATCGAAGGTCTTATTCATGTAAACAGAATACCAATTATTCTTTAACTTCAAATGAATAACCGTATCGCAATAAACATGATCAAATCATATTCATGCTCAACGCAAACGCCAAATAACATTTATTTAGGTTTAACACTAATCCCGAAAGTATAGGGAGTGTGCGATGATGATCATATCAATCTTGGAACCACTTCCAACACTCATCGTCACTTCCTGTTCAACTAGTATCTGTTTATATAACTCCTGTTTCGAGTTACTAATCTTAGCAACTGAACAAGTATCAAATACTCAGGGGCTACTATAAACACTAGTAAGGCACACATCAATAACCTGTATATCAAATATACCCTTGTTCACTTCGCCATCCTTCTTATCCACCAAATATTCAGGGCATTTCCGCTTCTAGTGACCATTTCCTTTGCAGTGTAAGCACTCAGTTTTAGGCTTTGGTCCAGCTGTGGGCTTCTTCGCGGGAGTGACAACTTGCTTCTCATTCTACTTGAAGTTCCCTTTCTTTCCCTTTGCCCTTTTCTTGAAGTTAGTGGTCTTGTTAATCATCAACACTTGATGCTCTTTCTTGATTTCTACCTTCGTCGATTTCAACATCACGAAGAGCTCGGGAATCGTTTTCGTCATCCCTTGCATACTATAGTTCATCACAAAGTTCTACTAACTTGGTGATGGTGACTAGAGAATTCTGTCAATCACTATCTTATCTGGAAGATTAACTCCCACTTGATTCAAGCGATTGTAGTACCTAGACAATCTGAGCACATGCTCACTAGTTGAGCGATTCTCCTCCATCTTTTAGCCATAGAACTTGTTGGAGACTTCATATCTCTCAACTCGGGTATTTGCTTGAAATATTAACTTCAACTCCTGGAACATCTCATATGGTCCATGACGTTCAAAACGTCTTTGAAGTCCCGATTCTAAGTCGTTAAGCATGGTGCACTAAACTATCAAGTAGTCATCATATTGAGCTAGCCAAACGTTCATAACGTCTACATCTGCTCCTGCAATAGGTTCGTCACCTAGCGGTGCATCAAGGACATAATTCTTCTGCGCAGCAATGAGGATAAACCTCAGATTATGGATCCAATCCGCATCATTGCTACTAACATCTTTCAACACAATTTTCTCTAGGAACATATCAAAATAAACATATGAAATCAACAACGCAAGCTATTGATCTACAACATAATTTGCAAAATACTACCAGGACTAAGTTCATGATAAATTAAAGTTCAATTAATCATATTACTTTAGAACTCCCACTTAGACAGACATCTCTCGAGTCATCTAAGTGATCACGTGATCCAAATCAACTAAACCATAACCGATCATCACGTGAGATGGAGTAGTTTTCAATGGTGAACATCACTATGTTGATCATATCTACTATATGATTCACGCTCGACATTTCGGTCTCCGTGTTCCGAGGCCATATCTGCATATGCTAGGCTCGTCAAGTTTAACCTGAGTATTCTGCGTGTGCAAAACTGGCTTGCACCCGTTGTAGATGGACGTAGAGCTTATCACACCCGATCATCACGTGGTGTCTGGGCACGACGAACTTTGGCAACGGTGCATACTCAGGGAGAACACTTCTTGATAATTTTTAGTGAGAGATCATCTTAAAATGCTACCGTCAATCAAAGCAAGATAAGATGCATAAAGGATAAACATCACATGCAATCAATATAAGTGATATGATATGGCCATCATCATCTTGTGCTTGTGATCTCCATCTCCGAAGCACCGTCGTGATCACCATCGTCACCGGCGCGACACCTTGATCTCCATCGTAGCATCGTTGTCGTTTACGCCATCTATTGCTTCTACGACTATCGCTACCGCTTAGTGATAAAGAAAAGCAATTACAGGGCGTTTGCATTTCATACAATAAAGCGACAACCATATGGCTCCTGCCAGTTGCCGATAACTTCGGTTACAAAACATGATCATCTCATACAATAAAATATAGCATCACGTCTTGACCATATCATATCATAACATGCCCTGCAAAAACAAGTTAGACGTCCTCTACTTTGTTGTTGCAAGTTTTACGTGGCTGCTACGGGCTTAGCAAGAACCGTTCTTACCTACGCATCAAAACCACAACGATAGTTCGTCAAGTTAGTGCAATTTTAACCTTCCCAAGGACCGGGCTTAGCCACACTCGATTCAGCTAAAGTGAGAGAGACAGACACCCGCCAGCCACCTTTAAGCACGAGTGCTTGTAACGGTGAAACCAGTCTCGCGTAAGCGTACGCGTAATGTCGGTCCGGGCCGCTTCATCTCACAATACCGCCGAACCAAAGTATGACATGCTGGTAAGCAGTATGACTTGTATCGCCCACAACTCACTTGTGTTCTACTCGTGCATATGACATCTACGCATAAAACCTGGCTCGGATGCAACTGTTGGGGAACGTAGTAATTTCAAAAAAATTCCTACGCACACGCAAGATCATGGTGATGGCATAGCAACGAGAGGGGAGAGTGTTGTCCATGTACCCTCGTAGACCGTAAGCGGAAGTGTTATGACAACGCGGTTGATGTAGTCGTACGTCTTCACGATTTGACCGATCCAAGCGCCGAACGTACGGCACCTCCGTGTTCAGCACACGTTCAGCTCGATGACGTTCCCCGGGCTCCAATCCAGCAAAGCGTCGGGGATGAGTTCCGTCAGCACGACGGCGTGCTGACGATGATGATGTTCTACCGGCGCAGGGCTTCGCCTAAACTCCGCCACGATATGACCGAGGTGGAATATGGTGGAGGGGGGCACCGCACACGGCTAAGGAACGGTCCGTAGATCAACTTGTGTGTCTATGAGGTGCCCCCCTCCTCCGTATATAAACGGGGAGAGGAGGAGGGGGCCGGCCAAGAGGGGAGGCGCGCCCTAGGGGGGGCAAACCTACTCCAAGTAGGTTTGGCCCCCCTTTCCTATTAGGAGTAGGAGAGGGAAGGAAGAGAGGGGAGGGAAGAAGGAAAGGGGGGGCCGACCCCCCTCCCAATTCAGATTGGGCTTGGGGTGGGCGGGGGGGCGCCCCCTCCTTTGCTCCTTCTCCCTCCCTTCCACTAAGGCCCAATAAGGCCCATATACTTACCGGGGGGTTCCGGTAACCTCCCGGAACTCCGATATAGTCCCAATCTCATCCGGAACCTTTCCGATGTCCAAATATATCCGTCCAATATATCAATCTTTATGTCTCGACCATTTTGAGACTCCTCGTCATGTCCGTGATCACATCCGGTACTCCGAACAACCTTCGGTACATCAAAACTTATAAACTCATAATAAAACTGCCATCATAACGTTAAGCGTGCGGACCCTACGGGTTCGAGAACTATGTAGACATGACCTAGAACTGTTTCCGGTCAATAACCAATAGTGGAACCTGGATGTTCATATTGGCTCCTACATATTCTACAAAGATCTTTATCGGTCAAACCGCATAACAACATACATTGTTCCCTTTGTCATCGGTATGTTACTTGCCCGAGATTTGATCGTTGGTATCCAATACCTAGTTCAATCTCGTTACCGGCAAGTCTCTTTACTCGTTCCGTAATACATCATCCCACAACTAACTCAATAGTTGCAATGCTTGCAAGGCTTAAGTGATGTGTATTACCGAGAGGGCCCAGAGATACCTCTCCGACAATCGGAGTGACAAATCCTAATCTCGAAATACGCCAACCCAACATGTACCATTGGAGACACCTGTAGAGCTCCTTTATAATCACTCAGTTACGTTGTGATGTTTGGTAGCACACAAAGTGTTCCTCCGGTAAACGGGAGTTGCATAATCTCATAGTCATAGGAACATGTATAAGTCATGAAGAAAGCAGTAGCATCATACTAAATGATCGTGTGCTAAGCTAACGGAATGGGTCAAGTCAATCACATGATTCTCCTAATGATGTGATCCCATTAATCAAATGACAACTCTTTTGTCCATGGCTAGGAAACTTAACCATCTTTGATTCACGAGCTAGTCAAGTAGAGGCATACTAGTGACACTATGTTTGTCTATGTATTCACACATGTATTATGTTTCCGGTTAATACAATTCTAGCATGAATAATAAACATTTGTCATGAAATAAGGAAATAAATAATAACTTTATTATTGCCTCTAGGGCATATTTCCTTCATATCTACCATCCATATTGCACTTGTATCACTATCTCTTCGCTGAACTAGTGCACCTATACAATTTACCATTGTATTGGGTGTGTTGGGGACACAAGAGACTCTTTGTTATTTGGTTGCAGGGTTGTTTAAGAGAGACCATCCTCATCCTACGCCTCCCACGGATTGATAAACCTTAGGTCATCCACTTGTGGGAAATTTGCTACTGTCCTACAAACCTGTGCACTTGCAGGCCCAACAATGTCTACAAGAAGAAGGGTGTGTAGTAGACATCAAGCTCTTTTCTGGCGCTGTTGCCGAGGAGGTGAGTGCTTGAAGGTATATCTTTAGATCTTGCAATCGAATCTTTTTGTTTCTTGTTTTATCACTAGTTTAGTTTATAAAAGAAAACTACAAAAAATGGAATTGAGTTTGTCTCATACGCTTCGTCTTTTTAATATCTTTCGTGAGTACGATGAAAAGGAAAATTGTGCTCAAGTGCTAAAAGAAGAAATCTATAGAATGTTTGATACTAAATATTTGAATGATGAGCATGATTGCAATGTTGTTAGTATGAATTCCTTGAATATCCATGATGCTAATGATATGCAATGCCACAAGCTTGGGGAAGCTATGTTTGATGAATATGATATTTTTAGTCCCCCAAGTTTTGATGAGAATATTTATTATGACGAAAGCATGCCTCCTATTTATGATGATTATATTGATGTTGGAAGAGTGTCAACTTTAGGAAGTAGTGATCCTACCATTTTGGAGGATGTTGAGTCTTATTGTGATGAACATGAAAGTGGATTTGGAAGAGTGTCAACTTTATTTAGTGATGATTCCACTATTTCGGAAGAGGTTCCAATTGATTATGAGAACAAAGTTGCTATCTATGATGATTATTGTGATGACTTGTGTGCTATTAGGAATAATGATAACCATGAAACTTGTCATCATGATTTTAGTTTTCAATTGGATCATGCCTCACATGATAATTATTTTGTTGAGTTTGCTCCCACTACTATTGATGAGAATAAATTTGCTTATGTGGAGAGTAGTAAATTTTCTATACGAGTGGATCATGAAAAGAATACTTTAGGTGCTGGTTATATTGTTGAATTCATTCATGATGCTACTGAAAAAAATTATGAGGGAGGAAATTATGCTTGTAGGAATTGCAATAATATCAAGTTTCCTCTCTATGTGCTTAAAATCTTGAAGTTATGCTTGTTTTGCCTTCCTATGCTAGTTGATTATTGTTCCCATAAGTTGTTTGCTCACAAAATCCCTATGCATAGGAAGTGGTTTAGGCTTAAATGTGCTAGTCATATGCTTTATGATGCTCCCGTTATGTTTCAATTCTTATCTTTTATGTGAGCATCATTGCCATCATTATGCCTAGCTAGAGGCATTAAAGAAAAACGCTTGTTGGGAGACAACCCAATATTTATACTTACTGTTTTTATGTGTTCACATGATTATGCTACTGTAGTAATCATGTTTTATAGCTTTTGTTTCAATAAAGTGCAAGTAGAACCTTTGGGAACACTTGGGTGAAGTTTATATGATCTTGCTGTAAAAAACAGAAACTTTTGCGCTCACGAGATTAGCTGCCATGTTTTACTGGAGAGTGATTTTAGGTTGATTCTTTTTGCATATGATTAATAGACAAATTCCTCAGGTCCATCAATTTAGTTCAGAATTGTTTGAGTTCCAGAAGTATACGTTTGATACAGTTTACTACAGACTGTTCTGTTTTTGACAGATTCTGTTTTCGTTGTGTTGTTTGCTTATTTTGATGAACCTATGAGTAGTATCGGAGGGTATGAACCATAGAGAAGTTAGAATACAGTAGATGTTACACCAATATTAATTTAGAATGAGTTCATTACAGTACCTAAGTGATGGTTTTATTTTCTTATACTAACGGAGCTTACGAGTTTTGTGTTGAGTTTTGTGTGGTTGAAGTTTTCAAGTTTTGGGTAAAGATTCGATGGACTATGGAATAAGGAGTGGAAAGGGCCTAAGCTTGGGGATGCCCAAGGCACCCCAAGGTAATATTCAAGAACAACCAAGAGCCTAAGCTTGGGGATGCCCCGGAAGGCATTCCCTCTTTCGTCTTCGTTCATCGGTAACTTTACTTGGAGCTATATTTTTATTCGCCACATGATATGTGTTTTGCTTGGAGCGTCATTTCCTTTCATTAGTATTTGCTTTATGTTACTTAGAATAATGTTTTGCATCTTTCGTTTCAATAAAAATGTCAAGGATAGCCTTTACCATGCTTATTTTGCTAGTATACATGTTGCTGTTTGAAAACAGAAAGTTTACCGCTGTTGAAAAAATTCCCTAGAAAAGTCAGAGAATGGTCTAATGTTGAATCGTTTTGCATAATGATATCTGATAAATTTACTACAGTGGGAATTTTATTTCATATTTTTTGGAGTTAGGGAAGTATTGATACACTTGCATTCTTTACAGACTATACTGTTTTGGCAGATTGCTGTTATGTTTGCATTGTTTGCATATGTTTGCTTGTTTAATGATTCTATTTGAGGATAGGAGTATTAAATATTCAGAGGCATTTAGTATGCAATGTTGAATAATAATTTTAGTAATTTGTTACAGTAGAAAATGATAAGGTTTTGCATTGGTTTATACTAACATATCTCACGAGTTCTTGTTGAGTTTGTTGTGAATGAAGCTTTTGATAAAAAGAAGAGAAACCATGATATGAGAGGAATCAAGAAGTCTCAAGCATCTAAGATTGGTGATTCCCCAGTAGGCATCCCACCTTTCTTCAACAATCATCGGTTAGTATAGATTGAGCCTAAGTTTTTGCTTCTTCACATAAGTTGTGCTATCCTTGCAATGTCATTTTGTTTTGTTTTGCTTGCTGTTTGAATACAATACCAAGATCTGAAATTCTTGAATGAGAGAGAGAGTCTTCATATAGTTGCATAATTATTTAGCTACTCATTGATCTTCACTTATATCGTTTTGGAGTAGTTTTTCATTTACTCGTGTGCTTCACTTATATCCTATGAGTAAATGGTTGAATGAGTTGAATGTCATAAATCTGAAATTATATATGTCCCATTTTCTTATCCCATGGGGAGTAATGACTTCACATCTAAGAAGTAGAGGTTGTAAATTTATTGACGGTTAGCAAGCACTGTATTGGTCATTTGAACAATTCATGAAAGAATATTGAAGGAAGGGAGATTTCACATATAAATATATTATCATAGACATCTTTGATAATTTTGAGCACTCATTAAGTATGACATACTAAAGAGTTGATGTTGGACAAGGAAGACAACGTAATGGGTTATGTTTTCTCACATCTCAGTTAAAGTATATTGTCATGGATCATTCAAACATGTTGAGCTTGCCTTTCCCCCTCATGCTAGCCAAAAAATCCTAGCACCAAGTAGAGATACTACTTGTGCTTCCAAATATCCTTAAACCCAGTTTTGCCATGAGAGTCCACCATATCTACCTATGGATTGAGTAAGATCCTTCAAGTAAGTTGTCATCGGTGCAAGCAATAAAAATTGCTTTCTAAATATGCACGACTTATTAGTGTGGGGAAAATAAGCTTTGTACGAACTTGTTATGGAAGCAATAAAAGCGACGGACTGCATAATAAACTTTCTTGAAAACTAGCAAACTTCATTCTTAGTCATCAAACAATTGCAATTCATCCTATTTTTAGGAAGGGTCTATGTCAGAGCTTTGATTTAGCAAACTTCACATACTCAACCATCATATAGAAGAGTTTTATGAGATGAACTACTATTATGACATATTATCATGCTAGAAAAGGTGATTGAAATTATCATTGATCAAACTTGTGCACCTCTAGCATTCACACTTGATAAATTCTTTCTTTTATCATTTACCTACTCGAGAACTAGTAGGAATTAAGCTTGGGGATGCTGATACGTCTCCAACGTATCTATAGTTTATGAAGCATTCATGCTATATTATTATCTGTTTTGAATGATTATGGGCTTTACTATACACTTTTATATTACTTTTGGGACTAACCTATTAATCGGAGGCCCAACCCATATTGCTGTTTTATTGCCTGTTTTAGTATTTCGAAGAAAAGGAATATCAAACGGAGTCCAAACGGAATGAAACCTTCGGCAACGTGATTTTTTGGAAGATTATCATCCTGGAGACTTGGAGTTCACGTCAGAAGATACTCGAGGAGCCCAGGAGATAGGGGGTGCCCCCTCCCCTACTAGGCGCGCCCCCTATCTCGTGGACCCCTCGAGCACCCCCCGACCGACTTCTTTCGCCTATATAAGCCTACGTACCCTAAAACCATTGAAAATCAAGATAGATGGGAGTTCCACCGCCGCAAGCCTCTGTAGCCACCAAAAACCTCTCGGGAGCCCTTTCCGGCACCCTGCCGGAGGGGGAATCCATCACCGGTGGCCATCTTCATCATCCCGACGCTATCCATGACGAGGAGGGAGTAGTTCAACCTCGAGGCTGAGGGTATGTACCAGTAGCTATGTGTTTGATCTCTCTCTCTCTCGTCTTCTCTCGTGTTCTCTCTATGGCACGATCTTGATGTATCCCGAGCCTATTATATTTGGATCTTATGATGTTTCTCCCCCTCTACTCTCTTGTGATGAATTGAGTTTCCCTCTTGAAAGTTATCTTGTCGGGTTGAGTCTTTATTTGAGAACACTTTATGTATCTCTTGCCGTGATTATCTGTGGTGACAATGGGATATCATGTGCCACTTGATGTATGTTTTGGTGACCAACTTGCGGGTTCCGCCCATGAACCTATGCATAGGGGTTGGCACGCGTTCTTGACTCTCCAGTAGAGACTTTGGGGCACTCTTTGAAGTACTTTGTGTTGGTTGGATGAATCTGAGATTGTGTGATGCATATCATATAATCATGCCCACGGATACTTGAGGTGACAATGGAGTATCTAGGTGACATTAGGGTTTTGGTTGATTTGTGTCTTAAGGTGTTATTCTAGTACGAACTCTTCAATAGATCGATCCAAAAGAATAACTTTGAGGTGGTTTCGTACCCTACCATAATCTGTATGTTTGTTCTCCGCTATTAGTGGCTTTGGAGTGACTCTTTGTTGCATGTTGAGGGATTATTATATGATCTATCTATGTTATTATTGTTGAGAGAACTTGCACTAGTGAAAGTATGAACCCTAGGCCTTGTTTCCTATCATTGCAATACCGTTTACGCTCACTTTTATCATTAGTTACCTTGCTGTTTTTATAATTTCAGACTACAAATACCTTTATCTACCATCCATATTGCACTTGTGTCACTATCTCTTCGCTGAACTAGTGCACCTATACAATTTACCATTGTATTGGTTGTGTTGGGGACACAAGAGACTCTTTGTTATTTGGTTGCAGGGTTGTTTGAGAGAGACCATCTTCATCCTACGCCTCCCACGGATTGATAAACCTTAGGTCATCCACTTGAGGGAAATTTGCTACTGTCCTACAAACCTATGCACTTGCAGTCCCAACAACGTCTACAAGAAGAAGGTTGTGTAGTAGACATCACGACCCTCTATGTGAGGGTGTTCAGAGGGGACGGCCGCCGCGTGGGGTGCTGCCCGGAGGACAGCAGCGACGATGAGGGTGGCGACGACGAGCTTGGCCTTGGCGACGCGCACTCCTGCTCCCACGGCGGCAGCTCTTCCTCGGAGAAGAGCTCGAGCAGCGGTGGCTACGACCGGCCTCCACGTTGTCGCACTCGTTTCGAGGATGTCGGTGGGTCGTCCCGCCGCAGTGCTCTAGTGAAGGTGGAGAGGAGCCCGGCTTGAAGCTGGGGGCCAGCGAACTTGGACTCAAGGCCGGTGGCCTCAGATCTCCTATGGAAGAACTGGTGGAGCACCGGGCTACCTTGAGGCACTGCTTGAGGATGCGGCGCTGGCGCCAAGCTTGCATGCCTTCGAGCCCTCTTTGTTTAGCCTTTCCTTTTTCCTGTAATCCAAAAAATGTACCCTAGGAGGGCATGTAATGAACCATTGCTGCCATGCCTTTTATGTTATAATTGCTGTCTTGATGTTGTGTTGTAGTGTTTGCAATTTGAGTGGGTTAAGGTAGGAAGGCTTAGCTTGGTATATGCAGTCGTCCTTCACCTCATGAGGACCCGACCTTAGGTATTTGACAGGGCCCCCAGGGCGCACGCCCTGTGCCTTCCGGAGATACGCCTTGTGCCCTCAAGAGCCGCAGTAGGGCAGAGGTATCCCTTGAAGGAAAAGAAAATTTGTTGAGCGACTTATTCCGCTTACGCGAGCCCCCTGCCATAGGGTGGTTTGGACCTGATGCACCGCGTCGCGCTGCCCGGGGGGCACGGACATGAGGGGTGCTGGCGCCAGTGGACTCGATCGAGGGCTCCTTGCGAGGATGAAGCCGAAATAACGGGGTTCGGCGTGGCGCGTGCGCAAAGGCAGGCCCTGGGCGCACACACCTACCTAGCCCCACGCGCGAGGAGCGCGAGGAGAAGTGGTGGCCGACTGCCACCTCTCTCACGTCATTAGACCAAAACAGCTTAGTAGAAAACACAACTCGGGGAACCAGCATTCGAGAATACCAAATCCATTGAAAGACTACTAAGAAAACTCCAAGAAACTTCAGAAAGCAAATGAACAGCCGCGTCCGGCACCTAATCTAGTCTTCTCACCAGCGCGGAGCTAATTGCTACCACTAGGACGAGGGAGGGAGCCCCCATGAGGCCCCAGGGCAACTCTTAGGAGACTCCGTGGCATGTACAACCCCACTCATTATTACAGGAGACTGTCACGAGCGGAGACCTTCACAGACCGGAGCCTTTCTTCACAGGCCGGAGCCTTTCTTCAGTGGTAGAAATTCTGGAGGTGCTGGATGTTCCAGGCGTTCTAGATGGGGACCCTGTCCTGTGTCTCCAGGCGGGTGGCGCCAGGCCTAGAGACACTGGCAACCCTGAACAGGCCCTCCCACATGGGAGAGAGCTTATGCAGCCCCTGATGAACTTGAAGGCTGATCCTGCTGGGATGGTCTTGTAGGGCAGGCAGATGTCGGCGACATCAAAGTCAATGAGCTCGGTGCGGTAGTTGTTGCGCTCGCCGAAGGTGACAAGGAGGCGAACTTGCCCGATCGGGTGTGTTGATCTGTTGGTCACTCCTGAGAATGGCTTGGTGGGGTGTAGCTGGTAGTATGGCACCTGGAGCCTGTCGAACGTCTCGACGGAGAAAACATTGAGCTCTGCTCCACCATCGATGAAGGTCTTGGAGACGGTCACGTTGCTGATGACGGGAGAGCAGAGCATGGGGAGCGCACTGATATGTCTCCAACGTATCTATAATTCATGAAGCATTCATGCTATTTTATTATCTGTTTTGAATGATTACGGGCTTTATTATACACTTTTATACTACTTTTGGGACTAACCTATTAACCGGAGGCCCAGCCCATATTGCTGTTTTATTGCCAGTTTCAGTATTTCGAAGAAAAGGAATATCAAATGGAGTCCAAACGGAATGAAACCTTCGGGAGCATGATTTTTAGGAAGAATATGATCCGGGAGACTTGGAGTTCACGTCAGAAGATCCTCGAGGAGGCCACGAGATAGGGGGGAGGGGCGCACCCTACCCTCTCGTGGGCCCCTCGAGACTCCCCCGACTGACTTCTTTCACCTATATAAGCCTACGTACCCTAAAAACATCGAATATCAAGATAGATCAGAAGTTCCGCCACCGCAAGCCTTTGTAGCCACGAGAAATCAATCTAGGCCCTCTCCAGCACCCTGCCGGAGGGGGCCATCATCACCGAAGGCCATGGAGGAGGATCCCGGAGGGGCCATCATCGCCATGAAGGCCAAGGACCAGAGGGGGAAAGCCATGGAGGAGGAAGCACAAGGGGGAGAACCTCTCCTCCTCTCTCTTGGTGGCACCGGAGTGCCATCATGAGGGGAATCATCACCGCAGTGATCGTCTTCATCAACATCACCATCATCATCACCATCCTCATCTCTTTTACGCGTTCCACTCTCCCGCACCCCACTGTAATCCCTACTTGAACATGGTGCTTTATGTGGCATATTATGATTCAATGATGTGTTGCCATCCTATGATGTTTTGAGTAGATATCTTTTGTCCTTGGGTTGATTAATGGTCTAGATTGGTACGAGTTGTATGTTTTATTTTGGTGCTGTCCTATGGTGCCCTCCGTGTCGCGCAAGCGTGAGGGATTCCCGCTGTAGGGTGTTGCAATACGTTCATGATTCGCTTATAGTGGGTTGGTGAGTGACTGAAACACAAACCCGAGTAAGGGGGTTATTGCTATGGGAAAAAAGAGGACTTGATGCTTTAATGC
This sequence comes from Triticum dicoccoides, assembly GCF_002162155.2. NCBI lineage: Eukaryota > Viridiplantae > Streptophyta > Magnoliopsida > Poales > Poaceae > Triticum > Triticum dicoccoides. The sequence goes on along the minus strand of NC_041389.1, from coordinate 411,113,661 downwards.
TATGGTTGGGTTTTACCTTAATGATCTTTAGTAGTTGCGGACGCTTACTAGAGTTCCAATCATAAGTGCATATGATCCAGGTAGGGAAAGTATGTTATCTTATGCCTCTCCCTCATATGAAATTGCAATGATGACTATCAGTCTTGTTAACAATTGCCTAGGACAATCCCGCACACCGATCCATCATTATTCCACACTCGCTATTTATATTATTTAGTAATATATTCTAACTTTATGATAACATCACCTACTTTCATATTTTAGCTCTCCGATATCATGCAAAGTTATCCTCTTTATACCCACAACACAATTTTTTTTCTTGTTTCTAGTCGGAAGCAAACGTTCGGTGCACGTAGAGTCGTATCAGTGGCAGATAGGGCTTGAGAGAATATTGATCTTACCTTTAGCTCCTTGTGGGTTTGACACTCCATACTTATCACTTCCACCTTTGGGAATTGCTACGATGATTCCCTGCACTTGGGGATTATCAAGCTCTTTTCTGGCGCCGTTGCCGGGGAGCAATAGCGTGGGGTTGATATTCTCGTGTGTGCTTGTTTGCTTTCTTCACTAAGTAGATTTTGTTTTTCCTTTTTGTTTCTGTTTAGTTGTGGGTGAAACATACAATTTTTTTTAAATAATGAAAATACCAAAAAAAAATTACTTACCTCTCATGTCTAAAAAAGGGTTTTTCAAAAAGAGAAGTGATTGGAAAGTTATGCATTGAAGAAGTGAGGGTCGACCTTGAGCACTTGTGTTCATGCTCACGGAAACAATGTAGATTTTTTCATGGAAGTTTCTCTGTAAATAATTATCCCCTTGTATATATCCATTGTATTATAAAAATAATGTGCCAAGCTTTGGTTTTAGTATGATAAGATTGCTTGCTTACTATGTGCAGAACAAAAACAGAAACTTTGGCTGTAGTGCATGAATTTACATTTTTTACTGGAAAGTCAAATGGGTATAAAACTTTTTGCACGTTACTTCTATACAAATTGTTCCAATTGTAAAATTTATTTCATAATTTTTGGAGTTACATAAGTTTACTAAACTTCCATATTACTACAGACTTCCCTATTCTTGACAGATTCTGTTTTTCGTGTGTTGTTTGCTTATTTTGATGCATCTATGGCTAGTATGTAAGGGTATGAACCATAGATAAGTTAGAATATAGCAGGTTTAACACCAATACAAATAAATAATGAGTTAATTACAGTACATTCAAGTGGTAGTTTGCTTTATTACACTAACGGATCTCACAAAGTTTTTGTTTAAGTTTTTGTGAATGAAGTGTTTGAAGAACGAGGAGTTACCGATGTGAGAAGAATAGAGAGAGACAAGAGTTCAAGCTTGGGGATGCCCAAGGCACCCCAACTAAATATTTCAAAGGATACTCAAGCATCTAAGCTTGGGGATGCCCCGGTTGGCATCCCATCTTTCTTGTTCAACAAATATCGATATACCTCGGTTTTTGTTTTGTTCACATGATTTGTGTCCTTTGTGTTTTTATTTTTCTTTAAGAATAATGCTAGTATGAGATAGCTCTTCATTGATTTATAGAATACTTCATGTGCTTCACTTATATCTGTTAAGTATGATCTTATAGAATTGCTCTTTGTGCTTCACTTAAATCGTTTGAGTATGGTTTTATAGAATGCTTCGTGCGCTTCACTTATATATTTTGAGCTTGGATATTGGCTAGTCTATATTAATTGTAGAATGCTCCAGGAACTTCACTTATATCTTTTGGATTATGAATAATACTATAATTTAAAGTGGGTTTGGAAGAGTGTCAACTTTAAGAATTAGTGATCCCACTATCTTGGAGGGTGTTGAATCTTCGTACGATATTTATGAAAGTGGATTTGGAAGAGTGTCAACTTTAGTTAGCATTCCACTATTTCGGAAGAGGTTCCATTTGAGTGTGAGAACAAAGTTGTTATCCATGATACTACTGAAAACTATTATGAGGAAGGAATATATGCTTGTAGGAGTTGTAATAATATCAAGTTTCCTCTCTATGTGTGTAAAGTTTTGAAGTTAAACTTGTTTTGCCTTCCTATGCTAGTTGATTCTTGTTCCTAAAAATTGTGTGCTCACAAAATCCCTAAGCATAGTAAGTGGGTTAGATTTAAATGTGCTAGTCATATTCTTCATGATGCTATTTTTATGTTCCAACTCTTATCTTTTATGTGAGCATCATTGAAATCATCATGCCTAGCTAAAAGGCATTAAAGAAAAGCGCTTGTTGGGAGACAACCCAATATTTACCCTTACTGTTTTTGTGTGTCTACATGATTAAGCTACTGTATTAATCATGTTTTATAGCTTTTGTTTCAATAAAGTGCCAAGTAAGACCTTTGGGAAGACTTGGGTGAGAGTTAATGTGATCTTGCTATAAAAAACAGAAACTTTGCGCTCACGAGATTAGCTGTCTTTTTTTTACAGAAGAGTGATTTTGAGTTGATTATTTTTTTAGAAGATTAATAGACAAATCCCTCACGTCCACCAATTTATTTGATAATTTTTGGAGTAGCAGAAGTATGGTTATTGTTCAGATTATTACAGACTGTTCTGTTTCTGACAGATTCTGTTTTCATCGCATAGTTTGCTTGTTTTCTAGTTTCTATGACTTATATTTCGCAATATAAATTGTATAAATGATATGGTACAGTAGGGATTGTGTGAAAACAATTATGAACCTTTTATTTTACAGCACCAAAGTGAATGGTTTACTCTTTATCATACTAACCTATCTCACGAAGTTCCATTAAGTTTTGTGTGGTTGAAGTTTTCAAGTTTTGGTGAGATATCGATACGAGGAGAAGAAGGAGTGGGAAGAACCTAAGCTTGGGGATTCCCAAGGCACCCCAAGATATTATTCAAGGAAGACTCAAGCGCCTAAGCTTGGGGATGCCCCGGAAGGCATCCCCTCTTTCGTCTTCAAAACTATCAGTATACCTTACTCGGAGCTATATTTTTATTCGTCACATGATATGTGTTTTTCTTGGAGCATATTTTCAATTTTACTTGTTGTTTGAATAAAATCATTGGATCTGAATTATTGAATAAAAAAGTAACTCTCCCATGGCTAGTTAATTATTTGACTACTCAGTGTTCTTCATTCATATCCTTTGGAGTAGTTTGTCATTTACTCATGTGCTTCATGTATATCCTATGAGTAAATGGGGGAATGAATTGAATGTCATAAATCTGAATTTCTATATGTTTCATATGCTTATAACATGGATAGTAATGACTTCACATATAAAGAGTATGACGCATAAAATTTGTTGAGAGTTGGCAAACGTAGTTTTGGTCATCGTTGCAATTAATAGGAAGTAATAAGGAAAGAAAGGTTCACATACAAATATATTATCTTAGACATCTTTTATGATTGGGAGCACTCATTAAGTATGACATGCTAAAAGAGTTGAGGTTGGACAAGGAAGACAACGTAATGGTTTATGTTTTCTCACATCTCAGTTAAAGTATATTATCATTGACCTTCCAAATATGTTGAGCTTTACTTTCCCCCTCATGCTAGCCAAATTCCTTGCACCAAGTAGAGATACTACTTGTGCTTCCAAATATCCTTAAACCCAGTTTTGCCATGAGAGTCCATCATACCTACATATGGATTGAGTAAGATCCTTCAAGTAAGTTGTCATGTTGTAGGCAATAAAAATTGCTATCTAAATATGTATGACTTATTAGTGCAGAGAACATAAGCTTTGTACGATCTTGTTGTGGAAGCAATAAAAGTGACGGACTGCATAATAAAGGTCCACATACAAGGGGCAATATAAAGTGACGTTCTTTTGCATTAAGATTTTATGCATCCAAGCCTAAACGCACATGACAACCTCTGCTTCCCTCTGCGAAGGCCTATCTTTTACTTTATGTTTTTACTTCATGCTTGAGTGAAGGTGATCCTCACCTTTCCTTTTTTCATTTCATCCTTTGGCAAGCTCCTCGTGTTTGAAAGATCATGATATATATATCCAATTGGATGTAAGTTAGCATGGGCTATTATTGTTGACATCACCTAAAGGTGAATACGTTGGGAGGTAACACGATAAGCCCCTATCTTTCTCAGTGTCCGGCTAAAACTCCATAGCCACAAGTATTGCGTGAGTGTTAGCAATTGTAGAAGACTATATGATAGTTGAGTATGTGGACTTGCTGAAAAGCTCTATTCTTGACTCTTTCTGATGTTATGATAAATTGCAATTGCTTCAGTGACTGAGATTATAGTTTGTTAGTTCTCAATGAAGTTTCTGAACCATACTTGACATTGTGAATAGATTGTCACTTGATCATGAAAAGTTTTATGAGATAAGCTACTATTATGACACATATTGATGCTAGAAAAGGTGATTGAAATTATCATTGATCAAACTTGTGCACCTGCTAGCATTCACACTTCATAAATTCTTTCCTTTATCATTTACCTACTCGAGGACGAGCATGAATTAAGCTTGGAGATGCTGATACGTCTCCAACGTATCTATAATTTATGAAGCATTCATGCTATTTTATTATCTGTTTTGAATGATAATGGGCTTTATTATACACTTTTATACTACTTTTGGGACTAACCTATTAACCGGAGGCCCAGCCCATATTGCTGTTTTATTGCCAGTTTCAGTATTTCGAAGAAAAGGAATATCAAATGGAGTCCAAACGGAATGAAACCTTCGGGAGCATGATTTTTAGGAAGAATATGATCCGGGAGACTTGGAGTTCACGTCAGAAGATCCTCGAGGAGGCCACGAGATAGGGGGGAGGGGCGCACCCTACCCTCTCGTGGGCCCCTCGAGACTCCCCCGACTGACTTCTTTCACCTATATAAGCCTACGTACCCTAAAAACATCGAATATCAAGATAGATCAGAAGTTCCGCCACCGCAAGCCTTTGTAGCCACGAGAAATCAATCTAGGCCCTCTCCAGCACCCTGCCGGAGGGGGCCATCATCACCGAAGGCCATGGAGGAGGATCCCGGAGGGGCCATCATCGCCATGAAGGCCAAGGACCAGAGGGGGAAAGCCATGGAGGAGGAAGCACAAGGGGGAGAACCTCTCCTCCTCTCTCTTGGTGGCACCGGAGTGCCATCATGAGGGGAATCATCACCGCAGTGATCGTCTTCATCAACATCACCATCATCATCACCATCCTCATCTCTTTTACGCGTTCCACTCTCCCGCACCCCACTGTAATCCCTACTTGAACATGGTGCTTTATGTGGCATATTATGATTCAATGATGTGTTGCCATCCTATGATGTTTTGAGTAGATATCTTTTGTCCTTGGATTGATTAATCGTCTAGATTGGTACGATTTGTATGTTTTATTTTGGTGCTGTTCTATGGTGCCCTCCGTGTCACGCAAGCGTGAGGGATTCTCGCTGTAGGGTATTGCAATACGTTCATGATTCGCTTATAGTGGTTTGGTGAGTGACTAAAACACAAACCTGAGTAAGGGGGTTGTTGCGTATGGGAAAAAGAGGACTTGATGCTTTAATGCTATGGTTGGGTTTTACCTTAATGATCTTTAGTAGTTGCGGACACTTGCTAGAGTTCCAATCATAAGTGCATATGATCCAAGTAGAGAAAGTATGTTATCTTATGCCTCTCCCTCATATGAAATTGCAATAGACGACTATCGGTCTTGGTAACAATTGCCTAGGACAATCCCGCACACCGATCCATCATTATTCCACACTCGCTATTTGTATTATTTAGTAATATATTCTAACTTTATGATAACAACACCTACTTTCATATTTTAGCTCTCCAATATCATGCAAAGTTATCCTCTTTATACCCACAACACAGTTTTATTTCTTGTTTCTAGTCGGAAGCAAACGTTCGGTGCACGTAGAGTCGTATCAGTGGCAGATAGGGCTTGAGAGAATATTGATCTTACCTTTAGCTCCTTGTGGGTTTGACACTCCATACTTATCACTTCCACCTTTGGGAATTGCTACGATGATTCCCTACACTTGGGGACTATCACGCGCTGATACGTCCATTTTGCATCATGCTTTTGTATCAATATTTATTGCATTATGGGCTGTCATTACACATTATGTCACAATACTTATGGCTATTCTCTCTTATTTTACAAGGTTTATCATGAAGAGGGAGAATGCCGGCATCTGGAATTCTGGCTGGAAAAGGAGCAAATATTGGAAACCTATTCTGCACAGCTCCAAAAATCCTGAAACTCGACGGAAGTCACTTTTGGAATTAATAAGAATTATTGAGCGAAGAAAATACCTGAGGGGGCCAACACCCTGGCCAGGAGGGCGGGGGTGCCCCCCCTATTGGGCGCGCCCTTGTCTCCTGGGCCCCCTGGTGGCCCTCCGGTGCCCATCTTCTGCTATATGAAGGCTTTTACCCTAGAAAAAATCATAAGCAAGCTTACGGGATGAAACTCCGCCGCAACGAGGCGGAACCTTGGCGGAACCAATCTAGGGCTCCGGCGGAGCTGTTCTGCCGGGGAAACTTCCCTCCGGGAGGGGGAAATCATCACCATCGTCATCACCAACGATCCTCTCATCGAGAGGGGGTCAATCTCCATCAACATCTTCACCATCACCATCTCCTCTCAAAGCCCTAGTTCATCTCTTGTATCCAATCTTGTATCAAAACCACAAATTGGTACCTGTGGGTTGCTAGTAGTATTGATTACTCCTTGTAGTTGATGCTAATTGGTTTACTTGGTGGAAGATCATATGTTCAGATCCTTAATGCATATTAACACTCCTCTCATCATGAACATGAATATGCTTTGTGAGTAGTTATGTTTGTTCCTGAGGACATGGGTGAAGTCTTGCTATTAGTAGTCATGTGAATTTGGTATTCGTTCGATATGTTGATGAGATGTATGTTGTCTCTCCTCTAGTGGTTTTATGTGAACATCGACTACATGACACTTCACCATTATTTGGGCCTAGAGGAAGGCATTGGGAAGTAATAAGTAGATGATGGGTTGCTAGAGTGACAGAAGCTTAAACCCTAGTTTATGCGTTGCTTCGTAAGGGGCTGATTTGGATCCACTAGTTTCATGCTATGGTTAGTTTACCTTAATACTTCTTTTGTAGTTGCGGATGCTTGCAATAGGGGTTAATCATAAGTGGGATGCTTGTCCAAGAAAGGGCAGTACCCAAGCAGCGGTCCACCCACATATCAAATTATCAAAGTACCGAACGCGAATCATATGAGCGTGATGAAAACTAGCTTGACGATAATTCCCATGTGTTCTCGGGAGCGCTTTTCTCATTATAAGAAATTGTCCAGGCTTGTCCTTTGCTACAAAAAGGATTGGGCCACCTTGCGCACCTTATTTACTTTCATTGCTTGTTACTCGTTACAAATTAACTTATCACAAAACTATTTGTTACCTACAATTTCAGTGCTTGCAGAGAATATCTTACTGAAAACCGCTTGTCATTTCCTTCTGCTCCTCGTTGGGTTCGACACTCTTACTTATCGAATGGACTATGATAGATCCCTTATACTTGTGGGTCATCAAGACTCTTTTCTGGTGCCTTTGCCGGGGAGTGAAGCGCCTTTGGTGAGTGGAACTTGGTATGGAAACATTCATATAGTGTGCTGAAATTTTCTGTGACTTGTTACTATGGAAACTAATCCTTCGAGGGGCTTGTTCGGGGCATCTTCGCCCCGACCAGTAGAGCAAAGAGTTGCTCCTCAACCTACTGAACCTACTGAAAATGTTTACTTTGAGATTCCTTTGAGTATGATAGAGAAACTGCTAGCTAATCCCTTTGCAGGAGATGGAACATTGCATCCCGATTTACACCTTATCTTTGTGGATGAAGTTTGTGGATTATTTAGGCTTGCAGGTATACCCGATGATGTTTTTAAGAGGAAGGTCTTAGCTTTATCTTTGAAGGGAGATGCATTGACATGGTATAGGCTATGTGATGATGCGGGATCTTGGAACTATAAATGATTGAAGTTGAAATTTCACCAGAAGTTCTATCCTTTGCATCTTGTTCATCGTGATCATAATTACATATATAATTTCTGGCCTCGCGAAGGAGAAAGCATCGCTCAAGCTTGGGGGAGGCTTAAGTCAATGTTATATTCATTCCCCAATCATGAGCTCTCAAGAGAAATGATTATTCAAAAATTTTATGCTCGGCTCTCTCTCAGTGATCGCACCATGCTCGATACTTCCTGTGCTGGTTCTTATATGCTGAAAACTACTGAATTCAAGTGGGACTTATTGGAAATAATTAGACGCAACTAAGAAGATTGGGGTTCCGACGATGGTAAGGAGTTAGGTATGACACCTAAGTTTGATTGTGTTAAATCTTTTCTGAATATCGATGCTTTTCGTGGATTTAGCGCTAAATATGGAGTTGACTCTTAGATAGTAGCTTCTTTCTGTGAATCTTTTGCTACTCACGTTGATCTCCCTAAAGAAAAGTGGTTTAAATATAATCCTCCCACTGAAGTAAAGGTAGTTGCACCTATTATAGTTGAAGAAAAGACTATCACTTATAACGATCCTATTGTTCCTACTACTTATGTTGAGAAACCACCTTTTCCTGTTAGGATAAAGGATCATGCTAAAGATTCAACTGTTGTTCGTAAGAGTAATACTATAACTTATACACCCCCTGAGAAAATTAAAGTTGAACCTAGTATTGCTATGGTTAAAGATCTCTTGGATGATAATATAGATGGGCATGTTATTTACTTCTGTGGTGAAACTGCTAATATTGCTAGACCAGATGCTAAGATACATAGACCTGTTGTAGGCATGCATGTTATTTCTGTTAAAATAGGAGATCATTGTTATCATGGCTTATGTGATATGGGTGCTAGTGCGAGTGCAATACCTCATTCCTTATATATAGAAATTATGCATGATATCGCACCCGCTGAGTTAGAAGACATTGATGTTACAATTAAGCTTGCCAATAGAGATACTATTAAGCCATTTGGGATTGTTAGAGATGTTGAAGTCTTGTGTGGGAAAGTTAAATATCCTGCTGATTTTCTTGTTCTTGGTTCCCCACAAGATGACTTTTGTCCCATTATATTTGGTAGACCCTTCTTGAATACTGTTAATGCTAGGATTGATTGTGAAAAGGATATTTACAATTGGCTTAGGGGATATGTCTCATGAGTTTAATTTTGCTAAGTTTCATAGACAACCCCGTGATAAAGAATTGCCTAGTAAGGATGAAATTATTGGTCTTGCTTCTATTGTCGTACCTCCTACTGATCCGTTAGAACAATATTTGCTAGACCATGAAAATGATATGTTTATGAATGAAAGAAGGGAAATTGATGAAGTATTCCTTCAACAGGGTCCTATTATGAAACACAACTTACCTGTTGAAATCCTAGGGGATCCCCCTCCACCCAAGGGTGATCCCATGTTTGAGCTCAAACCGTTACCTGATAATCTTAAATATTCTTATCTTGATGAAAAGAAAATATATCCTGTTATTATTAGTGCTAACCTTTCAGAGCAAGAAGAGGAAAGATTATTGAAAACTCTGAAGAAGCACCGTGCTGCTATTGGATATACTCTGGATGATCTTAAGGGCATTAGTCCCACTCTATGCCAACACAAAATTAAATTGGAGAAAGATGCCAAACCGGTTAGAGATCCTCAACGACGGTTAAATCCTAAGATGAAAGAAGTGGTAAGAAAGGAGATACTCCTTGAGGCAGGTATAGTTTTTCCCGTTGCTGATAGTGGTTGGGTAAGTCTTGTCCATTGCGTTCCTAAAAAGGGAGGTATTACTGTCGTTCCTAATGATAAAGATGAATTGATCCCGCAAAGAATTATTATAGGTTATAGGATGGTAATTGATTTCCGTAAATTAAATAAAGCTACTAAGAAAGATCATTACCCTTTACCTTTTATTGATCAAATGCTAGAAAGCCTATCCAAACATACACATTTCTGCTTTCTAGATGGTTATTCTGGTTTCTCTCAAATACCTGTCTCAGCGGAGGATCAATCAAAAACCACTTTTACTTGCCATTTCGGTACTTTTTCTTAGAGACGTATGCCTTTTGGTTTATGTAATGCACCTGCTACCTTTCAAAGATGAATGATGGCTATATTCTCTGACTTTTGTGAAAAGATGTGTGAGGTATTCATGGATGACTTCTCCGTTTATGGATCCTCTTTTGATGATTGCTTGAGCAACCTTGATCGAGTTTTGCAGAGATGTGAAGACACTAGTCTCGTCTTGAATTGGGAAAAGTGCCACTTTATGGTTAATGAAGGCATTGTCTTGGGGCATAAGATTTCTGAGAAAGGTATTGAAGTTGATAAAGCTAAAGTTGATGCTATTTAAAAGATGCCATGTCCCAAGGACATAAAAGGTATAAGAAGTTTCCTTGGTCATGCCGGTTTTTATAGGAGGTTTATTAAGGACTTTTCCAAAATCTCTGGGCCTCTGACTAATTTATTGCAAAAAGATATTCCTTTTGTCTTTGATGATGATTGTGTAGAAGCATTTGAAATACTTAAGAAAGCCTTGATCACTTCACCTATTGTTCAGCCACCCGATTGGAATTTACCCTTTGAAATTATGTGTGATGCTAGTGATTATGCTGTAGGTGCTGTTCTAGGGCAAAGAGTTGATAAGAAATTGAATGTTATCTAGTATGCTAGTAAAACTCTTGATATTGCCCAGAGAAATTATGCCACTACTGAAAAATAATTCTTAGCAGTTGTATTTGCTTGTGATAAGTTCAGACCTTATATTGTTGATTCTAAAGTTACTATTCACACTGATCACGCTGCTATTAAATATCTTATGGAAAGGAAAGATGCTAAGCCTAGACTTATTAGATGGGTTCTCTTGCTCCAAGAATTTGATTTGCATATTATTGATAGAAAAGGAGCCGAGAAACCCGTTGCAGACAACTTTTCTAGGTTAGAGAATGTTCTTGATGACCCAGTACCTATTGATGATAGCTTTCCTGATGAACAATTAGCGGTCATTAATGCTTCTCGTACTACTCCATGGTATGCTGATTATGCTAATTACATTGTTGCTAAATTTATACCACCTAGTTTCACATACCAGCAAAAGAAAAAGTTCTTTTATGATTTAAGGCATTACTTCTGGGATGACCTACACCTTTATAAAGAAGGAGTAGATGGTGTTATTAGATGTTGTGTACCTGAGCATGAACATGAACAGATCCTACACAAGTGTCACTCCGAACCATATGGAGGACACCACGCTGGACATAGAGCTGCACATAAGGTATTGCAATCTAGTTTTTATTGGCCTACTCTCTTCAAAGATGCCCATAAGTTTGTCTTGTCTTGTGATGAATGTCAAAGAATTGGTAATATTAGTAGACGTCAAGAAATGCGTATGAACTATTTTCTTGTTATTGAACCATTCGATGCTTGGGGCTTTGATTATATGGGACCTTTTCCTACCTCTAATGGTTACACACTGTCGACGTTCTAGGAACGGGGGTCCCTAGACTTGCCTGCCAGCGGCCTGCGGCGTGGCTCAAGGAGTGGCCTAGCACGGCCCGTCTTCATAAACCCAAGCTCAAGACCCTCACGAGGGGCCAAGCCTCGCGGGGCGGACGATGCAAGGCTTCCTCAGGGGCAGCCTCATCAGGCAAGCTCACGAGGAGGCGGAGAGATCAAGGCAAGTAGTACCTCGCGAGGTGCTCGTGATGCAAGCCATGACGATCGAGACCAGGCGGGCGCCAGGCGGGTGCCAGCCTGCACAGTGTCCTCGTTTCCTCTTTGGTGCAATGGGGGCAAGCGTAGGCACGGAGTACAATGGCATGAAGCAAAAGTTGCCATATTGGTGCAACGAGACCAAGACCAGCAGTGCGGCAGGACGGAGGTCACCGTGGAGCCCAAGACGGCGTCATCGCCAGTGCCTTTGGCAGTCGAAGACCAACTTTGTCAGGATAACTTGTACTAGCTTCCCCCTTCAAAATGGCCGTTGTTGGCTCCCTTCCTGCTCAATATTTGGGAAGAGGACCAGGGCCTCTATATATGGAGCTAGCCACCACAGTAGAGGGATATCTGACCTAGAGCCATCAGTGACGGAGCCATTCCTCTCCAAGCACATGTCACACCCTAGCTAGTTCATGCATTAGAGTGTTGCATCATGTTTATTCTTTCATCAGAAACCTGAAATGGGGATGACAGAACCCCCAGTCCCCTCTGAAACCAATTAGGGTTTACTAAAAACTTTTTCAATGAACCTGAAATGCCCTTCTAAATGCCCATCATTTTTGTCTTGGTTCAGAACCTCTGCCAAAAGTGATGCACATTTTCCTAGGCCATCTTAGGGTTTTTGACTTAAATCATAAATATTTGAATTTGGGCATTTAAAATTATATAAAATATTTAAATGCTCAAATATCTCCAAACTAAAATGTTTCATGTTGGAAATAATCCAACTATGGACCAGGAGTAGTTTGGTGATTTTAGGAGTTGCCTAAGTATTTTATTTAATTCAACAAAGTTGCAGAAGTATTAAAAAAACAGAAAACAGAAACTTACCTGACGCCTGCTCCCGGCCCACCTGCCGGCCCAGCCCAGCGCCGCTCCAGCGAGCTGCTTGCCGGCCAGGCAGGCAGGCAGGTGCCCGACGGCGACCGCAGCGCGCGCCACGCACCTGCTCGCCGCCTCGCCGCTCCCCTCGCCCGGTGACGTCGTGGATCGGCCTCCCTCTCTCCCCCGAACCCCCCAGACACCCCCTCTCCTCTCCAGCTCCTCCCCCTCGCGCTCCCCCGCCATGACCGACGCCACCACCGCCGTGCCTTCGTCGTAGCCGTGCTCCCCGCCGCCCGTGCGTCCTCTCATCGTGTCCAGGAGCTCCGCCGCTGTCCACTCCATCGAGCAAGCCGAGCCCCGAGCGCTCGCAACGCCCGAGTCCACCGCAACGACCTCGCCCGAACCGCCGTCGCCGGAGATCCCCTTCAACGCCGCCGTCGCTCCGGTCCACCCCCGGCCGCAGCAAGGGCTTCGTCGCACTCACTGTGAGCTTAGCCATCTTCCGCCCTCCTTTTCTTGCTCCCGAGCTGTGTAGCGACCTCCCGGAGCTCAACCGCACCCACCGCCGTGGAGCTCGTCGCCGACGTGCTCCCGGTCACCCTCCGACCACTCCACGGTGTCCATCATGCTCACTGCGTCACGTAGCACCTAGCTAGCTACTCCCCGCGCCTCACCGACCCCTCTAGCGTCAAGTTCGTCTTCGGCCGAACCCCGGTGGCCGCCAAAGTCGTCGCCGGCGCCAACTCCGGCCACCCCGACCCCAACGGACTCCACCAAGAGCTGCGGCTCGTCCTCAGCTCCACTCCGGTGGTCTTCGCGACCCATTTGGCGGCCGAAACAGCCAAAACCACTTCCGCCGCCGCGTCGGGCTCGCCGGCGGCTAAACGCCGGTGCAGCCGACCCGGGTTTGACCATGGGTGGGCCCTGGTTGACTCCCCTGAGTCAATGACAGGTGGGGCCCAGCCCTGTTAATTAAACAGGTTTAGTTTTATTTAAACTTTAATTAAATTAATCACCCTGACATGCAGGACCCACTGTCAGGTTTGACCCGGACGTGTTCCGTTGACCTGCTGACGTCACACTGACGTCAGGCTGACGCAATAATTGATTTTCTGGAATTAATCTAATATAGGAAATTCCAGAATATAGTTTAAATTTCAAAAATTCATAACTTTTATTCTGTAACTCCAAATCAGACAAATTATATATGAAAAATAATCAGAAAAATCCAATCTATCCATCTGTACTATTTTCATGCATGATTAAACAAGTTAACCTGATATTTAATGCAGAACAAGGAAAAACACTTTAAAGGGCCATGTTTGAGTTTGAAATTTGAATCTTTGATTCAAATTGGTTCCAACCCTTCTGGTCTTAGTTGCATTAGCCCAACACACTCATATTGCTATGTTTCATGCATGCATCATATTGTTGCACGTTGTTTGGTGATGGTTGTGTATCGGTGTTCTTTACGGCAGGTTCTGCCTCCGAGGAGTACCGTGATTACCCTAACGAAGAACCGTATCAGTGCATCGAACCATCAGGCAAGCAACCAACCATTTGATCATATCGATACAATCCCATGTTCTCGCTCCTGCTCTCTTTTACTGCATTAAGACAACGCGTTTCAAACTGCTGTGTGCTACGGTAGTTGAACCCATTTCCTCTGCATGACCTGTCATTGCCATAGTAACTAGATGAAACCCACTAGCATGTGTAGGAGTTGATTGAGCCATATGTATGTGTTGTTCCTACCTTGCTATGCCTGCTATGCTTAGAGTCGTGTCAGGTCTGGTTCATCTGGGTGATGGGCTAGAGTGAAATGATTATGTCGGTAATGAGAGTGGTGTGGTGAACACGATTTGGTAAAGGTATCGATGAGAGGCCATGTAGGAGTACATGGTGGGTTGTTTCATTGAAGCCGACCTTAAGCACTGAGATCTGTATGTGTGATTTAAGATACAGCTAGTACCATGCATTGGGCCCTGAAATATGACCCCGCTCGACTTCTTATTCACCCTAGCTCTCTGTCCAGGAGTTGCAAGTAGTTTCTGGTGTTTGTAGCCTACTGGAGGCCGTGGACAGCGCTGACCGTAGGGGTGGGCTGTGATGCGGTAGGTACGTGGCCGGGTGTACCGAATACCCGTTAGGTATCTCAGGAACCCTGTTCACATCGTTCGGGGCCGTATGGGAAACCTCGGCCGGACTCCCTGCGGATGGAACCTGGATAGGCGATAAACCTGGACTAGAGGCTTAGGTGTTTAGGTAGGTCGTGGTCTACACCCACGTCGGCTTTCGCTTGAAGTCTGCCGAGCACATGTCGTGTGCAGACGCTAAGTGGTGGAAACATGTATGAAGAAGTACACCCCTGCAGGGTTATCATGATCTATTCGAATAGCCGCGTTCGCGGTAAAGGACTACTTGGTTGCCTATACAGTTCATAGACAAGTAAACGGAAACTACTAAAAGCCTCAAGATAAGTGTGAGTGCCGAGGATGGCTCTTCCGTAGGAAGACGGAGGTGGATCCTCGGTAGTGTATTGAAGTGGTGAGTAGTGGACTCGTGTGCGCAAAACCATTTCAAGTTGGAGTCTCGTAGGTTAGCCTAGCCAAGAGTCAAAGCTGGCTTGCTGCAACAACTCCACCAACCCTTCTTGATGATATGCATGTATGTAGGATCTGATGTAAGTCTTGCTGAGTACCTTTGTACTCATGTTGCTATAATTTACATTTTTTACAGAAGACACTGCAACCCCTTCTGATGGGTTCTACGTAGACGTTGACATCAATGAGTAGGCTAAGGCCCAGGTGGTGATCCTGAGCTTGTGAAGGACCACGTAGTATAGCTAGGCTTTCCAAGCCTCTTTTAGTTTTCTAGTTGTCTGTACTCAGACAAGTTACTTCCGCTGCTGGTTTGTATGACTGTATGACTTGAATGCTGGGTCGTGTGACCCGTACCTGTGTGTATGATTATGTATGGCCCCCTGAGCCTTAAATAAAGTACTTGTGTCGTAGAGTCATGTTGTGATGCCATGTTGTATTTGCACATATCGAGCATACTGTGTGTATGTTATTGAAATGCTTGGTATGTGTGGGATCTGACTATCTAGTTGTTTATCCTTAGTAGCCTCTCTTACCGGGAAATGTCTCCTAGTGTTACCACCGAGCCATGGTAGCTTGCTACTGCTCTGGAACACTTAGGCTGGCCGGCATGTGTCCTTCTTTGTTCCGGTGTCTGTCCCTTCGGGGAAATGTCACGCATTGAGTACCGGAGTCCTGTTAGCCCGCTACAGCCCGGTTTACCGGAGTCCTGCTAGCCCAGTGCTACAGCCCGGACCCTCTTGCTGATGACCGACACGTTCGAAGCTGGGTCATGGATGCCTGTCCCTGTAAGTCTGTGCCACTTTGGGTTTACAACTAGTCATGTCAGCCCGGGCTCCTTAACATATGGATGCTAGCGACACTATCATATACGTGAGCCAAAAGGCGCAAACGGTCCCGGGCAAAGGTAAGGCGACACCCGTGGGGATACCGTGTGAGGCCGCAAAGTGATATGAGGTGTTACATGCTAGATCGATGTGTCATCGAGTCGGGGTCCTGACAGCGTTGGTATCAAAGCCGGACTGCCTGTAGGTTCTCCAAGCCAAACTGGTCGATGTTGAGTCTAGAAATTCTTTATTTATATGTAGGGGAATTGTTTGTGGGTGGAACGTAAGGCTCTTTTTACTCCTTTATCTTATGACATTCTGATCTGAGTCAGTCTATTCTTCCACCGGGGGTTAAGGAATTAGGATCTATTCTCTCTATCAGGATCACGTGTTACTAATCAGTAGTACCTTATAGGTTTGATGAATACAAGCCTAGTTCAGTTCTACTACCACATTAAGTTGTTAGGATGGACTTAGAACTTTGATATGATGATGTTGAGTGTGTATGAAATCCTTTGTCAAATGTCTCAAATCCTTCTTGAGCATTTACAGCTGTTATGCTGCCAAAATTTTGCTAGAAATTCTAATGCCTTTGCATTATGGTTGTGCTTTCAGATGGCCACTCGCGACCTTAATCAAGTGGTTTGCCTGACTCGATGCCTAGATGTACCCGGCCATACTGCCATGTTGGTCAGGGTAATGACTGAGGCTGGATACCGTTGGTATCCTGAGTACACGGTCGAAGAGCAATTCCGAGACTTTAATCAAAGCCAGTATCTCTGCACTGTCAGGATATTTCCATCCTATCCTGGGTCCACCAAGCCCCTTCACTGCTCCTATGGACTCGGGGTTACTATTGAGATGGCTGTGCAGGACGCCGCCTACTCTATGATGACCATCATGCGAGTCAGGTCTGGTCTATTTCGGGACTCTGATTTCCGGTATATGCCAGGATCACTTCCGGGAGCACAAGGGTATCTCCAGGCTATCTATGCTGACCCCACTCAGGAGGATTCACGGACTCGCACTACTGCTGAGATGCTCGAGGATAAGGACCATGAAAATCGGGCCTTGAGGTTAGAGCTCTTCAATACCCGTGCTGACCATTGGGCCACATTGACTCGGTTTGCACCGGCGGTGCAAGCTGGATATCCGGATATGCGCGATCTCTATCCTGTGAGATCTGCTCTGCCAGACGTGATGGGTTGGCGTGATGTAGGAGGCATCACCCCACCTCGCGGTCCCCGCAGGCCACCGTCTGTTGGTCCAAGACCTCATCCTAGCCCCTATGGTCCACAAGCTCCGCGAGATCGTCTGTTTCCGGATGATCATGTTGAGCTTCCAGGCTATGGAGGTGACTTCTACGAGGACTACTACGGATCGGTCTGAGTTAGTGGTAGTATCACTAGTTGATCTAGCTGTATCGTCTATCGTCCTGCGTGACTCGTGGGATATGACCTAGTTTGTACCACTTCCGGAGGTGTAGAAAAATGATGTATAGGAGCTTGGGATGCCTCCGATGAGATGTAATCCTCTTTTCACCGTAATAGTACCTTGTTTGGTCTTGTACTAAACCCTGTATGGTGTGTATGACGATGGAATAAAGAAGCAGTTTCTGTATCTACCATGTCATACGGATGATCATCTTGCATTCCGAGTTATTCCTTACATTCTGTATCCTATGTCGGAATTTTATCATTCTGACTAAATCATTGTCTTGTTTACCTAGGATGGTCAACACGCGCACTAACCCTGCTCCTCAAGAGCAGGCCTAAGGCAGTGAAGTCAGGAATGCAAATCTGCCTCATCCTCCTTCCCTAGCCGAGGTTATGATGGAAGCCGAAAGAAACAAGCGGGAGACCAACCGTTTGTTGGAGCGTATTGAACAGAACACAACACACCATCAGAGGACTAACGTGGTGTCACTCAGTGATTTCATCAAGTTACATCCACCCACGTTCCACCACTCCGTCGAGCCTCTCGACGCTGATGACTGGCTTCGTAGTATCTCTCAAAAGCTGCGTTCCGCGCTAGTAGCTGAGGCTGACAAGGTCACCTTTGCTGCATATCATCTTGAAGGCCCCGCCAGTCTATGGTGGGAGAATTATGGAGCTATGCGCCCAGCGGGCCATGTCACTACTTGGGCTGAATTCAGCGAGGCTTTCCGTGAAGATCACATTCCAGAGGGTCTCATGGACCGTAAACGTGAGGAATTTTGCAGTTTCACTCAGGGCCGACTCTCTGTGGATGCTTACAGCAGGGAGTTCGGTAACCTCGCACGATATGCAACTGAGGAAGTTTCTACTGATGCCAAGAAGCAAGCAAGGTTCCGTAAGGGACTTAGTCCTGAGCTTCGCCGCGACCTTCGTCTGCATGAGTGCACATCTTTTCAGAAACTTGTTAACAAGGCCATCAGTGCTGAGACTGGTCAGACTGATTATGACGCAACACGCAAGCATGGCCGTGACATGGGTTCCTCATCCGGTGCTGGTCCTCAGAAGCGCCGCGTGTGGGTGCCCAACACTGCCCTGCCACCCAGGTTCACACCGAGGCCATCCTTCCAGGCGCCTCGCCCCGTTCAACAGTCTGCACCAGCCAAGCCCTATGGGGGTCCAACCAACAGTGCTTCTCCACGCACCAGTTCCGTGACTTGTTTCAAGTGTGGGGAATCTGGCCACTATATGCGTGAGTGTCCCAGACCAACCCCAACCAATCTGCTAAAGCTGTTGGCCGTGGCAAGCCGACAGGGAAAGTGTTCCACGCCAAGCCGGCCACCACTACACGTGGCCATGTCAACTGTATCTCTGCCGAAGAAGCTCAAGAGGATCCCATCGTCGTTCTCGGTACGCTTCTTGTTAATTGCCACCCGACATCTGTTCTTTTCAATACAGGAGCCTCTCATTCATTTATATCCGAGAACTATGCTCGTTTGCATAACACCGCATTCTGTGACATGCCATCCACTATGGAAATTTCTACTCCCGGTTCTAGATGGCAGACCTCCAGGGTGAGTTATGGAAATGAAATCCAAGTTGACAGACTTGTTTTCCTTGCATCTTTGATAGCTCTCAAATTTTCAGATATTAATATCATTTTGGGTATGGACTGGATGTCAGCTCATCATGCCAAAATTGATTGCTTCTCTAGGACTGTTCAACTCACTCATCCTTCGGGGAAGATAGTCAATGTCTTGACCCGGTTAGCCGAGCGACAATTATACTCTCTTAACGCCAGCCCTTTGCCAGACCTTGAGGACGTTCCGGTAGTCCGTGACTTCCCGGATGTCTTCCCAGAGGAATTGCCAGGTGTTCCACCTGACAGGGATGTTGAGTTCGTAATAGACCTCATTCCAGGAACCGTTCCGATTGCTAGAAGACCCTATAAGATGGCACCACTAGAACTAGCCGAGCTTAAGAAACAACTCGATGAGTCCTTGAAAAAGGGTTTCATCAGACCTAGTTCATCTCCGTGGGCTTGCCCCGTCCTATTCGTCAAGAAGAAGGATGGTACGGACCGGATGGTTGTAGATTATCGACCTGTTAATTTGGTCACAATCAAGAACAAATATCCGCTCCCCAGGATCAACGACCTGTATGATCAGCTCGCTGGATCCTCAGTCTTCTCCAAGATGGATTTGAGGTTGGGCTACCATCAAATCAAAATCAGAAACGGGGACATCCCTAAAACGGCCTTTGTTACTCGTTATGGCCAATACGAGTACACCGTCATGTCCTTCGGTTTAACCAACGCTCCAGCCACCTTTTCTCGGTTAATGAACTCAATCTTCATGGAGTATTTGGATAAATTCGTCGTGGTTTACCTCGATGATATACTCATCTACTCCAAGAGCGAGGAAGAACATGCCGAACATCTAAGGCTAGTGTTGAAGAAACTTCGAGAGCATCGCCTTTATGCCAAATTTTCTAAATGTGAATTCTGGTTGTCAGAAGTGACCTATCTGGGTCATGTAATATCTGGTAAAGGTATTGCTGTTAACCCTGAGCGAGTTCAAGCCGTCCTTAATTGGACTCCACCTGAATCGGTCAAGCAAGTTCGGAGTTTTCTAGGCTTAGAGAGCTATTGCCGTCGCTTTGTCGAAAACTTCTCCAAAGTTGCTAAACCTCTAACCGAACTCCTCAAGAAAGATAAGAAGTTTGAATGGACTCCACAATGTGAGCACAGCTTTCAGGAACTGAAAAGACGCCTGACTTCTGCTCCCGTACTGGTACCGCCGGATTTCTCTAAGGACTTTGTTATCTACTGCGACGCCTCGCGACAAGGACTAGGTTGCATTCTCATGCAAGATCGACACGTAATTGCTTACGCCTCACGGCAATTGCACCCACATGAGGAGAGTTATCCTACTCATGATCTAGAGCTTGCAGCCATAGTCTATGCACTTAAAACCTGGCGACATTACCTTCTTGGTAATCGTTGCGAAATATTCACTGGTCACCAAAGTCTGAAGTACATCTTCACCCAACCGGATTTGAATCTCAGGCAAAGACGTTGGGTCGAGTTGATCACATATTTCGACTTAGGGATAACCTACACCCCAGGGAAAGCCAACGTCATGGCTGATGCGCTAAGTCGCAAATCTTATTGTAACAACCTGATGTTACAACAAAGTCAACCGCTTCTCCATGAGGAATTTCGGAAGCTTAACCTTCACATTGCTCCTCAAGGATTTCTTTCCACCTTGGTAGCGAAACCTACCCTTACGGATCAAATCATCGTTGCCCAAAAGCGAGATAAGGGAATATCTAAAATCAAGGAGAACATTGCTAGCGGAGGTGCTAGTTGTTTCTCCACAAATGATCATGGTGTTGTGTACTTTGAGAACCGTTTAGTGGTTCCCAAGAACCAGCATCTACGGCAGTTGATCCTTAAGGAAGCTCATGAATCTCCTCCCACCATTCATCCCGGTAGTACCAAGATGTATCAGGACCTACGCCAGAGGTTCTGGTGGACTAGGATGAAGAGAGAAATTGCTCAGAATATTGCTAACTGCGACGTCTGCCGTCGTGTAAAAGCAGAGCATCAACGGCCTGCTGGCACCCTTCAACCCTTAGCTATTCCTGAATGGAAATGGGATAAAATTGGTATGGATTTCATTACCGGTTTTCCCAGGACCAAGAGAGGGAATAATGCTATCTTCGTCGTTGTCGATTGTCTTTCCAAAGTGGCACATTTCTTACCTGTTCGTGAGAGTATAACCGCTAGTCAGCTGGCAGACTTATACATCTCTCGAATAGTGTCTCTCCATGGTGTTCCTTTGGAAATCAACTCGGATCGAGGAAGTCTTTTCACCTCTCGATTTTGGGAAAGCTTCCAAAATGCTATGGGAACCCGCCTATCCTTTAGCACCGCCTTTCACCCTCAATCAAGTGGTCAGGTAGAACGCGTCAACCAGATCCTAGAAGACATGCTTCGAGCCTCTGTTATCTCATTCAGAGTGGATTGGGAGAAGTGCCTTCCATTTGCCGAATTCGCTTATAACAGCAGCTATCAATCTAGCTTGGGTAAAGCCCCTTTTGAAGTTCTCTATGGACGACGGTGTCGAACACCCCTTAACTGGTCAGAGACCGGGGAAAGACAATTCTTTGGCCCGGATATGATTCAGGAAGCAGAAGAGCAAGTTCGCATCGTTTGTGAAAAGTTGAAAACAGCCCAATCTCGTCAAAAGAGTCAATATGACCGAAAACATAAGGCTATGACTTTCGAGGTTGACGAGAAGGCTTACCTTCGGGTTACCCCTCTGAAGGGAACCCATCGTTTCGGTATCAAAGGCAAATTGGCTCCTCGTTACATTGGACCTTTTCGCATTCTCTCTAAACGAGGAGAAGTTGCCTACCAGTTGGAACTACCTCCGCACCTCTCCAGAGTCCACGATGTCTTCCACGTTTCTCAACTCAGGCGTTGCTTCTCGGATCCTATCCGTGGAGTGGACCACGAAACGCTTGATCTCCAAGATAATCTTACATATCGAGAGTACCCCATTCGTATCCTCGATCAGGCCGAGCGTACCACTTGACGTCATAATATCAAGTTTCTCAAAGTACAATGGTCGCACCATTCTGAGGATGAAGCAACTTGGGAAAGGGAGGATCGTCTTCGACTTGAGTATCCTGCCTTCTTTCCGGAGGAACCCAAATCTCGGGACGAGATTCTTTTGAGTGGGGGTGAGTTGTCACACCCTAGCTAGTTCATGCATTAGAGTGTTGCATCATGTTTATTCTTTCATCAGAAACCTGAAATGGGGATGACAGAACCCCCAGTCCCCTCTGAAACCAATTAGGGTTTACTAAAAACTTTTTCAATGAACCTGAAATGCCCTTCTAAAATGCCCATCATTTTTGTCTTGGTTCAGAACCTCTGCCAAAAGTGATGCACATTTTCCTAGGCCATCTTAGGGTTTTTGAATTAAATCATAAATATTTGAATTTGGGCATTTAAAATTATATAAAATATTTAAATGCTCAAATATCTCCAAACTAAAATGTTTCATGTTGGAAATAATCCAACTATGGACCAGGAGTAGTTTGGTGATTTTAGGAGTTGCCTAAGTATTTTATTTAATTCAACAAAGTTGCAGAAGTATTAAAAAAACAGAAAACAGAAAGAAAATGGAAAAACTTACCTGACGCCTGCTCCCGGCCCACCTGCTGGCCCAGCCCAGCGCCGCTCCAGCGAGCTGCTTGCCTGCCAGGCAGGCAGGTAGGTGCCCGACGGCGACCGCAGCGCGCGCCACGCACCTGCTCGACGCCTCGCTGCTCCCCTCGCCCGGTGACGTCGTGGATCGGCCTCCCTCTCTCCCCCGAACCCCCCAGACACCCCCTCTCCTCTCCAGCTCCTCCCCCTCGCGCTCCCCTGCCATGACCGACGCCACCACCGCCGTGCCTTCGTCGTAGCCGTGCTCCCCGCCGCCCGTGCGTCCTCTCATCGTGTCCAGGAGCTCCGCCGCTGTCCACTCCATCGAGCAAGCCGAGCCCCGAGCGCTCGCAACGCCCGAGTCCACCGCAACGACCTCGCCCGAACCGCCGTCGCCGGAGATCCCCTTCAACGCCGCCGTCGCTCCGGTCCATCCCCGGCCACAGCAAGGGCTTCGTCGCACTCACTGTGAGCTTAGCCATCTTCCCCCCTCCATTTCTTGCTCCCGAGCTGTGTAGCGACCTCCCGGAGCTCAACCGCACCCACCGCCGTGGAGCTCGTCGCCGACGTGCTCCCGGTCACCCTCCGACCACTGCACGGTGTCCATCATGCTCACCGCGTCACTTAGCACCTAGCTAGCTACTCCCCGCGCCTCACCGACCCCTCTAGCGTCAAGTTCGTCTTCGGCCGAACCCCGGTGGCCGCCAAAGTCGTCGCCGGCGCCAACTCCGGCCACCCCGACCCCAACGGACTCCACCAAGAGCTGCGGCTCGTCCTCAGCTCCACTCCGGTGGTCTCCGCGACCCATTTGGCGGCCGAAACAGCCAAAACCACTTCCGCCGCCGCGTCGGGCTCGCCGGCGGCTAAACGCCGGTGCAGCCGACCCGGGTTTGACCACGGGTGGGCCCTGGTTGACTCCCTGAGTCAATGACAGGTGGGGCCAGCGCTGTTAATTAAACAGGTTTAGTTTTATTTAAACTTTAATTAAATTAATCACCCTGACACGCGGGACCCACTGTCAGGTTTGACCCGGACGTGTTCCGTTGACCTGCTGACGTCACACTGACGTCAGGCTGACGCAATAATTGATTTTCTGGAATTAATCTAATATAGGAAATTCCAGAATATAGTTTAAATTTCAAAAATTCATAACTTTTATTCCGTAACTCCAAATCAGACAAATTATATATGAAAAATGATCAGAAAAATCCAATCTATCCATCTGTACTATTTTCATGCATGATTAAACAAGTTAACCTGATGTTTAATGCAGAACAAGGAAAAACACTTTAAAGGGCCATGTTTGAGTTTGAAATTTGAATCTTTGATTCAAATTGGTTCAAACCCTTCTGGTCTTAGTTGCATTAGTCCAACACACTCATATTGCTATGTTTCATGCATGCATCATATTGTTGCACGTTGTTTGGTGATGGTTGTGTATCGGTGTTCTTTGCGGCAGGTTCTGCCTCCGAGGAGTACAGTGATTACCCTAACGAAGAACCGTATCAGTGCATCGAACCATCAGGCAAGCAACCAACCATTTGATCATATCGATACAATCCCATGTTCTCGCTCCTGCTCTCTTTTACTGCATTAAGACAACGCGTTTCAAACTGCTGTGTGCTACGGTAGTTGAACCCATTTCCTCTGCATGACCTGTCATTGCCACAGTAACTAGATGAAACCCACTAGCATGTGTAGGAGTTGATTGAGCCATATGTATGTGTTGTTCCTACCTTGCTATGCCTGCTATGCTTAGAGTCGTGTCAGGTCTGGTTCATCTGGGTGATGGGCTAGAGTGAAATGATTATGTCGGTAATGAGAGTGGTGTGGTGAACACGATTTGGTAAAGGTATCGATGAGAGGCCATGTAGGAGTACATGGTGGGTTGTTTCATTGAAGCCGACCTTAAGCACTGAGATCTGTATGTGTGATTTAAGAATCAGCTACTACCATGCATTGGGCCCGAAACCAATGGACCCTCTCGACTTCTTATTCACCCTAGTTCTCCGTCCAGGAGTTGCAAGTAGTTTCTGGTGTTTGTAGCCTACTGGAGGCCGTGGACAGCGCTGACCGTAGTAGGTACGTGGCCGGGTGTACCGAATACCCGTTAGGTATCTCGGGAACCCTGTTCACATCGTTCGGGGCCGTATGGGAAACCTCGGCCGGACTCCCTGCGGATGGAACCTGAATAGGCGATAAACCTGGACTGGAGGCTTAGGTGATTAGGTAGGTCGTGGCCGACACCCACGTTGGGCTTCCGCTTGAAGGTTGCCGAGTACATGTCGTGTAAACGACGGTAAGTGGTGAGAGCGTGTATGAAGAAGTACCCCCTGCAGGGTTAACATGATCTATTCGAATAGCCGCGTCCGCGGTAAAGGACTACTTGGTTGCCTATACAGTTCATAGACAAGTAAATGGAAACTACTAAAAGCCTCAAGATAAGTGTGAGTGCCGAGGATGGCTCTTCCGTAGGAAGACGGAGGCGGATCCTGGGTAGTGTATTGAATTGGTGAGTAGTGGACTCGTGTGCGCAAAATCATTTCAGTTGGAGTATCGTAGGATAGCCTAGCCAAGTGTCAAAGCTGGCTTGCTGCAATAACTCCACCAACCCTTCTTGATACTATGCATGTATGTAGGATCTGATGTAAGTCTTGCTGAGTACCTTTGTACTCATGTTGCTATAATCTACATTTTTACAGAAGACGCTGCAACCCCTTCTGATGGGTTCTATGTAGACGTTGACATCAACGAGTAGGCTAAAGACCCAGGTGGTGACCCTGAGCTTGTGAAGGACCACGTAGTATAGCTAGGCTTTCCAAGCCTCTTTTATTTTACTAGTTGTCTGTACTCACACAAGTTACTTCCGCTGCTGGTTTGTATGACTGTATGACTTGTATGTGGGGTCGTGAGACCCGTACCTTTGTGTATGTTATGTATGGCTCACTGAGCCTTAAATAAAGTACTTGTGTCATAGAGTCATGTTGTGATGCTTCGTTGTATTTGCACATATCGAGCATATTGTGTGTATGATTGAAATGCTTGGTATGTGTGGGATCTGACTATCTAGTTGTTTATCTTTAGTAGCCTCTCTTACCGGGAAATGTCTCCTAGTGTTACCGCTGAGCCATGGTAGCTTGCTACTGCTCTGGAACACTTAGGCTGGCCGGCATGTGTCCTTCTTCGTTCCTGTGTCTGTCCCTTCGGGGAAATGTCACGCTTTGAGTACCGGAGTCCTGTTAGCCCGCTACAGCCCGGTTTACCGGAGTCCTGTTAGCCCAGTGCTACAGCCCGGACCCACTTGCTGATGACCGACACGTTCGAAGCTGGGTCATGGATGCCTGTCCCTGTAAGTCTGTGCCACTTTGGGTTTACGACTAGTCATGTCAGCCCGGGCTCTTTATCATATGGATGCTAGCGACACTTTCATATACGCGAGCCAAAAGGCGCAAACGGTCCCGGGAAAAGGTAAGACGACACCCGTGGGGATACCGTGCGTGAGGCCGCAAAGTGATATGAGGTGTTACCAGCTAGATCGATGTGACATCGAGTCGGGGTCCTGACAGCGTTGGTAGCTTTAGTTGCATTAGCCCAACACACTCATATTGCCATGTTTCATGCATGCATCATATTGTTGCACATTGTTTGGTGATGCCTGTGTATCGTTATCCTTTACGACAGGATCTGTCCCCGAGGAGTA
The DNA here is from genome assembly GCF_002162155.2 of Triticum dicoccoides. Taxonomy (NCBI): domain Eukaryota; kingdom Viridiplantae; phylum Streptophyta; class Magnoliopsida; order Poales; family Poaceae; genus Triticum; species Triticum dicoccoides. Next base: position 411,087,340 of record NC_041389.1, on the reverse strand, counting down.
CCGTGACTACCCTAACGAAGAACCGTATCCGTGCATCGAACCATCAGGCAAGCAACCAACCATTTGATCATATCGATACAATCCCATGTTCTCGCTCCTGCTCTCTTTTACTGCATTAAGACAACACGATTCAAACTGCTGTGTGCTACGGTAGTTGAACCCATTTCCTCTGCATGACCTGTCATTGCCACAGTAACTAGATGAAACCCACTAGCATGTGTAGGAGTTGATTGAGCCATATGTATGTGTTGTTCCTACCTTGCTATGCCTGCTATGCTTAGAGTCGTGTCAGGTCTGGTTCATCTGGGTGATGGGCTAGAGTGAAATGATTATGTCGGTAATGAGAGTGGTGTGGTGAACACGTTTTGGTAAAGGTATCGATGAGAGGCCATGTAGGAGTACATGGTGGGTTGTTTCATTGAAGCCGACCTTAAGCACTGAGATCTGTATGTGTGATTTAAGATACAGCTACTACCATGCATTGGGCCCTGAAATATGACCCCGCTCGACTTCTTATTCACCCTAGCTCTCTGTCCAGGAGTTGCAAGTAGTTTCTGGTGTTTGTAGCCTACTGGAGGCCGTGGACAGCGCTGACCGTAGGGGTGGGCTGTGATGCGGTAGGTACGTGGCCGGGTGTACCGAATACCCGTTAGGTATCTCGGGAACCCTGTTCACATCGTTCGGGGCCGTATGGGAAACCTCGGCTGGACTCCCTGCGGATGGAACCTGGATAGGCGATAAACCTGGACTAGAGGCTTAGGTGTTTAGGTAGGTCGTGGTCTACACCCACGTCGGCTTTCGCTTGAAGTCTGCCGAGCACATGTCGTGGGCAGACGCTAAGTGGTGGAAACATGTATGAAGAAGTACACCCCTGCAGGATTATCATGATCTATTCGAATAGCCGCGTCCGCGGTAAAGGACTACTTGGTTGCCTATACAGTTCATAGACAAGTAAACGGAAACTACTAAAAGCCTCAAGATAAGTGTGAGTGCCGAGGATGGCTCTTCCGTAGGAAGACGGAGGTGGATCCTCGGTAGTGTATTGAAGTGGTGAGTAGTGGACTCGTGTGCGCAAAACCATTTCAAGTTGGAGTCTCGTAGGTTAGCCTAGCCAAGAGTCAAAGCTGGCTTGCTGCAACAACTCCACCAACCCTTCTTGATGATATGCATGTATGTAGGATCTGATGTAAGTCTTGCTGAGTACCTTTGTACTCATGTTGCTATAATTTACATTTTTTACAGAAGACGCTGCAACCCCTTCTGATGGGATCTACGTAGACGTTGACATCAATGAGTAGGCTAAGGCCCAGGTGGTGATCCTGAGCTTGTGAAGGACCATGTAGTATAGCTAGGCTTTCCAAGCCTCTTTTAGTTTTCTAGTTGTCTGTACTCAGACAAGTTACTTCCGCTGCTGGTTTGTATGACTGTATGACTTGAATGCTGGGTCATGTGACCCGTACCTGTGTGTATGATTATGTATGGCCCCCTGAGCCTTAAATAAAGTACTTGTGTCGTAGAGTCATGTTGTGATGCCATGTTGTATTTGCACATATCGAGCATATTGTGTGTATGTTATTGAAATGCTTGGTATGTGTGGGATCTGACTATCTAGTTGTTTATCCTTAGTAGCCTCTCTTACCGGGAAATGTCTCCTACTGTTACCACCGAGCCATGGTAGCTTGCTACTGCTCTGGAACACTTAGGCTGGCCGGCATGTGTCCTTCTTCGTTCCGGTGTCTGTCCCTTCGGGGAAATGTCACGCATTGAGTACCGGAGTCCTGTTAGCCCGCTACAGCCCGGTTTACCGGAGTCCTGCTAGCCCAGTGCTACAGCCCGGACCCTCTTGCTGATGACCGACACGTTCGAAGCTGGGTCATGGATGCCTGTCCCTGTAAGTCTGTGCCACTTTGGGTTTACAACTAGTCATGTCAGCCCGGGCTCCTTAACATATGGATGCTAGCGACACTATCATATACGTGAGCCAAAAGGCGCAAACGGTCCCGGGCAAAGGTAAGGCGACACCCGTGGGGATACCGTGCGTGAGGCCGCAAAGTGATATGAGGTGTTACAGGCTAGATCGATGTGTCATCGAGTCAGGGTCCTGACAACACACCACCACAAGAACACCCCTTGCGAGGCTATTCTTCCTCTATACTGTTCATCATCAGCCCTAGAGGCAATCCACCACCACACACTAGAGTAGGGTATTACACCACAGCAGTGGCCCGCACTAGTATAAACCTCGTGTCCCTTGTGTTGTTCATCGTGTAGCTTAGATTCACGGCGGAGCGTTGGGACATGGATCGGTAGGGAGTAGATCTTCGTGCACACCCCAGAGTTCGAACCTTAAGGGTTTTGTCGGAACCCGATATCCGACATTTGGCGCGCCAGGTAGGGGTGCACCGAAATCCTCTTTCCGCAGTTCTGCGTTCCATCGTTCCGTCGCATCCATGGCGGACGCTCGCCGAGCTCGCGCCAAGCGTTGGGCTGCTCTCACCACCCGCGTTGCCCAGACGGCTCCCGTTGGTGGGCCTCCTCGTCGTTCTCCGTCGCCTGCCACCAACGCCGCCACCGGCCCGGCGGGGAACGAGCAGCAAGCATTGTCGCTGCATCCCTCGGTGCGGCGGGAAGGCCGCGCCGCCACTTAGTCGCTAACTCCAGCTGGTTCGTCGTCTCACGCTTGTCGGCGTTCTAGGAACGGGAGTCCCTAGACTTGCCTGCCTGCGGCCTGCGGCGTGGCTCAAGGGGCGGCCCAGCATGGCCCATCTTCATCAACACGAGCTCAAGACCCTCGCGAGGGGCCAAGCCTCGCAGGGTGGACGACAGGAAGCTTCCTCAGGCACGGCCTCGTCAGGATGGCTCGCGAGGAGGCGGAGAGATCAAGGCGGGGTACCTCATGAGGTGCCCATGACGCAAGCCCATGACGATCAAGGGTGCCAGGCGGGCGCTAGCCGGCGCAGTGTCCTTCTTTCCTCTTTGGTGCAAGGGGAGCAAGCGCAGGCGAGAGCATCAAGCACATGCATCCATTTTGGTGCAACAAGACCAAGACCAGCGGAACGGCAGGATGGAGGTCATCGTGGAGCCCAAGCCAGCGTCACCACCAGAGCCTTTGGCAGACGAGGACCAACTTTAGTCAGGATAAGTGTACTAGATGTTCCCCTTCAAAATGGCCAATTGTTGGCGCCATTCCCGCTCAATATTTGGGAAGAGGCCCAGGGCCTTTGCCTATAAATAGGACTAGCCACCACAAGGTAGGGGATCGGATCCTCACCAAGAAACCAGTAGAGAGAGTGACTGAACTCCCCCTAGTAGTTCATCGCACCGGCCAAGAACAGACCCTCGCGAGGCTGTTCTTCCTTGTATTGTTCATCATCATCCCTAGAGGCAATCCACCACACCACACATTAGAGTAGGGTATTACACCACAATGGTGGCCTGAACCAGTATAAACTCTGTGTCTCTCGTGTTGTTCCATTGATTGCTTAGTTCATAGCGAGGCGGTGAGGTGCAGGTAGGCAGAGGGCGAAATCTCCGCGCGCACCCCAGTGTTCGAATCTAGAGGGTCTGCCGGAACCCGAAATCCGACATTTGGCGCGCCAGGTAGGGGTGCACCGGAATCCACCTTCTGCCGCTTCGCCTCCCGTCGCATCGTCATCATCATGTCCGGCGACCAGGCAGGCAACCCTGATCCTTGGACGGTCTGGCCCGCCCACGCAGAACCGCTCACCCCGGGCAACGCCACGCCCCAGGCAGCTCGTGGTCCGCAGGGCGCTGCGGGCCGCGGGCGACGCGGACAGGCGGCGACAGCTCTCTCGACGCGGCAGGCGTGGTCGGCGGTGAGGGCCTCCCACCATGCTGCGGCCACCGCGTCGTACACCCAGCGGGAGCAGGCGAACTCGAGGGCCGCGCTCACCGTGGCCCGAGAGCTGCTGCAGTGCAGGCTGCTGGAAGGCGGTCATGACGTGCTGCTAGAGCGGGTGGCAGTGCTCCAGGGCTTCGCCGCCTCGGGGGCTCCCCCCTTCTGCACCCAACTCCACCTCAGGTCCAGGGTGGACCGCACGGGGGCTCCGTGCATGCTCGTGCGACCCCAAGCGGACTCCAGGGCCACCCCAATGCCGGCTAGGCCGTCAGCCCCGGGCCAGCGGCGGTGCTGCCTCCGCCCCTGGCCATTGAAGAAGGACTCACCACAACCCGCGGCCCCGGTGGGCCGCTGCGCTACCACCCCCAGGCGGGTGCCTCAAGCAGCACTGCATGGCACGCGGGGCGCTACGGCGCGGTCTTCGGGATGGTGGCCCCAGAAGAGTATGTGCCTCATATGATGGACCAAGGGCGCGCGCATGAGGATGAACAAGGCTCGCTCCTCGGCCCAAGCTGGGGGGACGAGGTGCCAGAAGCTGAACTCTTCCAGGAGCCCCGAGAAGGCCCCGTCGGCTACGCTGGGAACAATGAGTATCAGGTACCGCTAATTCCTCAGGAGCAGGCATATGCCAACCATGGGTCGCAGGAGGTGTAGGTCACGACAACGGGCGGCTGCCCCACTCCTGCAGCTTCCTACCCCTTAGGAGGAGGGCGCCAGGGGCTGCAGGAGAGGGGCCAAGATCCGACATCGTCACCGCGGCGTTCGGAGCAAGGTGTCCTCAGGAGGTAGGCCCTCTGCTGGGGAGGTGCCCCAGAGCCTGCCCCTGGCAGAGGACCTGTGGTCGTCGGGGGAACCGCTGGTGACCGCTCTTCCCCATCGGCGGTGTCCTGGTTTCCGGTCGTCGTCGGTGGCACTAGAGTGAGGCGCAAGGCGGGGCCCTCGTCTGGCAATATGAAGCAAGGCCGGTACCTGTGAAGAAGGCCCAGTTCCTGTGAAGCTCACCGCCCCGTGACACTCTCACGTAATAATGAGTGGGGCTGTACACGCCCTGGAGTCTCAGGGGTGCCGGCCTCAGGCCCTGGGGATCCCTCCCACGCCCAGTGGCAGCACTTAGCTCCGCGCTGGTGAGAAGACGTCCAAGACTAGACTAGGTGCCGGACGCGGCCTTTTTTCTTCCTTCGTTGCTTTTTCCCCCCGGTTGCCGTTTTCCCCGTTGAATTTAAGTTGGATTTGATCTCGAAGATTTGCGTGTGTTCGGGGAAGGGGTGTTTAGTCTCGTTCGAGCAATCTCTCGCGTTCTGGTTACCACTTTGCTTCAGCTGCCTCCCCTCGTGAGCCCCTCACGAGCCGGGCCAGGCCTAGCTTGCGTGTAGTCCAGACTGCCGTCGCCGCGCCCTCTCAGGAGGTTTTCATTACAGGTTTTACAGGCTCGTTCAGAGGACGCTCGAAGCACCACCGCCCTCCGCAGGCTGACTCGAGGCCCACGCGGGTCGAAGGTAAACAAGCCAGCCAGCTCGTGGCGAAGCCAGCCGCTTGGTGCAGGCGTACGAGTGATATCGCATCTACTTATACGCTGAATACGAGTTTTTACATGAGGGGCTCCCCCTCCCAAAATGCTCTTACAACTTTCAGGGCAAGGCCCAAACTCTATCTGCGCAGGGTAAGGAAGCAGGGACAACATGCGGTCAGTCAGATAAATCCCCCAATGCATCCTCAGGGGCACCTCCTGAATCATCGCTGGCATAGCTGGCCTCGCCATCGCCCTCCACGTCGCCGGCAGCGGCACCAGGGCCGTTCACCACATCACCTTCCTCGGCAGCCACGACCGCGTTGTCATTATCAGAAGCAAAGGCCCTGACAAGGGCATCCATGTTGTCTTCCACCCAACGCGCCAGGTCGCCCCAGACGTCCTAGGGCACTGGAGCGATGGCGGCGTCAAAGTCGAAGTGGGGGTCCATGTTCTGAAGGTGGCTGAAGACACGGGAGAAGGCGCGTCCGAGCAGGGCGTGGCTCCTCTCCTCCACCAGCCTGTTGGCACCGACCGACCATGCCTCCAGCTGTGTCACCATGTTGGTGAAGAACTGAAGATTGCCAGCATAGTTAACTGCGTGGCGCTGGACAACAGCCGCCTCGCAGATGTTACCCAAGGCCGCGTTGGCTCTCTCCCGGAGCCTGGCGACCATGGGGCCATGCTTGTGCTCCAGAATCTGCTGCTGGCGTATCTCGTCTTCGTTCTGATGCGCGACAGCCTCGGCCTCGTCCACCCACTGGTGGAGAAGAAGCGCCTCGGTGCGGGAGGTGGTCAGCTCCTCCTGCGCTGCGTCGAGGGCGGCCCGGGAAGCGTCGGCTCTCCGTGTTGCTTCCTCCAGCTTGGCCCTCAGGGCGGCGGTCCTGCCTTCAGCCTCGACCCGGATCAACCCCAGCCTCTCCTCGAGATCGCGCTCAAGGTTCAAGCAAGCCATCGTTACCCCGCGTTCAACCTCTTCCAGGACTCAGGCCTCGCGCGCTACAACGTCATCCTCCGCCTATGTCACTAGGCGCTCCCTCGTCTCTAGACGTTCAAGGTCACGTGTGCGCTCAGCAGCTTCCAGCGTCAGTGCCTCTTCGCGCCTCAGGAGCTCTGCCTGGTCGACCGAAGCCACCTTCATCGATGCAAGGGCCATCTCACGCAGGTCCACCTGCTGCTCCAGGGAGTGGCACCGGGCCAGGAGTTCCCGCGCCCGCTCCTCCGACGCCTTGCGCCGTCGGTCAGCCTCTCGGGCCTCCCCGACGGCCCGGGAGCGGGCCTCCCGAGAGGCCACCAGCAACACCTCGGCCTCCTCATTGTCAAGGTCATGCTGGTGGCGCGCAAGGGCAGCGGCCGCCTCCAGCTTGCGCCTCTCTTCAGCCAGGCGCAGGCCCTCAGCCTCAAGGCGCGCGTCTTCATCAGCAATCTCTTCACCAAGCCGGCTCACCTCGTCAGCCACCCTCCGGAGAAACCCTTGGCGAAGGATGCGACGCCTCCGGGCGTGCTCGAGCATGTCTTCTGCATCGTCATCCGCCCCAAGTAAGCGCCGGGGGCCACGAATCAGCACTCCCCCTCTGGGTAGGGGGCTGGGGGCTGGCGCCCTCGTGATGGCCGGGCACGCCTCGCCAGAAGCCCGGCCAGGAGCCAGCCCCTTCCCAAGTGAAGAGCGCAGGGCCGACCTCAGCCAATCGCCATCCATGATCAGACACGAGGCCCAAGGCAGGCTAGCTATGCCCCGAGAAGGCTCGCGAAGGGGGGTCATGAGGTGCGCAGGACCGCGATGCACCACAGGATGGCTCACCTCTCCGGCCGGCCTCACCGCGAGGGCTCTGCTGGAACTTGGAGCGCTCGAAGGCGGTGGAGAGGGCGGAGCCTGGGGGGATGGCTCCTCAGCCATCTCCGCAAGCTCGGCAGGAAGGGCCCTGCAGAGCAAGGATCAGCCAAAGCAGCGGGAGGATCAGGAGCTAGGAAAGGGGAAGGCTTACTCATCAATGGCGAAATACTTCTGGCGCTTCAGCAGGCGATACGGATAATCGTCACCCAAGGCCTCCCTTTTCTTCCGGAGAGCCTCGAAGTCCACGCAGAAGCGACCCAGGAGTTGAGCGCAGGGGTCAGCCTGCGGCGAAGAAGAAGCGTCGAGATGCCCAGCGTCTGGTGCGTCGTCCTGATGCATGCCGCTGGTCGCCTCGCCAAGAAGGATATCTGGGGCCCTAGGGGCCTCAACCACGGGCGCCGTGGGCAGCGGCTCAACGCCTCCAGCCGCAGCAGTACGGGCCTCAGGAGTTGCCCCCTCAGGAGTGCCACCTGGAGTCATCACTTCGGCGGGGGCCCCATCAGCCTCCGGCGGCCCATGCCTCCCTGCTCCGCCACTCGAGGAAGGACCGCGTGGGCGACTGGGAAGGCAGTCACCATCACTGGGTTCTCGCGAGGACCCCTGAGGCCGGTGGGTGGCAGCCCCCATTCGTCGAAGCCGGGCATCTGCTTCATAAAGTCGCCCCTGTTAGAGCAAAGGTACAACAAAGCCCCCCCGTGCCGGATGCTGCCGGGGGAAGGGTCCCTAGTCAAGACCAAGAGCACCTTCCTCATTGCTTCGGGCGTTAGGTCCTCCTTCTGGAGCCTCATGCGATCTTCACGCCCGCTGAAGGACCACATCCGGCAGGAGTGGCACTGGAGAGGAGCAATGCGGCATAGCAGGAACTCCTTCACCACCTTGGGCGCCGTCACACCAAGCTCCCTCAAGAGTGCAAAGTGACGCCAGACGAAGATGAGCCGGGGGATCATGAGCGTCTCCTGGCCCCAGCCTGAATTGGGGACAGCGGGCAACTTTGGCTCCGAAAGCAGGGGGCTGGGCACCCCTACATCCACGTACAACCACCGCTCGCGGAACCTAGGCGCGGACGGAGGAAGGCTGGAATCAATCCCTGAAGCCTCTGTTTCTGGTGCGGTAATGAAGCTCACGCACCCTGAGCATTGGGTGGGATCGACGAGGCGCAGAGAGAAGAAGTGGCGCAGCAAGGCAACCGAGGGAGGGATGCCCATCATAGCCTCACAGACAAAGGCGAAGACGACAAGAAGAGTAATGGATTCAGGACCCAAAAGCATCATATGGATCTGGTAATGGGAAAGCACAACATTGAAGAAATCAGAGAAGGGGGGAACCAATCCCGCCCACAGGGCGCCGGCAAAGTACCGGACCTCGGTGACCACCCTGTCGATGGAGAAGTGGGATGCGGGCCAGGCTGTCGTCCTCCCGCACTCGTTGAAGATGGTGGCCAGAGCAGAGCTAACCTTGCCCAAGCCTTCTTGGTTAGGTATGATCGACCGATCGACGGCGGGAGCCGCCGACGACGGCGAGTGAGGCGGAGGCACCGGTTTCTTCCCTTTTCCCTTCTTTGTCGGAGCCATGGTGACGGGAAGAGGGAGGATTCGAGATTGGATTGGAAGCACAGACTGGAGCTCGAGAGGAGGAAGAGCAGGGGACGGTCGAGCGGCGAGAAGAGGAAAGACTGTGTGCAACCACGGGTCCGCCTAGCTGGGCGCAAAATAAGGAGGCGCGGGGAAGCAGGGCCACCCACGTCTAATCAACCACCACGCGGCGCCCAAGGCCGCAGGCTGTTAGGGCCCGTGGCGCTTCGCACTTACCCCTTTGATTCTCTTTTCGGCCAAGTCCGGGCGCGCCTTGGGCCTGGGGGCTACTGTCGGCATTCTGGGAACGGGGGTCCCAAGACTTGCCTGCCTGCGGCCTGCGGCGTGGCTCAAGGGGCGGCCCAGCATGGCCCATCTTCATCAACACGAGCTCAAGACTCTCGCGAGGGGCCAAGCCTCGCAGGGTGGACGACAGGAAGCTTCCTCAGGCACGGCCTCGTCAGGCTGGCTCGCGAGGAGGCGGAGAGATCAAGGCGGGGTACCTCACGAGGTGCCCATGACGCAAGCCATGATGATCAAGGGCGCCAGGCGGGTGCCAGCCCGCGCAGTGTCCTTCTTTCCTCTTTGGTTCAAGGGGAGCAAGCGCTGGCGAGAGCATCAAGCACATGCATCCATTTCGGTGCAACAAGACCAAGACCAGCATAACGGCAGGATGGAGGTCATCATGGAGCCCAAGCCAGCGTCACCACCAGAGCCTTTGGCAGGCGAGGACCAACTTTAGTCAGGATAAGTATACTAGATGTTCCCCTTCAAAATGGCCAATTTTTGGCGCCCTTCCCGCTCAATATTAGGGAAGAGGCCCAGGGCCTTTGCCTATAAATAGGACTAGCCACCACAAGGTAGGGGATCGGATCCTCACCAAGAAACCAGTAGAAAGCGCGACTGAACTCCCCCTAGTAGTTCATCGCACCGGCCAAGAACAGACCCTCGCGAGGCTGTTCTTCCTTGTATTGTTCATCATCAGCCCAAGAGGCAATCCACCACACCACACACTGGAGTAGGGTATTACACCACAATGGTGGCCTGAACCAGTATAACCTCTGTGTCTCTCATGTTGTTCCTTTGATTGCTTAGTTAATAGCGAGGCGGTGAGGTGCAGGTAGGCAGAGGGCGAAATCTCCGCGCGCACCCCAGTGTTTGAATCTAGAGGGTCTGCCGGAACCCGAAATCCGACAACGCTTGTCGCGCTCCCACGGACACGCAGGCTGCATTGCTCCTGGCACGTGAGCTCCTGCACTACCGCCCCATCGACGACCTTTACGAGGAGTGGCTCGCTCGCATCACCGAGCTCATCAGCTCCACGGGGGGCTCTCCTGCGCCGTCCCTCTCGCTGCCTCGTGCCTCCGTCCTGCGTGGGTGATGCAGCTCAGGAGGTGCCTCCGCCACCTCCTCCCCAAGAAAGTGCCCTGGATCCAAGGCACGCAGCCCCTGGACGAGACCCACTGCGTCCAGCGTTCGCGCGACAAGAAATGAGCTGCCAAGAAATCCCTCGGCCTCAAGAAGGCGCTCGTGTGCTCCCCGCTCGAGCATGTCAAGATCGCATCCCTGCGCCAGCATGTCAAGATCCTGTGCTGCCCCCAGCGGCGGCACGCGGGAATCCCCAAGAGCAAGCCCCGCATCTGCAAAGGTGAAAGTGCAACTATCCCTAGGTTGTTTTGGTAATTCATAACAACATATAGCTCATTGAGCTAATGCTATTCCAAGACTATTGTTTCAGGAAAGCTCAATGAATGGCATGGCATGGATGATGAAAGTGGATCCCTCAAAATGCTAAGGACAAAGGATTGCCTCAAGCTCAAAAGCTCAAGACTCTTCATTTTACATTTTAGTGATCCAATATCACATTGAGTCTATAGGAAAAGCCAATACTATCAAGAAGGGATGAGGTGTTGCTTAATGAGCCTCTTGCTTCATGTGCTTAGTGATATGCTCCAAAACCCTCAACTACTTTCCCACATCCACAAATGACCTAAACCTAAAGCCAAAATCGGTCACACCAATTCTTTCTATCCGGCGCCACCGATTCCAAAAGTCATAGCCACTGCCACAAACCCTAAGCAAATCAGTCTTACCGATAGGGATCTCGGTCTCACCGAGATGGGATTGTAATCTCTCTATTTCCCTTCGTAACGTTTCGGTCTAACCGAAGTGAGCGATCGGTCCCACCGAGATTGCAATGTAAACTCTCTGTTTCCTTTTTGTAACATTTCGGTCTCACCGAAAAGAGCAAATCGGTCCCACCGAGTTTACCTGACCAACTCTCTGGAAAGCTAATTACCAAAATCGGTCTTACCGAGTTTGTGTAATCGGTCTTACCGAGATTATGTTATGACCTAATCCTAACAGAATCGGTCTCACCGAGATGCATGTCGGTCCCACTGAAAATCACCAACGGTCACTAGGTCTACTAAATCGGTCCGACCGAGTTTAACTATTCGGCCCCACCGAGCTGGGTAAATTGTGTGTAACAGTTAAATTTTGTGTGGAGGCTATATATACCCCTCCACCTCCTCTTCATTCGTGGAGAGAGCCATCAGACTAAACCTACACTTCCAACTTACCATTTCTGAGAAAGAACCACCTACTCATGTGTTGAGGCCAAGATATTCCATTCCTACCATATGAATCTTGATCTCTAGCCTTCCCCAAGTTGCTTTCCACTCAAATCCTCTTTCCACCAGATCCAAATCCTATGAGAGAGAGTTGAGTGTTGGGGAGACTATCATTTGAAGCACAAGAGCAAGGAGTTCATCATCAACGCACCATTTGTTACTTCTTGGAGAGTGGTGTCTCCTAGATTGGCTAGGTGTCACTTGGGAGCCTCCGACAAGGTTGTGGAGTTGAACCAAGGAGTTTGTAAGGGCAAGGAGATCGCCTACTTCGTGAAGATCTACCGCTAGTGAGGCAAGTCCTTCGTGGGCGAGGACCATGGTGGGATAGACAAGGTTGCTTCTTCGTGGACCCTTCGTGGGTGGAGCCCTCCGTGGACTCGTGCAGCCGTTACCCTTCATGGGTTGAAGTCTCCATCAACGTGGATGTACGATAGCACCACCTATCGGAACCACGCCAAAAACATCCATTTCTCCAATTGCGTTTGAATCCTCCAAACCCTTCCCTTTACTTTCTTGCAAGTTGCATGCTTTAATTTCCGCTGCCTATACACTCTTTGCATGCTTGCTTGTATTGTGTGATGATTGCTTGACTTGTCCTAAAATAGCTAAAATCTGCCAAACTATAAAATTGGGAAAAGGTTAAGTTTTTATTGGTCAAGTAGTCTAATCACCCCCCTCTAGACATACTTCAAGGTCCTACAAGTGGTATCAGAGCATTGGTCTCCATTTGCTTTGATTTCCATAGCTTTTGGTGGTCATAGCCTTGGTTTCACAACCTAGGAGAGTATGGCGTCTAGCAAGGGAAATTATCACCGTAGAGGTCGTTACTTTGATGGTACTAATTTTGCTAGTTGGAAGCATAAGATGAAAATGCATATTCTTGGACATAATCCCGCCGTTTGGGCAATTATTTGTATTGGCTTGCAAGGTGAATTCTTCGATGGGAGAGAACCGAACCGTGAAGCTAATGCGGAAGAATTGAAGATGCTGCAATACAATGCTCAAGCATGTGATATCATCTTCAACGGATTGTGCCCCGAAGAATTTAACAAAATTAGCCGTCTTGAGAATGCAAAGGAAATTTGGTATACTTTGATTGATATGCACGAAGGTACCGAGTCCGTCAAGGAATCCAAGTTGGATGTGCTCCAAAGTCAGCTTGGCAAGTTCAAAATGAAGGATGGTGAAGGTGTCGCTGAAATGTACTCTAGGCTTGCTCTTATCACAAATGAGATTGCCGGCTTAGGGAGTGAAGAGATGACCGGCAAATTCATCATCAAGAAAATCCTAAGAGCATTGGATGGAAAGTATGATACCGTGTGCACATTGATCCAAATGATGCCAAACTACAAAGATCTCAAGCCAACGGAAGTCATTGGAAGGATTGTTGCTCATGAGATGTCACTCAAGAATAAGGAGGAACTTCACAACAAGTCAAGTGGTGCTTACAAAGCCTCAAGTGAAGCCCCCACATCATCAAGTGAGAAACAAACCTTCAATGAAGAATTGAGCTTAATGGTGAAGAACTTCAACAAATTCTACAAGAGTAGAAGCAAAGAAAGAAGCTCCAATTCAAGGTCTTACAATGACAAGAGATCTTCTAGTCGAGAGCGCAATTGCTACAATTGTGGGAGGCCTGGACACTACTCCAATGAGTGTACGACACCCTACAAAAGAAGAGAAGATTCTCCAAGAAGAAGGAGCAAAAGAGAAGAATCACCACCAAGAGAGAGGAGGAGTAGAGATGATCGTTATGAACGAAGACCCTCACAGAGAAGCAAGGATTCGGAAAGGAAGGACAAGTCATCAAGGAGCTACACAAAACGAAGACATCAAGCTCATGTTGGTGAATGGGTTTCCGGCTCCGACTCCGACAAACACTCTGAGAGAAGCTATCACTCCGACTCCGAATATACTCAAGATGAAGGTGTTGCCGGTCTAGCACTTGTGTCAACCAACTCCTACGACCTATTTGATTCACAAAATGAAGGAATTGGAAGATGCTTCATGGCCAAAGGTCCAAAGGTAACACATCCCGAGTATGTTGATTTTAATAGTGATGAAGATGACTTGCTTGTGGATGATGATTTACTTGTTGACAACTCTAGTGATGAATACTATGATGAAACGTCAATTAATCATGCTAATCAAACGAATGACAATGATAAGGAGAAAATTGAGCTTCTAACTAAAGAACTAAACACTCTTAAGTTGGCTCATGAAACTATCTTCAAAGATCAACAAGAAATTTTAAGGGCTCATGAGAAGTTACACTTTGAAAAGCTCAATCTTGAGCAAGAGCATGAGTTCTTAAAGGCAATCAATGATGATCTCCGCAAGAAAAGTTCTTCTTACATTGCCAAGCGTTTACTCTTATCTACTTACATGCCTCAAATCAAGTCTTGTAACAAGTACAAGAAAGATAATTCCTCTAGTAGTAACAATAATAATGTTAAATCCAATATTGTTGCTTCTAGTAGTTCTCTTGATTCCACTAATGATTCTCTTAGCCAAGTTACACTTGAGCAAGAAAATAGTTTATTGAAGGGAATTATAGAGAAAGGTGTTTACAAGAGCCTTGCCGCGAGTAAGCAATTCGAGGAAATTGTACGCAAGCAAGGAAGGCACCGGAAGAATCAAGGTGTTGGTTTTGAACGAAAGTTCAACGCCAATGCAGTTGGGTGGGAAGAAGATCAATACCCCAAGACAAAGTTTGTTCCTCAACAAGAGAAGTATGATCCTACTTCCTTCAAGGGGACACAAGCTCAAGATGATCTTCCACCACAAGACCACAAGAACAAAGGCTAGGAAAAGCTTCAAGAAGAGATTGATGCATTTGAAGAAGCACCTAAAGCCTCGTTCAAGTGGGTCCCCAAGACTACGTCAAGTTCTACTTCATCAAGTACAACTACAACTCCAAGGATTCCCATCAATATGATGTGGATCCCGAAGAAGAAGAACTAGAGAGTTCTTGAGGGTGACTCTGCCAACATTCTTCACTCATATCATTTTGGCAAGAACAAGTGCAATCAACCTTCACATCTTGCACTAGTTCAAGGAGTCACAAACCCTCATGTTGGTAAGGCAAGGGACAAGGTAACCTAATGTTTTCATGGACATCATCTTCTGTGTGCATCACTCTATGTCTATGGATATTCTTGTTTGTTCCTTGTGGGACTAACCCATGTAGGTAAGTTGAAAGTGCAACTCACTCCAAATGATTGCTCCAAATGATCTACATCAACATTGAGCATCTAAATCTTCAACACCTACATGAAGTCATCATCGACAAAACCCAAGGTTAGTTCATCCCTCTAACGGGGGATCTCACATCTAGGGGGAGCTTAACTCTAAGAACTGAGTCAAAGCAACTCTAATGGTGTGAACACATTAATGCATTATGTAAAAGTGGTAACCCCACTTGAGCTTAAACGATGAGTATGACCTATGATCAAATGTTCTCATTTGACTCCTAAGTCAATATACTCATATATAGATGACCTAGTCATCGCCAATTGTTTGATAGATGCTAGAATTGGTTGTGCATGCTTTGCCACATATTTCAATTGTCATCTTATTGTGTGAGCATGTTGGTGCATATTTTACTCATTCAAGGACATCCACTTGTTGTTTTGATTGTTTGGTTCCTTCCTTTGTGCCAAGTGGATGGACAAGAATGCCTAAGAACCTTCTTTAGCTATCTATGCTTTTCTCATCTCAAACTCTATTCATGCTACATCACAAAATTTGATCAAGTCAGATTCGAACCACTCTGCGTGAGGAGCACTCGGAGTCCCCGATTCGTCATAGACTTAAACTTCCAAAACCTCTTAGTGATTCTCGGTCTGACCGATTCTTCCATTTCGGTCCTACCGAGATCATCAAGTTGATCTAAGTTTTCAATCTCGGTGCAACCGATTTGAACTTTTCGGTCTCACCGATTTGCTGTAACTGAACACAGTTATGCATATCGGTGCCACCGAGTTGTTCCACTCGGTCACACCGACAGGGTCGGGCTATATATAGCCACGGGCAAAATTTTGGAAATTTCTCCGAAATCCTTCGCCCGCGCAACAGCTCGCTCTGCCATCGTGGTCTCCGGATCGTTTCCTCGTCGCCAGCAGCCTCCTATCGCTGGTCTTCGCCGTCGTCAACGGATTTCGTCCCTCCCATTGCCACCATAGCAAGTCCACCACCAAGTTAGGGTATGGACTTGATCTTTGTGCTATCCACGTCTGATTCCTAGCACATTGTTTTTCATACTGATTCTTGCCACAATTGAAACCCTTCTATCCAGCCAAAGTAGTTCATAGATTAGATGTGGTTCGAATTTTTAGGTTTAGGTTTCCGCCGAAACCATCTCGGACCCACCGAGTTGAAAAACTCGGTCTCACCGATTTGGCTTATGCCATTGCACTAGTGACTCTCGGTTTGACCGAGAATTACTAATTGGTGCAACCGATTTGAGGATTCTGTGAAACCCTAGCAGTCTCGGTACCACCGAACTGAAACTCGGTCCAACCGAGATCATCAGTTTAGGTTCCAAAACTGCTTCGGTATCACCGAATTTGAAAATCGGTGGATCCGAAATGCTTTCTGTGGAAAACTAAAACTGAACTTTTGAGTCATTCTTTTGCAAAAACCTCTGCATTTTGTGATGCTCATCTTTTCTATCTCATCTACAACTCTTCACAGGGTCAGCAGTCAGCTTTTGTAGTATGTCTGATCAAAGTGACAGCCAGAACAGGCCAGAAGAGCAGATGGACTTGAGTGAGGGCACTAGTCCCTCCAGTACTTCAGATGAAGGGAGCAGAAGTACTCCTAGCAATTTGCCTAAGGCTGCAACTAGGCAAAGGAGGAAAATAACTTCAGATTCAGAGGATGAAGACTACAAGGCTGAGGAAGATGAGGCTATTTCCATGAAAGTGGTGCTCAAGAAGGAATATGGCTCAACAAAGGATATAAAGCCAGGCATGAAGATTAAAAGGCCTGCAAGAAGGCAACCTATGCCCAAGGCCAGAGCATCAACTCAACTGCCTGAAAATCTTGATCCCAAAGAGCCAGCTGATGAAAGCAAGAAGAGGAAGGAAAGGGTCAAGAAGACCATGGCCAGAGTTGTTGGGAAACCTTCCATGATGGAAGATGAAGAGCTTGCTGCACCAGCACCAAAGGCACCTAAGCTTAAGGGTGATGGAATCAGATTCAGGAATTGATCAACTCAAAGATGGGAACTGGCAAATATCAGTTGGATAAGGAACACTTTCCACTTTATCCAGACTTTGAAGACAATGAGGTTGTCATGAATGATGATGATCCCTCATCAGTTCAAGCTCAGGAGAAGAAAGAAAAGGCAAGGAAGGAGAAGGCTGCCAAGATGCCAACTCAAGAGGAGGCATCTGAATATTTCTTGAAAACCAAATAGGAGCAACTTGGTTACTTGATAGCATCATCTTTGAGGATTGAGAAGGGGTTGGCCACCCTAACTCAAAACCAGGAGAGCCTGGAAAGAATCATGGAACAAAAATTCTATAATCTAGATGTCAAGGTAACTGAGATTCAGTCAGTTGTGGAGCAGCTGCAGGATGACATGCAGGAGAGGAAGGGCAAGACAACCACCAATGTGTTTGCCAGAGTGCCCAGAGCCCAGAGGTCATTTGCAGAGCCAGTGACAGACACTAGAGCAACAACTTCAGCACCAGCTACTGCCCCTTCAGCTCCAGTGCAACCAACTTCAGCATCAACTCAGCACCCTCTACATCAACTGAAGCCTTCGTCCTTGGAGTCATCAGGACACCACCACCAAAAGATCAAGCCTGAGAGTCGATCTAGCACTATGCATTTTCTATGAACTTTTTGGTAACTTGTTGCCAAAGGGGGAGAAAAATGTGTAGATCATAGGCTTCGAGAGAGAGAGTGTTGCTTTTATTCTCTCTTGCTTTTGGTGTGTTTGCTTTTGGTTGAGATACTATGCTTGTGAGACATTGATGATCATGTGTTTGATCATAAGCTACACTTATGCACGCTTGATATTATCTTATCTATCTTATGTGATCACTCACTATGCTTGGTGATGAGTGCATGTATGCATTGTTTATTATTTTGAGCGCTCCACCAAGATGTATATGACATGGAAGAGTAACCCATGAGCCTAATTCATTGTGAATTTGCAGTCCAAAGCAAATCTAAAACTATGCACAAATTTAGGGGGACCTCTTGCTTATCACATACTTCTCAAAGCGACGATGTTATTTAAATGTTATTATCATTTGTCGAAGCTTTGATCTATATGTTGTCATCAATTACCAAAAAGGGGAGATTGAAAGTGCAACTATCCCTAGGTGGTTTTGGTAATTCATAACAACATATAGCTCATTGAGCTAATGCTATTCCAAGACTATTGTTTCAGGAAAGCTCAATGAATGGCATGGCATGGATGATGAAAGTGGATCCCTGAAAATACTAAGGATAAAGGATTGGCTCAAGCTCAAAAGCTCAAGACTCTTCATTTTACATTTTAGTGATCCAAGATCACATTGAGTCTATAGGAAAAGCCAATACTATCAAGAAGGGATGAGGTGTTGCTTAATGAGCCTCTTGCTTCATGTGCTTAGTGATATGCTCCAAAACCCTCAACTACTTTCCCACATCCACAAATGACCTAAACCTAAAGCCAAAATCGGTCACACCGATTCTTTCTATCCGGCGCCACCGATTCCAAAAGTCATAGCCACTGCCACAAACCCTAAGAAAATCGGTCTTACCGATAGGGATCTCGATCTCACCGAGATGGGATTGTAATCTCTCTATTTCCCTTCATAACGTTTCGGTCTAACTGAAGTGAGCAATCGGTCCCACCGAGATTGCAATGTAAACTCTCTGTTTCCTTTTTGTAACATTTTGGTCTCACCGAAAAGAGCAAATCGGTCCCACCGAGTTTACCTGACCAACTCTCTGGAAAGCTAATTACCAAGATCGGTCTTACCGAGTTTGTGTAATCGGTCTTACCGAGATTACGTTATGCCCTAACCCTAACAGAATCGGTCTCACCGAGATGCATGTCGGTCCCACCGAAAATCACTAACGGTCACTAGGTTTACTAAATCGGTCCGACCGAGTTTAACTATTCGGTCCCACCGAGTTTGGTAAATTGTGTGTAATGGTTAGATTTTGTGTGGAGGCTATATATACCCCTCCAGCTCCTCTTCATTCGTGGAGAGAGCCATCAGACTAAACCTACACTTCCAACTTACCATTTCTGAGAAAAAACCACCTACTCATGTTTGAGGCCAAGATATTCCATTCCTACCATATGAATCTTGATCTCTAGCCTTCCCCAAGTTGCTTTCCACTCAAATCCTCTTTCCACCAGATCCAAATCCTATGAGAGAGAGTTGAGTGTTGGGGAGACTATCATTTGAAGCACAAGAGCAAGGAGTTCATCATCAACGCACCATTTGTTAGTTCTTGGAGAGTGGTGTCTCCTAGATTGGCTAGGTGTCACTTGGGAGCCTCCGACAAGATTGTGGAGTTGAACCAAGGAGTTTGTAAGGGCAAGGAGATCGCCTACTTCGTGAAGATCTACCGCTAGTGACGCACGTCCTTCGTGGGCGACGGCCATGGTGGGATAGACAAGGTTGCTTCTTCGTGGACCCTTCGTGGGTGGAGCCCTCCGTGGACTCGCGCAGCCGTTACCCTTAGTGGGTTGAAGTCTCCATCAACGTGGATGTACGATAGCACCACCTATCGGAACCACGCCAAAAACATCTGTGTCTCCAATTGCGTTTGAATCCTCCAAACCCTTCCCTTTACTTTCTTGCAAGTTGCATGCTTTAATTTCCGCTGCCTATACACTCTTTGCATGCTTGCTTGTATTGTGTGATGATTGCTTGACTTGTCCTAAGATAGCTAAAATCTCCCAAACTATAAAATTGGGAAAAGGTTAAGTTTTTATTGGTCAAGTAGTCTAATCACCCCCTCTAGACATACTTCAAGGTCCTACAAAAGGGCTCTGGTGGCCACCGCAGGCTGCCGCGCCTTCACCCCCGAGCTGCGCAGTGTCGCCTGGCTAGGCAAGTTCAAGCCAGATCTGCCTCCTCGCTATGACGGCACCGCCGACCTCACGGAGTTCCTGCAGTTGTACGATCTGGGCATCAAGGCGGCCAACGGAGACGAAAAGGTCATGGCGAACTGGTTTCCCATGGCGCTCAAAGATGGTGCCCGCCCTTGGCTCCTGAACCTGCCTCCCAGCTTGGTCTCCTCTTGGGACGAGATGTGCACCCGCTTCATCGCCAACTTCCAGGTCACCCGCGACCATCCTCCAGTCGTGGGTGACCTGCGCCGCATCAAGCAGCAACCTGGAGAGACCCTGTAGAAGTACATCTAGCGCTTCAACAATGCTCGCCTTAAGATTCCCAAGGTAACCAAGGAGGCCATCATCTCAGCGTTCTTTGACGGTTTCCGCGACGTCAAGATGAAGGAGGAGCTCGCTATCCATGAGGATCTGTGCACATCCCTGGAGCTATTCAACCTGGCGACCAAGTGCGCAAGAGCTAAGGAGGGGCGCATCTCCCTCCTCGAGCTTTCAGCTGCTCACCCAGAAGAGAAGAAAGCCAAGGCCAAGGACGTGAAGTGCAAAGGAGCAGCTGTGCTCGCAGCAGAACCAGACACGAAGCGCGACAGAGACCAGCCGGATTCATCCAAGGGCAACCGATTCTGCGCCTACCACAACCTCTACACCCACAACACCAACGAATGCCAGCAGCTCAGAGCCGTTCGAGAAGGACGTATCGGTTGACGCCCCGAGTGCAACGATCGGGGCTACGACCGAGGAGGAGGAAGAGATGGAGGACGATGGGACGACCGAGGCCCTTGCCAGGAGTGGCGTGACCGCCCTCGCGAGGATCGCTGGCAGGACCAGCCTCGCGAGGGGGCTTGGAGGGATCAGCCTCGTGAGGACCGCCCTCAGGGAAACACAGGCCTTCCTCCTCTGCCACCACCGCCAATAATGAATGACGACCACCACCAAGACGAGGGGGCTGGGGGCTTACAGGAGCCGCACGCTATTGCTTGCATCTTGGGCGGTGCCCAAGCCCCGGCCTCTCAGCGCATCTTCAAGCAGTTTGCTCGCGAGGTGAACGCAGTCCTCCCCAAGCTCGAGGCTACGTGCCCTCTCAGGTGGTCCACGTGCGCCATCACGTTCAGCTCAGTGGATCAGCTCAAGTGTGCGGCAACAGCTGGCGTCCTCCTGATGCTTTGTTCCCCAGTCATCAGCAATGTGCCAGTTACGAGGACCCTCATTGATGGCGGCGCATGACTCAATGTTCTGTCCGGCGAGACGTTCAACAACCTCCAAGTGCCTTATGATCAACTTCAGCCAACCAAGCCTTTCTCAGGAGTCACTGACGGCTCCACCACTCTGATAGGGCAAGTTCGCCTCCCTGTCACTTTCGGACAGCGCAAGAACTACCGTACCGAGCTCATCGACTTCGACGTTGCCCACATTCGCCTGCCATACAATGCCATCCTCGGGTATCCAGCCCTGGCCAAGTTCATGGCGGTGACTCACCATGGTTACAATGTCCTCAAGATGCTGGGAAGCGGCGGAATCATCACAGTCCCTTGCGAAGGGAAGGATGCGGTGTGCTCCCTCGAGCGTGCCTTCCTAGTTGCATCACTCGAGGACCTAGATAGCAAGAGCGGGAACCCTCCCGAGGTAGTTCCCAAGAAGAAGAAGACATCAGCCAGCTCAAGGCCTCAGGAGGTAGGCATCTCCGGAGGCACTGCATCAGGATCCGCGCCCGTGCAAGGGGCGCCTCCCTCCCTCGCATAAGAAGGCGCGCCCGACGCCCTCCTCGGGCAAGGCTCGGGGGCTCTCTCCTGGAGGCCTTAGACTTTGCTGGGATCACGAGGGAGGCGCTCGGGCACCACTTGGAGGCGTGCTTCATGGCACGTTTCCCTCAGGAAGGCATGGGGCAAGGAAGGCCCAACCCCCAGGAGTTCATCGCCAAGGCCACTCAGGAGCTTCAAGAATCAAGAGTCATACGCGGCGATCGCCGCCTGCCTGGCGTACCTCCCCATCCAGGCGAGTGGTGGGCTGCGCGTCTGCATCGAACACCCAGGGCTCAGCCGAGTCGCGTCTCAGGAGCGCCTCTGGCCTTCGCGCGTGCGAGGTTGCGAGGGTCTACCGCACAACTACTTTCACATGCCTTTCAGCCTGCCAAATGCGGCTGCTGCTCACTGGCGTCTTATGCAGAGCATTCTGGTAGCTCAGGAGGCCAGGCACCATGCGGTCCTGGCAGAGATGGAGATGGTCCTCGAGGAACCGCCCGGACCCCCAGAGCCTCCCGAGGCTCAAGGCCCCGGTGGCTCGTGAGGACCGGCCTCTTCACCGCGCATCGTCAGCTACCTCAACACCCGCTCTACAATGGTATCAGGTGACATATTTCGAGTTCATTTCAGCTGGGAGCGCCCTCCGGGCAGCATTATTCCCAGGTCGCGTGGGTCTGTCCCTGCAGCGTGTATCCCTTTTGCTTATGTCTTCAGTTTACCTCGCTGGGGGCGCCCCTCGGGCTGCATCATCCCCAAGCCGGTCGGGCCTGACCCAGTGGCATGTATCCTTGTTGCAGTTATCTAAGCTAATTTGCCTTCATTATCATTTGTCGCCTACCGTGGCCCCCCTTTTTTCTCCCTCATGCAAATTGCTTGCACGTTAAAAGGGGGGTGCCTGAGCATCGCGACTCAAGAGCTCTTACTGGCTCTCTAGCCCTCACCCCCTGGCCTTGTCCACGGCATCGCGACCTGGCATACCATCGGCAGCTGAGCTCGCTCGAGGGCTGGGACCCGAGGACGTAGAGCATTTGTATCTAACCACCTTGCAGGAACACTCAGCCGCCCAAGGCTCAAGATCAGGCGCAACCCGCCTTGAGGTAGGGCCTCGTGAGTCCCGTGCTGGCTCATGAGTGCCCAGATACACCTCGTCTAGCCCTACCGCGTCGGGCACGTGTCAGGGCAGGGCTGTACACGCCCCGGGGCTCCTCCCGGAGGGCCCCACCTCCCACGTACCAGTGGAAGCACCATGCTCCATGCTGGATGACGACACTGCCGAGGAGCGGCTATGCCCGTACACATATGGAAGCGCTATGCTCCGCGCTGGTGATAAACAACTGAGGGTAGCCCCATGGCTGTATCAACCTCAAGGAGCCCAGAGCTCAGTGTCTGGCCTCATCGCAACGCCTCCCCTCGGGAGCGCCACGTGAGGGGGCTGGACACGGGGGCTGCACCCGAGTCACGCCCGAGCGTATGCCACCCAGCCAGGTCCCTCGGACCTGGTCGTCGTGCGCCTCTCCCCGAGCGGAGTCAAGGTATGAAGACCGTTTGAGCGTCAAGGGGGACTCCTGAGCATCGTGACTCAGGAGCCTAACTGGTCACGTAGCCCCTCACTCCTTAGTTCCGCAAGGCTAACGGCAGTTGAGGTATGCACGGGGCCGGGCCCTACCGACGTAGAACGATAGATCCACTCCTACACCCCTCCCTATTTTCTGTTTGCGCGTCAAGGGGGACCCCTGAGCATCGCGACTCAGGAGCCTAACTTGTCACGTAGCCCCTCATTCCTTGGTCCCGTCCTGGTGATCTGGTCGGGGCTAACGGCGGCTGAGGTATGCGCGGGGCCGGACCCTGCCGACGTAGAACACAAAGCAAATAGGAAGAAAGCCGCAAAATCTCGCAAATTCAGAAGCAAATATTACAAACCATAAATTGTTCTCACGATACCAAATACAAGTTTGCCAGGAGTTGGAACAGGAAAGAAGCCGCGAGGAGATCACCCTTGAGCAGCGCCGTCATTTGCCAGGAGCCCCGCCTCCGTGGCGGAGCTGCGCTTGTTAGCTCCACCTCTCGAGGCCGCGGAACCAGCATCACCTGCCTTGGGCGTAGTGGCGAAGGCACGGAACTTCGCCAGCAGGGCTTCCGCTCGGCCCTTCACGGCTTCAGCAGCAGCGGCGGAGCACTCGGTGTCCACGGGCTCCAGCAGATCGTCAAGGTTGGCATCAGGGTTGCGAAGGTAGACGTGGCTGAGGACCCGGGTCAGCGCCGTAGTAGAAAGGACGTGGGCTTCAACCTCAGCCATGGGGCCGATTTCGGTCACGGCCTCCTCAAGCGCTTCGACCAGGAAGGGAAGCAGCTTGGCGGGGCCGTCCATGGCTCCGGCCAGCGGCTTTTCCAGACCATCATCGTGAAGCGACTTCAGCGCCCTGCGAGATCTCTCCTCATAATCCGCGAAGGCCACGCGATCCTCGGCCAAGACCTTTGCCTTGGCGTCCAGCTCAGTCCTCTCCTCCTTCAGTTTCTGCTCCAGAGTTTTCAGTCGGCTGCGATCAACGGTCAGTTTGGTGTCGTGGTCCCCGATGGCGGCCTCTCGAGCCTTCATCTCTTCCTCCTTTGCCTGGAAGTCGCGAGCCTCCTTGGCAAGCTCATCGCGCCGGCCCCACAGCTCGTCCTCCAGCGCCTTGCAACAGCCCTGGACAATTGAAGCATCCTTCAACGCCGCGTCGCGGGCGCCTATGGCCTGGGTGGCGACTTGCTTCTCCTCCTCGGAGGCCACCACAGCTTGGCTCAGTGCCGCTCGGACGGAGGTTTCAGAGTTAACCTAGCCAGAGATCAGCTCCAGGCGCCCGGCTACCAGGTGGGGGTTGGTGCCATGGAGGTCTTCCCGCAGCCGGCCTAGCTCAGCGGCGGCACGGTCCAAAGCGGCGGAGGAGGTAGAGGAGTCAGGAACCAGTGGAGCAGGAGGAGAAGACGACAGCGTGATCACAGCTTGGGAGACTGGGAGCTCCTAAGCCCTGGTAACCTCAGCGACAGCGTCAAGCGCCGGTGCCTCCGGAGTCAGCGGGGCCACGGGGGCTGGCACCCTGCCAGGGCGCCCCTCCTAGCCTTGTGAGAACGACCGAGCAAGGGAGGCACGAGCTTCACTGCCTCCCCTTCCCCCAGCCGAAGGCGCGGCCACGATGGGTGAGCTTGCCCCAGGCGGAGCCACCGTGTCCCCCTTCAGCCTCTTCGGCGTGGGTGGCAGTCTACCCGAGTGATGGAAGATGTCAAGCCCTGACAACAAAAACAAGAGCAAAGAAAAGTTCCAGCAATTACTGGTCAATCGCGGCGTGTTCCGGCGGCCTCCTGCCGAGCTTAAAGCCCGAGAGCCTCTCGCAGGGTGCAGCCTCGGGAGGTCCAGAGGTAGAGGAGGGCGCACCAGAAGGGCTGGAGCTGGCTTCGGGCAGCGCCGGGGCCGGAGTAACCCCTCAGGAGATCATCCGCGACCTGTCCTTCTTCGGGATCACGGGCGGGTCCTCTCCCCCTTGCCTGGAGTCGGCCTCGTCATCGTCCGACAGGGTGCGGAGGATGTTGGCCCTGCGCCAAGGGGAAGTTTCCCCCGTCCCCTTAGTGGTCTCCTCCGAGTCGCGCTCCTCTTCTTCCTCGTCTTCCTCCTCTCCTCCGCAGGAGTCATCGGAGGACAACTCCACCGACACAACCGCGTCCTGGCCCTCAGGAGGCACCTCCGGCACCAGGCCACTCCCATCGAAGGTGGGCATGGCATCCACCACCTATTGCTAGTCGTCGCGGAGGAACAAGGGGATGGGAGCGCCCTCCAGACCTTCCACGTCCTCTCCAACCAGGAAGCGGAGAGCTGCGGGTAGATCTTCATCAGCCAGGGCCTCCGAGTTCAGGCGGAGATTGCCGTCTGCATCTCAAGCCTCCACAACAGGCGCGAGTGCGCCTAAAGTGGAGCCACCTGCTGTGCCAGGAACTCCCTCAGAAGCGTGGCCCCAGTCAGCTTCACCGCCTTCATGTTGCTCGGCCTCAGGTCAGCGTTCACCTTCTCCAGCATTAGCTTCGCCCGTCGGTCGTCAAGCTTCACACAGGACCACGCCTCATCAGCCTAGGGCTGCTCCGTGGGCAGCACCAACCGAGAGTGGGAGCATCCGGCGTCCATCATGACCCACTTGCTCCGGAAGCCATCGACCCTCTTCCCAGCCTTCGAGATTGCGTTGACTTTGGAGTACGCGACAAAGCTAGCGCACATCGAAATATGGCTGCTGGTGACCCGGAGGGAGAAGAAGTGGTGCAACAAAGCCACGGAAGGCATCACCCCGACGTGCGCCTCGTAGTAGTAGGCGAAACTCGACAGAAGGAGAACGGAGTTGGGGTGGAGATGAAGAGCCTGCAGCTTGTAATGATGGAGGATGGCGTAGAAGAACTTGGAGAAGGGAGGCACCAGGCCAGCGATGACGGTGCTCATGAAGAAGGGGTAGAAGGTACTCCCCTTGGCCTCCGGCTGGGCGGAGCCGGCTTGGAGCGCAGTCTCCCCCATCTCGTTGCCTTGCGCCGCCGTCATCAGGCGCATGAAGGCGAGATTCTTCTCCGT
Organism: Triticum dicoccoides; assembly: GCF_002162155.2. NCBI lineage: Eukaryota > Viridiplantae > Streptophyta > Magnoliopsida > Poales > Poaceae > Triticum > Triticum dicoccoides. Next base: position 411,061,523 of record NC_041389.1, on the reverse strand, counting down.
CGTGTTGGGGGGATCCAGGGCTGGCGAGTACCAAGCCGGTGAAGCCTCGGCTGCGGCCTTACTGGACGCCATTACTCGCTGGAGGAGGAAGGATGAGGCGGATCTGGAGATTTCGGAAGCGAGAGAGCAAGAGCAAGAAAGGGGATCTGGAGCAAGGCGAAGGAGAGCAATGAAGGTGAGCCTAACCCGGGCCAGCCTTTTGTCAATGGGGCAGTTGCCGAGGCAACATGGGGAAGCAGAGGTGCCCATGTCTAATCAACCACCACACAACAACCAAGGACGCATGCTGTTGGGGCCTGCGGCGCTCCGCACTTGCCCTTTCGCTTCGCTACTATGCCAAGTCTGAGCGCGCCTTGGGCCCGGGGGCTACTGTCGGCATTCTGGGAACGGGGGTCCCCAGACTTGCCTGCCTGCGGCCTGCGGCGTGGCTCAAGGGGTGGCCCAGCACGGCCCGTCTTCATCAACCCAAGCTCAAGACCCTCGCAAGGGGCCAAGCCTCGTGGGGCGGACGACACAAGGCTTCCTCAGGGGCGGCCTCATCAGGCAGGCTCGCGAGGAGGCGGAGAGATCAAGGCAAGGAGTACCTCGCGAGGTGCTCGTGACGCAAGCCATGACGATCGAGACTAGGCGGGCGCCAAGCGGGCGCCGGCCTGCGCAGTGTCCTCGTTTCCTCTTTGGTGCAAAGGGGGCAAGCACAGGCACGGAGTACCGAGGCATCAAGCAAAGGTTGCTATATTGGTACAACGAGACCAAGACCAGCGGTGCGGCAGGACGGAGGTCACCGTGGAGCCCAAGACGACATCATCGCTAGTGCCTTTGGCAGTCGAAGACCAACTTTAGTCAGGATAATTTGTACTAGTTGTCCCCCTTCAAAATGGTCGTTGTTGGCTCCCTTCCCGCTCAATATTTGGGAAGAGGACCAGGGGCTCCATATATAGAACTAGCCACCACAGTAGAGGGAGATTTGACCTAGAGCCATCATAGACGGAGCCATTCCTCTCCAAGCACACCACCACAAGAACACCCCTTGCGAGGCTGTTCTTCCTCTGTACTGTTCATCATCAGCCCCAGAGGCAATCCACCACCACACACTAGAGTAGGGTATTACACCACAGCGGTGGCCTGAACTAGTATAAACCTCGTGTCCCTTGTGTTGTTCATCGTGTAGCTTAGATTCATGGCGGAGCGTTGGGACGTAGATCGGTAGGGAGTAGATCTTCGTGCGCACCCCAGAGTTCGAACCTTAAGGGTTTTGCCGGAACCCGATATCCGACACACACACATTCTAGTTGCTCTTGATTACGTTACTAGGTGGGTAGAAGCTATTCCAACTAGTAGTGCTGATCATAACACCTCTATTAAGATGCTTAAAGAATTTATTTTTCCGAGGTTTGGTGTCCCTAGATATCTTATGACTGATGGTGGTTCACATTTCATTCATGGTGCTTTTCGTAAAATGCTTGCTAAGTATGATGTTAATCATAGAATTGCATCTCCTTATCACCCACAGTCTAGTGGTCAAGTAGAGCTGAGTAATAGAGAGCTCAAATTAACTTTGCAAAAGACTGTTAATAGATCTAGAAAGAATTGGTCCAAGAAACTTGATGATGCATTATGGGCCTATAGAACTGCATATAAAAATCCTATGGGTATGTCTCCGTATAAGATGGTTTATGGAAAAACATGTCACTTACCTCTTGAACTTGAACATAAGGCATATTGGGGCATTAAAGAGCTCAACTATGACTTCAAACTTGCCGGTGAGAAGAGGTTATTTGATATTAGCTCACCTGATGAATGGAGAACCCAAGCCTACGAGAATGCCAAGCTGTTCAAAGAAAAAAATTGAAAGATGGCATGACAAAAGAATACAAAAGTGAGAATTTAACGTAGGTGATTATGTGTTGCTATTCAACTTCCATTTAAGATTTTTTGCAGGAAAACTTCTCTCTAAATGGGAAGGTCCTTACGTTATCGAGGAGGTCTATCGTTCCGGTGCCATAAAAATCAACAACTTCGAAGGCACAAGTCCGAGGGTGGTGAACGGTCAAAGAATCAAACATTATATCTCAGGTAATCCTATCAATGTTGAAACTAATATTATTGAAACCGTAACCCCGGAGGAATACATAAAGGACACCTTCCAGATCGTTTCAGACTCCGAAAAGGAATAGGTATGTGGTACGGTAAGTAAACCGACTCCAAAACAGTTCTAATGGCAATTTTCTCCGTTTTGGAATATTTAAGAATTTAAGAAAGCAAGAAGTAATCTGGGAAGGACACGAGGCCTCCACGAGGGTGGAGCCCCCCCCCCCTACTGGGCGTGCCCCCTGTCTCGTGGGCACCTCGTGTGCCTCCCGGACTCCGTTTTCTTGCACGATACTTCTTTTGGTCGGTAAAAATTCATTATATAATCTCCCGAAGGTTATGACCACCGTATCACGCAAAAATCCTCTGTTTTTGTTTCGAGCTATTTCTATTACAGATTTTGAGCAAGCTGTCTCCTCAAGAGTCAGTCGGGGAGAGTCGGGTGTCTCACCCGACGCCAGGTCTAGGAGCAAAGAGCGATGCTTATCACTTTGGACCATCAACGGAGGATGAGATGGAGACCGATTTGAAAATGATAGACGCCATGGAGGAAGATCAAGAAGTCACCTCTCGCTTCCAAGCAGGATTCATGATGGGGGAACTACAGAGCTCGGCTATTCCAAATTCGGTCATCCCTTCCAATGTTAAATTTCTTTCTTATGAAAATATGAAAAAGAGTGTCACTTGTTCTCTAGAACCTATGCATCATCCTTGGGTAAAAGGAGCTTTAGCCGTCACGGGCAAGCTCTGCAAGGAAAATATGGACCTCAAGCAACAAGCCAATAATCTCGAGGAGGAGAATCGTATCCTGAGGGGCATCATCGCCAAGAAGATCACAACACCAACTCTGAAGAAGGAGACATAATCACATGGGTATGGGCACTCCCCTTGGCAACTGCCAAGCTTGAGGGAGGTGCCCCGGTATCAAATCAGCATCACACTCCTATCTTTACCATTTTACTTAGTTTGATCCTTTTAGTAATATCTTGATCTAGTAGATTGAAGTTTTGCTATGAATTAGTTTTGAGTTTTGCTTTGTGATCCCTTCTATGTAATCGAGTTCGCGAGCTATCTATAATAAAGATTAGTGTTGAGTCAAGGGCTTTGCTATCCTGCTATGATCTTGAGAAAATAGAAAGAATAAAAAGAAATAAAAAAGTTCATATTGATCTTATGGATAGTAATGACTTCACATATAAAGAGTATGAGGCATAAAAGTTGTTGAGAGTTGAGAAACGTAGTTTTGGTCATCGTTGCAATTAATAGGAAGTAATAAAGAAAGAGAAGTTTTCACATATAAATATACTATCTTGGACATTTCTTATGATTGAGGGCACTCATTAAGTATGACATGCTAAAGAGTTGATGTTGGACAAGGAACACAACATGATGAGTTATGTTTTCTCACATCTCAGTTAAAGTATATTGTCATGGATCTTCCGAACATGTTGAGCTTGCCTTTCCCCCTCATGCTAGCCAAAAATTCCTTGCGCCAAGCAGAGATACTACTTGTGCTTCCAAATATCCTTAAACCCAGTTTTGCCATGAGAGTCCACCATACCTACCTATGGATTGAGTAAGATCCTTCAAGTAAGTTGTCATCTTGCAAGCAATAAAAATTGCTCTCTAAATATATATGACTTATTAGTGTGGAGAAAATAAGCTTTATACGATCGTGTGATATGGAAGTAATAAAAGCGATGGACTGCATAATAAAGGTTCATATCACAAGTGGCAATATAAAGTGACGTTCTTTTGCATTACGATTTTGTGCATCCAACCCTCGAAGCAAAGTACTGCTACGCATGCCCCTAGGGGGATAGATTGGTAGGAAAAGACCATCGCTCGTCCCCGACCGCCACTCATAAGGAAGACAATCAAAGAAACACCCATGCTTCAAATTTGTCACACAACGGTTACCATACGTGCATGCTATGGGACTTGCAAACCTCAACACAAGTGTCTCTACAATCCACAACCACCCACTAGCATGACTCTAATATCACCATCTTTATATCGTAAAACTATTGCAAGGAATCAAACATATCATATTCAGCGATCTACAAGTTTATGTAGGATTTTATGACTAACCATGTGAATGACCAATTCCTGACATCTCTCTAAATAGATATAAGTGAATAAAGGGAGTTTAATTCTTTCTACAAAAGATATGCCCACGCTCTAACAAATATAAGTGAAGCAAAATAGCATTCTACAAATGGCGGTTTTCTGTGCGAAGAGAAATAGGCAAACCAAACTTCAAATGATATAAGTGAAGCACATGAAGCATTCTATAAAGCCATACTCAAAAGATTTAGGTGAAGTGCAATGAGCATTCTATAAATCAACCAAGGACTATCTCATACCAGCATGGTGCATAAAAGAAAAGTGAAAACTAAATGCAAAAGACGCTCCAAGACTTGCACACATCGCATGAATGAAACAAATTTGAAAACATACCGATACTTGTTGAAGAAAGAGGGGATGCCTTCTGGGGCATCCCCAAGCTTAGACACTTGAGTCTCCTTGAATATTTACTTGTGGTGCCTCGGGCATCCCCAAGCTTGAGCTCTTGCCTCTCTTCCTTTTCCTCATATCAAGACCTCCTCGATTAGACACTTCATCCACACAAAACTTCAACAGAAAACTCGGTAAGATTCGTTAGTATAATAAAGCAAATCACTACTCTAAGTACTATTGCAAACCAATTCATATTTTGTTTTTGCATTGTGTCTACTGTAATATAACTTTTCCATGGCTTAATCCACTAATATAAATTGATAGATTCATCAAAACAAGCAAACTATGCATCAAAAACAGAATCTGTCAAAAACAGAACAGTCTGTAGCAATCTGAACATCCACCATACTTGTGGTACCCCAATAATTTACCAAACTTATGAAAAATAAACAAGTTGTATATAAAGACAATGCGAAAAGAATCAGAACCGTTTGACGTTCCAGTTAAAAATTTAAAATCGCGCACTACAGCAAAAGTTTCTGTCCTGCACCGTACAAACCAACAAGCATTGTAAACATCCTAAAGGCAAACCTTGGCACATTATTTTTACAATACAATGGAATTATACAAGGGGGTCATTATTTTTGATGAAAAGTTTCTGTAATCAAGATTCACAAAGTTTCCATGAGCATGAACAAAGTTCAAGGCTAGATCCCACTTCAACAATGCTTGTCTTTCTCACTTTCACTTTCCTTTTTGAAAAGTTTTGGGTTCCCCTCTTTATTTATTTTTTGTTTTTAAACTATATGAAAGCACTCAACAGAAATAAATGACTCTCTAAAACTTCCGGGGTGTCTCCTTGGCAGCGCTTTCTTTAAAGCCATTAAGCTAGGCATATAGTGCTCAAGTAATGGATCCACCCGGATCCCAAGGTATATCAAAGCCGATTTTAATTAACAATGATTTGTGATTTATTAGTGAGCACAAAATAACATATGTCGTGCAACAACGAAGTCTAACTCTCTTCCTATGCATCGGCATGTCATAAAAGAACAATTCATGCACACCAAGTAAAGGCCAATGCATAGTATAAGCAGTTTCTTGCAATTTCATAGTATGGGAAACATAGAGAGGTGGAGAAATAGTTCCTCTCTCATAATAATTGCAAGTAGGAGCAGCAAGCACATGCATATTATATCTATCAAAATCATCATGTGTAGTAGTAAAAGGCAACCCATCAATATAATCCTTAATAAGCACAAACTTCTCCGATATAGTGTAGTTGGGAGAATTCAAAAAGATAATAGGACTATCATGCGTGGATGCAATAGCAACAATTTCATGTTTAACATAAGGAACTATAGCAAGTTCATCTCCATAAGCATAATTCATATTGGCATCTTGGCCACAAGCATAGCAAGCATCATCAAAAAGGGATATTTCAAGAGAATCAACGGGATCATAACAATCATCATAGCAATCATCCTTCGGTAAGCACGAAGGGGAATTAAACAATGTATGAGTTGAAGAGTTACTCTCATTAGAAGGTGGGCATGGGTGATCAATCCGCTCTTCCTCCTTTTGTTCTTCGCTCTCCTCATCATCTTTTTCATCCAATGAGCTCACAGTTTCATCAATTTCTTCTTTCATAGCTTCCTGCAAAATATTAGTCTCTTTTTGGACAGCGGAGACTTTCTCAATAAATGCATTAATATTGTAATTGTATTCATAATTTTCATAGCAATATCTAAGTATAGCAAGATTTTCTGGTCTATAAACTGAATCATCAAAATCCTCAAACGCTTTAAACATAGATTCAATCTCATAGGCACCCATAAAAGCAACAAATTCTTCTATTTGTTCCACATCATAGTAATCATAGACACCATTAGCATAAGAAGCTAAGGTTTCATTATCATTAAATTTGCATGAAAAGGGAAGGTGTGGAGCCTTCATCCTAGAGCAGGAAGTATAATCATGCATCAAGTATAGTTGCCTAGCATACCACTTCAACATTTGAATTTGATCCCATAATAGTTTCCCTTTTTGTGTCAAGTGATAATCCTTGACGTATTCACGTTGATCCAACATTACTCCCATTACATAATTGAATGGGGTTTTCTCAGGATTATCAAAGTAGTACATAATATCTTGAACATAACGAGCATCGAGGGTTTTAGGAGGTTCCCCATCTCCATGAGTAGCAAGTACACCTATTTTTTTGGTATTTCGTGTTCCATATCCATAGCTAAAGATAGAGAACAACTAAGAACAACAAATAAAAATTACTTAGTGATAAAGCAAACAAGCACACACGAGAATATTCACCCCACGCTATGACTCCCCGGCAACGGCGCCAGAAAAAGGTCTTGATGGCCCGCAAGTATATGGTATAGTTGTAGCCTCTTTCGATAAGTAAGAGTGTTGAACCCAACGAGGAGCTAAAGGTAGAACAAATATTCTCTCAAGTCCTATCTGCCACTGATACGACTCTATGCATGCTTAGTGTTCGCTTTACCTAGAACAAGTATGAAACTAGAAGTACTTTGTAGGTGTGATAGGATAGGTTTGCAAGATAATAAAGAACACGGAAATAAAAAGTAGGGGTTGTTTAGATAAAGATGCAATAAAGTAAATATAGTGAGTGTTGAAAAGTGGTGGCAGGAGTTGTGAAATTGTCCCTAAGCAATTGACTACTTTACTAGATCGATAATCACTATTGTAATTCTATTTGAGGGAGAGGCATAAGCTAACATACTTTCTCTACTTGGATCATATGCACTTATGATTGGAACTCTAGCAAGCATCCGCAACTACTAAAGATTCATTAAGGTAAAACCCAACCATAGCATTAAAGTATCAAGTCCCCTTTATCCCATACGCAACAATCCCCTTACTCGGGTTTGTGTTTCAGTCACTCACACAACCCACTATAAGCGAATCATGAACGCATTGCAACACCATACAGCGGGAATCCCTCACGCTTGCGCGACACGGAGGGCACCATAGGACAGCACCAATAATAAAACATGCAACTCAAACCAATCATGGCAATTCATCAATCACCGATAGGACAATGAAAATCTACTCAGACATCATAGGATGGCAACACATCATTGGATAATAATATGAAGCATAAAGCACCATGTTCAAGTAGAGGGTACATCAGGTTGCGGGAGAGTGAACCGCTGTAGATAGAGGGGGGAAGGTGATGGAGATGTTGGTGAAGATGGCGAGGTGTTGGTGAAGATCGCGGTGATGATGATGGCCCCCGGCAGCGCTCCGGCGCCACCGGAAGCAAGGGGGAGAGAGCCCCCCTTCTTCTTCTTCTTCCTTGACCTCCTCCCTAGATGTAAGAAGGGTTTCCCCTCTGGTCCTTGGCTCCCATGGCTTGGGAGGGGCGAGAGCCCCTCCGAGATTGGATCTATCTCTCTGTTTCTCTCTGTTTCTGCGTTCTCTGATTCTGCCCCTTCGTCGTTTCTTTTATATCCGGAGATCCGTAACTCCGATTGGGGTGAATCTTTCGCCTAGATTTTTCTCGTAAATATAGCTTTCTTGAGGAAAAATAAGAGCGTCAACCGCCTTACAGATGGCCCAGGAGAGTGCCAGGCGCGCCCAGGGGGGTGGGCGCGACCCCCTATCTCCTGGCCACCTCGGACACCGTTTCGCGTTGATTCTTCCTCCAGAAAATCTCAAATATTCCAAAATAATTCTCCGTCCGTTTTTATCCCGTTTGGATTCCGTTTGATATGGCTTTTTTGCCAAACATAAAACATGCAACAAACAGGAACTGGCACTGGGCACTGGATCAATATGTTAGTCCCAAAAATTAGTATAAATAGTTGCCAAAAGTATATGAAAGTTGAATAATATTGGCATGGAACAATCAAAAATTATAAATACGACGGAGACGTATCAGGGGGGCCTCAGTGCTGGCGCCGCCTACCTCCTTGGTGGACCTCACCCACTCGGCGAGCTCCTCCTCCTTTGCGGCTGCGGTGGCCTCGTCCTCCATGCCGCCGACAAGCTTGGCGAGCTTCGCCTCCATCGCCCTGGTGGCGATGTAGTCCAGCTCTTCCTCGGTGGTGTCTTGGATGAGCCACGACTCATCATGGTCGCGTTCTACAACCAAGTTGACGAAGAATTCCTCCACCACGCGTGCCGGGGGCTCGACCCAAGTAGGGTCGAGACCGTGTGCATTGAAGACCGGCATCATGTCAAGGATTTCAGCCCGCCGGGAGTTGTTGCTCAGAGGGACCACTCCCGTTGGCAGCCCGAACAAGGGCCCCTTGACGACCTTGCCGGACTTCGCGGCCTTGCTGGCCCTCCTCACCTTGTCGTCGGTGTACTAGTCGAGCTGGAAGAGCCTCCAACAATACCAGGAGTGCCCCAGCACCGTGAAGTTGTTCTGTAGGCCAGTGCGGAGCCGCATGATGTCGGCCGCGTTCTTGAAATCCTAGTACGACCTTCCCTTGTTGTGCAGTGGAGCAATCCGGCGGCGTATCCTGGTGGTGGCGATCGAGAACTTCTTGTTGTTGGTGTCGAGGTCGCTCTAGTTCGCGCCACGGGGCAGCGGCTCGTGACGAACACCCAGGCAGAACTCCGGCGGGTCCTCCTCCATGATCCAGCACCACCGGCCCTGCCACTCTTCCGACCTCTCCTTCGTGGTGCCATCTGGGTACGTACCCCTCCCCTAAATCCTGGGGATCCAGGTGACGGTCCCAGAAAGAGCACCCCCAGGTTGGACGCGGGGGATGAAGTAGTGGTGGAAAAGCGTCGTGCTGGGCACCACCCCGACAAAGCCCTCGTAGATATGGGTGAAATATGCCAGGTACGCCACGGCATTCAGTGTGAGGTCCAGCAAGTGGAAGCCGAAGGTGCGCATAATGTTGTTGAAGAAGTCGGAAAAAGGGGGGCAGAGCCCGCAGAAGAAAAAGTCGACGAAAAATGGGTATCGTTTCTGGCTGCCCTTCTTGCAGTCCACGGGGAGGGCGCGCGTGGCAGGATGCGCCGGCGTCGCCGCCCCCCACAACATCTTGTAGTAGTCCCTAAGCTCGAGGGTGTCGACGGACGACGGGACGAAGTAGGCGGCTGCGCCCACCACGCCGCCGCCTCGCTCTCCGGCGTCTCCTTCTCCCTCGTGTCCTCGACCATGCCTTTGATCTTTCCAGACTTGGGGCGCCATGGCGGTCGAGAAGAGAGCGAGAAGCTGGGGGCAGTGGGAAGAGAGCAAGAGCGATAATCCCTGACGTATTCACGTTGATCCAACGTTACTCCCATTACATAATTGAATGGGGTTTTCTCAGGATTATCAAAGTAGTACATAATATCTTGAACATAACGAGCATCGAGGGTTTTAGGAGGTTCCCCATCTCTATGAGTAGCAAGTACACCTATTTTTTTGGTATTTCGTGTTCCATATCCATAGCTAAAGATAGAGAACAACTAAGAACAACAAATAAAAATTACTTAATGATAAAGCAAACAAGCACACACGAGAATATTCACCCCACGCTAGGACTCCCCGGCAACGGCGCCAGAAAAAGGTCTTGATGACCCGCAAGTATATGGTATAGTTGTAGCCTCTTTCGATAAGTAAGAGTGTCAAACCCAACGAGGAGCTAAAGGTAGAACAAATATTCTCTCAAGTCCTATCTGCCACTGATACGACTCTATGCATGCTTAGTGTTCGCTTTACCTAGAACAAGTATGAAACTAGAAGTACTTTGTAGGTGTGATAGGATAGGTTTGCAAGATAATAAAGAACACGTAAATAAAAAGTAGGGGTTGTTTAGATAAAGATGCAATAAAGTAAATGTAGTGAGTGTTGAAAAGTGGTGGTAGGAGTTGTGAAATTGTCCCTAAGCAATTGACTACTTTACTAGACCGATAATCACTATTGTAATTCTATTTGAGGGAGAGGCATAAGCTAACATACTTTCTCTACTTGGATCATATGCACTTATGATTGGAACTCTAGTAAGCATCCGCAACTACTAAAGATTCATTAAGGTAAAACCCAACCATAGCATTAAAGTATCAAGTCCCCTTTATCCCATACGCAACAATCCCCTTACTCGGGTTTGTGTTTCAGTCACTCACACAACCCACTATAAGCGAATCATGAACGCATTGCAACACCATACAACGGGAATCCCTCACGCTTGCGCGACACGGAGGGCACCATAGGACAGCACCAATAATAAAACATGCAACTCAAACCAATCATAGCAATTCATCAATCACCGATAGGACAATGAAAATCTACTCAGACATCATAGGATGGCAACACATCGTCGGATAATAATATGAAGCATAAAGCACCATGTTCAAGTAGAGGGTACAGCAGGTTGCGGGAGAGTGGACCGCTGTAGATAGAGGGGGGAAGGTGATGGAGATGTTGGTGAAGATGGCGGAGGTGTTGGTGAAGATCGCGGTGATGATGATGGCCCCCGGCAGCGCTCCGGCGCCACCGGAAGCAAGGGGGAGAGAGCCCCCCCTTCTTCTTCTTCTTCTTCCTTGACCTCCTCCCTAGATGTAAGAAGGGTTTCCCCTCTGGTCCTTGGCTCTCATGGCTTGGGAGGGGCGAGAGCCCCTCCGAGATTGGATCTATCTCTCTGTTTCTCTTTGTTTCTGCGTTCTCTGATTCTGCCCCTTCGTTGTTTCTTTTATATCCGGAGATCCGTAACTCCGATTGGGGTGAATCTTTTGCCCAGATTTTTCTCGTAAAATTAGTTTTCTTGAGGAAAAATAAGAGTGCCAACCGCCTTATAGGTGGCCCAGGAGAGTGCCAGGCGCGCCCAGGGGGGTGGGCGCGACCCCCTATCTCCTGGCCACCTCGGACACCGTTTCGCGTTGATTCTTCATCCAGAAAATCTCAAATATTCCAAAGTAATTCTCCTTCCGTTTTTGTCCCGTTTGGATTCCGTTTGATATGGCTTTTTTGCCAAACATAAAACATGCAACAAACAGGAACTGGCACTGGGCACTGGATCAATATGTTAGTCCCAAAAAATAGTATAAATAGTTGCCACAAGTATATGAAAGTTGAATAATATTGGCATGGAACAATCAAAAATTGTAAATACGACGGAGACGTATCAGGGGAGCCTCAGGGCTGGCGCCGCCTACCTCCTTGGTGGACCTCACCCACTCGGCGAGCTCCTCCTCCTTTGCGGCTGCGGCGGCCTCGTCCTCCATGCCGCCGACAAGCTTGGCAAGCTCCGCCTCCATCGCCCTGGTGGCGATGTAGTCTAGCTCTTCCTCGGTGGTGTTTTGGATGAGCCACGGCTCATCATGGTCGCGTTCTTCAACCAAGTTGACGAAGAATTCCTCCACCACGCGTGCCGGGGGCTCGACCCAAGTAGGGTCGAGACCGTGTGCATTGAAGACCGGCATCATGTCAAGGATTTCAGCCCGCCGGGAGTTGTTGCTCAGAGGGACCACTCCCGATGGCAGCCCGAACAAGGGCCCCTTGACGACCTTGCCGGACTTCGCGGCCTTGCTGGCCCTCCTCACCTTGTCGTCGGTGTACTCGTCGAGCTGGAAGAGCCTCCAACAATACCAGGAGTGCCCCAGCACCGTGAAGTTGTTCTGTAGGCCAGTGCGGAGCCGCATGATGTCGGCCGCGTTCTTGAAATCCTAGGACGACCTTCCCTTGTTGTGTAGTGGAGCAATCCGGCGGCGTATCCTGGTGGTGGCGATCGAGAACTTCTTGTTGTTGGGGTCGAGGTCGCTCTAGTTCGCGCCGCGGGGCAGCGGCTTCTGACGAATACCCACGCAGAACTCCGGCGGGTCCTCCTCCATGATCCAGCACCACCGGCCCTGCCACTCTTCCGACCTCTCCTTCGTGGTACCATCTGGGTACGTACCCCTCCCCTAAATCCTCGGGATCTAGGTGACGGTCCCAGAAAGAGCACCCCCAGGTTGGACGCGGGGGATGAAGTAGTGGCGGAAAAGCGTCGTGCTGGGCACCACCCCAACAAAGCCCTCGTAGATATGGGTGAAATATGCCAGGTACGCCATGGCATTCGGCGTGAGGTCCAGCAAGTGGAAGCCGAAGGTGCACATAATGTTGTTGAAGAAGTCGAAAAAAGGGGGGCAGAGCTCGCAGAAGAAAAAGTCGACGAAAAATGGGTATCATTTCTGGCTGCCCTTCTTGAAGTCTGCGGGGAGGGCGCGCGTGGCGGGATGCACCGGCGTCGCCGCCCCCCACAACATCTTGTAGTAGTCCCTAAGCTCGAGGGCGTCGATGGACGACGGGACGAAGTAGGCGGCTGTGCCCACCGCACCGCCGCCTCGCTCTCCGGCGTCTCCTTCTCCCTCGTGTCCTCGACCATGCCTTTGCCCTTTCTAGACTTGGGGCGCCATGGCGGTCGAGAAGAGAGCGAGAAGCTGGGGGCAGTGAGAAGAGAGAAAGGGCTTGGAGAGGAAGAAGATGGGGATGGGGATGGCGAGATTGGGGAAAGCACAGGGGGTAAATGAGCCGCGCGCCCACGGTTATTCCTTTTTATGGCGAAGACGCAGGCCGCCTCTTTCCCCATTTATTGCGACTTTGACGCATGCCTGCTGCGACCACCCCACGCATGCCCCCCCATGCCACGCACGACCCCCATGTCGCGCGTTCAATGGTCGTCGTGGGGAAGCGCAGCGGACGGAAAATTACCGCGGTAAAAACTGCCCCGCCTGCCCGCGCATTGTTTTGAGCCTGGCCCAACAACGTGTTGCGCTTATGTGTGGACCAGGCCCGGGGGCTCCTTTTGCTGTACTAAAATAGGGGCGCTCTTTTGTACCTCTTATTTGTGCACGGGTAGTCAGATCCGCGCCCACGACCACACTTGAGCAGGGCAGAGACAGGAAACCAGAGCCACAAGATGACCCAAGCAACGCCAAGACAGAGGCATAAAGAGACAGAAGGCGAAGTGATTTCCCCCGGCAAGATCCTTGCCGGGGCGGCCTCCACGGCCCCGGTAAGGGTCTTGCCGGGGCAGCCTACCTAACGCCAGCAGGGCGCACCACCCTTGAGCCCTAGTTCCTCCAGCGTCGCCAACCGCGTTGGGACCAAGGCTTGGGAGGCGCCTCCGTGATGGCATACAGATCTTTGTGAAGACAAGAACAACACTCTAAATCTGAGGAGTAGAAGACGACGAACCTCAGAGAGATCCTTGCCGAGGAAGCCCACAAGACCCCCGGCAAGATCCTTGTCGGGGACGACCGCGACACCACGGCAAGACCCTTGCTGAGGCCCCGGCAAGGCCCTTGCCAAGGGCGTCTGTGAGGCCGCAGCCAGGCCCGCACCCGCCAAGCTTTTTGCCACTGCTTCCATGCAGCTGCCAGCCCACCAGCTGGGCAGGCACCTGCGTGTCGATGCAAGGCTCCTCGGCCAACTCAGCGCATGCCTACATGGAGGCATGGAAATCTTCATGAAAGCCCTACCACCGTGCCACCTCAGCTGCCTGCTAGCCTACATGGCACCACCGCCTCGCTGGCCCAGGTGCGTGTCGAGGAGGGGTGAAGCGGCGGTAAAGTGGAAGGGACACGATAGGGGCGCATTAAATGCGTCTTGTCCCATAATAGCTAGCGATAGGCTTAACCACAGTACCCTCATGCCACCTCCTATGTACCACTGTGGCGATCCCTTTGCCTATAAAAGGAGACCCAAGGCATCCAGGAGAAGGAGTCAGACTTTTGGACGAGTTACGCTCGTTGTAGCTAGTTCAAGAACAAAAATACACACATCCAAGCAGGACTAGGGTATTACGCATCTCTGCGGCCCGAACCTGGGTAAACAATTTGCGTGCTCGTACTAACTGCTGATCCTGCTCTCCTCACCACCCAGCTCCCCGCAACCGCAGTAGGGATCCTTATGATCCCATAGGTGTCATTTCCCACCGACAATGACGCTCTAATTCCTCCTCGATGTGAAAGGAGGAGGGGTAACTTGATCATCTTGACCGCCGTCTTGAGCTTGTTCTTGATCTTGAGTTTGCTCTTGATCTTGAACTTGATCGAAAGGGAGAACTTGACCTTGGGCATCACTTGGTGGCTCACCACCATCTTGAGTTTGATCTTGCCATTGATCTTGTTCACGTGGTTGAGGGCCTTCACTTTGTTGTTCAGAAGCGTGTGGGTCTTGAGTCGGTGATGGCTCCACTTGAGTGGAGCATTGTCCATCTCCTTCGGCCACAAGGGGTTCCTCAATGGGTAGGATATGACCAACACCCATTCTTCTTATGGCTTGGGGAGTAATTTCATCACCTACATCACAAGTACCACTTCACTCCACTTGGGAGCCGTTATTCTTGTCAAACTCCACGTTACACGTCTCCTCAATGAGTCCCGTGGACTTGTTAAGGACACGGTAAGCATGAGAGTTTGTAGCATAACCCACAAATATGCCCTCATGAGCTCTAGCCTCAAATTTAGACAAACGAACACCTTTCTTGAGAATGAAAGACTTACACCCGAACACCTGAAAGTACTTGAGTTGGGCTTGTTACCAATGAGTATTTCATAAGGAGTCTTGTTCAAGTCTTTGCGGAGATAGAACAGATTGGATGCATGACATGAGGTGTTGATGGCTTCGGCCCAAAAGTTGTAAGGAGACTTGAACTCCGCCATCATGGTCCTTGCCGCATCCATCAACGTCTGGTTCTTCCTCTCTGCGACACCATTTTGTTGAGGGGTGTAATGTGCAGAGTATTGATGCTTGATCCCCTCATCACTAAGAAACTCATCGAAGGTGTAGTTCTTGAACTCGGTGTCGTTGTCACTTCTTATTGTCAAGATCTTTGCATCATGTTGATGTTGAGCTTCATTTGCAAAGTCGATGACGGTTTGTTGGGTCTCACTGTTCCTCTTGAAGAAATATACCCAAGTATATCTTGAATAATCATCCACAATCACCAAGCAATACTTTCTACCCCCAATACTATCAAAGGATGGAGGCCCAAAGAGATCCATGTGAAGGAGCTCCAAGGGTCTCTTCCAGTAGATGATAGTCGTGGGAGGGTGAGCCTTCTCATGTAGCTTTAGCAAAACTAACATTTGTTAGTCCACGGACATGGTCCCCCTTGAGAAGACTTTGCAAAGATCTCATATTGACGTGGGCTAAATGGCGATGCCAAAGCCACCCCACATCAACTTTAGCCATTAGGCATGTGGCGGTCTTAGTGGGTCGCTCCGAAAAGTTAATCACATAAAGACCGTTCTCGACATGCCCAACAAAGGCTACTTTAAGAGTCTTGCTCCACAAGAGGGCCACGGTATCAATATAAAGAATGTGGGATAGCCCATGAGTGCAAGTTGACGAACGGAAAGTAGATTGTCTGCAAGGGACTCAACAAGCATGATTTTCTCAATCGTGAGATCATGATAAATGACAACCTTGCCAAGACCCAATACCTTAGAAGATGAGGCATCACCCCACTCGATGTTGGTGGGCATAGATGGGATCTTGTGCACATCCACCACCAAGTCCTTGCTTCCGGTCATATGATTTGTGGCTCCACTATCGAGCAACCATGATCCCCCACCGGAAGTAAACACCTACAAGAGATCAATGCTTGGTTTTAGGTACCCATTTTGTAATGGTTCCTTTGATGTTAGTAACAAGGGTATTAGGAACCCAAATAGACCATTCAATGTACTCATAAGGAGAACCAACAAATTTAGCATAAACGTGTCCATTCCTAGCACGACACAACACATAAGAAGGGTTAAAGTCGCCGGCTTTGTTGGAAGGGGTGGCATTGCCCTTTTTGACATCACCACCTTTCACATTGTTCTTCTTCTCCTTTGGAGCACCCTCTCCCTCCTTCACAAAAGTTTGCTTGAGAGGGGGAGGTCGTTTGGTCTTGTCGTTCTTCTTCTTGTTCTTGGACTTGGGTGCAAACCCAACTCCCTCTTTGGCCACAACTTCCTTTTGATTGCTCAAAAGGTCATTGAGGTTCTTCTCACCTTGTATGCACATCACAAGGCCTTTCTCAAGTTGCTCCTTCAACTTGGCATTCTCCTCCACAAGATGCACATTCTCACAACACGGGTTAGTAGCATTTGCATGATCAATTAATACCATATGAGGAAAGGTAGCTTTCTCCTTGGTTAGCCTCACTTGGAGTTGTTCATGAGACTCCTTGAGGCTAGCATGAGCACCCTTCAATACCTTGTGAGCCTTGTCGAGTATATAAAACTCCTCCTTGAGTCTAAAATGGTCAACCCCAAGTTTAGCCTTCTCAGAATTTAGCACACGAGATACAACAAGAGCATGGTCAAGATCTTTCTTTAATTTAGCATGGTCATCGTTGTGTGACTCCTCAAGAGCCAAAAAATGAACACGCTCTTCCTCAAGAGCATTAGAGAGATCCGATATCTCATCGGCATAGTCATGACTATGACCTTCCATCTTAGAGATGGTTTCTTCATGACCCTCGATCATGTCATTGGCTTCACCAAGTTGTTCCAACAGAGCAACGAAGTGCTTCTTGGATTTGCCCTTGAGCTTACTAATAAAAGACTCAAATTCATTTACTTCCTCATTCGACCCCTCACTTTCATCAATGCAATTCGTCAAGGAGGGATTTGTAATGATGGTGGTTTTGATGTTGGGGGTTACCTTGTTAGTGGCTTTAGCCATGAGGCACTTGGCGGTGATGTTCTCGTTGGGTGAGTCGAAGAGATACACCCGTGGAGTTGTGGCAATGGCAACGGTAGGCCATGGCCATGGCTTCACTATCGTCATCATCATCATCATCCTCATGGTATTCTTCTCGAGCCACCAACCCATTAGTTTGAGTCTTCTTGGTGAAGTTGTTCTTGTTGGGGAAGGACTTGGCTTTGTCTTTTCAGATGAGCTTGCCACCATTGTCTTCCCTCTTCTTGTAAGGGCACTCTGCAACAAAATGGCTCACATTGCCACAATTGTAGCATGTTCTCACACATTGCTTGCCCTTGAAGCCACTTGAGTTGTTCTTGTTGAAGTTGGGCCTTGTGTTCTTCTTGCTCCAAAATTTCCTTGAAGCAAGAGCCATGTGCTCATGGTAATCATACTTAGTATCTTAGGGGTTGCTCTCCTATTCTTCCTCTTCATCCTCTTCTTACACACTAACCTTGGCCTTCAAGGCAAGGTTGGGATTCTTTGCTCTTTGAGAATGCAACACCGCATTGTCGGCGATCTTTTCCAAGATCCTCATTGCTACAAACTCATCCAACACTTCACTAGAGGACAAGGTGTGGAAGTCCATCCTTTGACGGATGACGGAGGACATGGCCTTGTGGTAGGGCATCATGGCCTTGAGGAACTTGCGCTTGATCCAATTGTCATCGGTATCCTTGCTCCCATTATCTCGGAGTGAGACCGTGAGAGTGGTTAATCTCCGGTAGAGCTCGCGAGGTTCTTCGTCTTCATTCATTGCAAACTCATCAGCTTCATCTTGCACCACTTCATAGTTGGAGCGTTGAATGCCTGCGCTCCCCTTGTAGAGGGAAACAACATGGTGCCATGCTTCCTTGGCCACGGTGAAGGGTCGGAAGTGAGCAATGTCTTCGGGTGGAATTGCATCTTGAAGGATGAAGAGAGCATTCTCATTGAATTGATTATCCGCGGCTTCTCTCGGGGTGAAGTTGCTTCGATGCGGATAGAAACCTTCCTCAATGATTCTCCAAAGGTTAGTATTAACATGATTTAAATGACGTTTAAAGCGATAAACCCAAGAATCAAAATCCTCATTCTTCACAATCTTGGGAGGAGAACCCGCATGATTTAAATGCGTGGAGGGAATCGGTCCTCCATAAGCGAGAGGAGGTTCAACATGAGAATAGATGCCATTACCACTTTTACCACTAGGCAAAGGAACCTTTTCACTAGAAGCTTCCCCATTATCGGAGTTGGCATCCGCCACCTTGTTAGTAAGAGCAACCACTTCCAAGGGTGCGGTGGATAATTTAAGACCATCAAAGAACTCTTTGAACATGCCTTTGACCTCGGTCGTCATGGAGGTTTTCAATGTGTCCAAAGCCACATTGAATTCCTCACGTGAGACCGGGGATGCCCAATCGGCCATAGACGATGACGTAATCACACCGGGGTGCTCCTCCTCACCATCTACGGTGTCAACCATACTCTTCGGACGGCAAAATCCTTAATAAAGAGACGAGGCTCTGATACCAATTGAAAGGATCGATATAGTTGACTAGAGGGGGGGTGAATAGGTAACTAATAATTTTTAGCTTTTCGTCACCAATTTAAACTTTGCATCAAAGTAGGTTGTCTAGATATGCAACTAGGTGAGCAACCTATATGATGCAACAACAATAAGCACACAAGCTAGCAAGAGATGCAACACAATATAAGCTTGCACAAGTAAAGGTACGAGATAACCAAGAGTGGAGCCGGTGAAGACGAGGATGTGTTCTCGAAGTTCCTTCTTTTTGAGGGGAAGTACGTCTCCGTTAGAGTGGTGTGGAGGCACAATGCTCCCCAAGAAGCCACTAGGGCCACTGTATTCTCCTCACGCCCTCACACAATGCAAGATGCCATGATTCCACTATTGGCGCCCTTGGAGGCGGCGACCGAACCTTTACAAACAAGGTTGGGGCAATCTCCACAACTTAATTGGAGGCTCCCAACAACACCCTGAAGCTTCACCACAATGGAATATGGATCCGCGGTGACCTCAACTGTCTAGGGTGCTCAAACACCCAAGAGTAACAAGATCCGCACGGGATTAGTGGGGGGAATCAAATTTCTCTTGGTGGAAGTGTAGACCGGGGCCTTCTCAACCAATCCCTAGAAAACCAACAAGTTTGATTGGCTAGGTAAAGAGATCGGGAGAAAATGGAGCTTGGAGCAACAATGGAGATTGGCGATGGAAGAGGTAAGCCTTCTTGGAGAAGAAGACCCCTTTATATAGTGCGGGGACACATCCAACTGTTATGCAGCCTGCAGCCCGCATCTGGGCGGTACTACCATTGCCGAAGTGGTACTACCGATGTGGCAAGAAGGCATAGGGCAACCAGGGCTGAGGGAGAAGAAGTACACGCACTAGGGCGGTACTACTGCCCTGTGGGCGGTACTACCACCGATAAGCAGTACTGCCGCTCCCTACAGCCGCTGGGAAACAGAGGAGGGCAGCGAGCTGAGCGGCAGTTGGTGCGGACGTAGGAGCTGTACTACTGCACCCTACTGCCGTCCCTACTACCGCTCCCCTGCGTGGTCCTTTACGGAAACCCGACACGAAAAATTGAGACCATAGCAGAGGCGGTAGTACCAGCGGTACTACCGCCCTGGCCGCGGTACTACCGCTTAGCACCCAGCACCCCTTGTTTTGCACAGCATAGAAACTCCAAAGAAGCAGGAAGAAGGCGAGGGTGCAAGGAGAGTGAATGTGATTATTCCACCCATACTCTTCTGAAACAGATCCCCTCTTGATAGTACGGTTATCCCTACGACTCAATTCCACCGAAAAGAAACGAAGGAAAATAATCCGTCTAAAGTGAAGTCCTTGAGGGGTAACAATCGCATAGTGCCCTTATACTAGATAACCTGAAAAGCTTAAAGCACATGATTAGTCTGCAAAAGTATTGTCATCAATCACCAAAACAAACCGGGGGAAATAATGCCATAACATCCAGTCCTACACATGCTAGTGGGTTTCATCTAGTTACTATGGCAATGACATGTCATGCAGAGGAAATGGGTTCAACTACCACAGCACATAGCAGTTTGAAACGTTGTTGTCTTAAATGCAGTAAATGAGAGCAGTAGCAAGAACATATGGGATTTTATTGATATGATTAAATGGTGGTTGCTTGCATGGCAGATCGATAGATGGGTACTGTCCTTCAGTTGGATATTCACGGTAATCCTCACGAGCAGAACCTACCGTAGAGAATCATAGCGGTAACACAATTAATACACGACAATATGCAACAATATGATGCATGCATATGACATGGCAAAATGGGTGTGTTGGGCTAATGCGACTACAACCAGATGGGTTTGAGCCATTTTGAACCAAAGGTTCAACCCCAAACTCATCTTATGAACTTAAACAGTGCTTTATCATGTTTTGCACTAAACATCAAGGTTAAGTTGTTTAAACATGCATGAAACCAGTACATATGGATTGATTGGATTCTTTTGATCCTTTTTCATATATAAATCTTTGTATTTGGAGTTCCAGATTAATTTCTATGATTTTTTGAAGTTTGCAACAATTTCTGGAATTTCCTGAATAAGAATAAATCCAGAAAAGGTATTACTATGTCAGCATTGTGTCAGCACTGCGTCAGCAGTTCAACTATGCGGTCTAGGTAAACCTGACCAGTGGGACCCACTGGTCAGCGTCACAGTTAGTTAACTAACTAATTAGGGTTAGTTTAACTACTAAACTAGGTTTGACCAGGGCGGGGCCCACATGTCAGTGATCCGGGGGGTCAAATCCCTAGTCAACTGGGTCAAATCACCGGCGTTTAGCCGCCGGCAACAATCGAACGCGGCGGAGGGTCCAGGTTTCGCACTCCGGTGACAAAATGGGCGGCGGAGGCCACCTACGTGGAGCTGGGAGTGAGCTACGTCGAGTGGTGCTGGTGGTTGAGCTCGGGGTCACCGGAAACAACGGCGGCGATGAGTTTAGCAGCTGTGGAGTTTGGGCGAGCTCGAACTTGATGCTACGGTTATCATGGGGGCACGGGGCTAGCTCCTGCAAGCTCTACGCGGTGCGGGGAGTGCGTTGGACAGGGTGGTGAGGCCGTCGCATGGCCGGAGCCACGTCGGCGGTGAGCTCAGGTGGCGGCGCGTGCGGATGTGCTCCGTGCAGTCGCTATGGTGGATAGTAGCGAGAACGGAGAGGGGGAGTAGAGGCAGAAGCTCACAACGGTTACGACAAGCTAGGCAGCGGGGTCGGGGACGAGATGGAGCAAGCGGGGCTGCAAAGTGGATCTCTGGTGACGGTGAGGCAAAGCGGGGTCGGTGCGGTGGCTCCGGGGTGAACGAGCGCTCGGGGCTCGATCTGCTCAACGAAGCAGATGGTGGCGGAGCTTCTAGACACGGCGGGGCGACGAGGAGGCGACGGTGGGCGCGGGTACAGCGGTGTTGCGGCTGCGGCGGCGTCGGCCATGGTGGGGAGAGAGCGAGAGAGAGGCGCAGGGGGGCGAATGAGGTGTCGGCGAGGTCAGGGCGACAAGGAAGAGTTCACCCACGCGTCGAGCGGCTCGGCGGCAAGCAGGTGGAGGCATGGCGAGCTTAGGCGCGCGTGCGCTCACCTCCCTGCCTGCCTGGCGGGAGGAAGCAGCGGACTGGCATGGGCCAGCACAGTGTCGGGCCGCCAGGTGGGATGCCAGGTAGGTTTCTGCCAGGTAAGTCTCATTTCTTTTATTTTTTGTTTTATATTTCTTTCTGTAACTTTAGGGCTTTAATTAAAATACCAAAACTAACTCAAAAATCATGAAACTGCTCAAGGCTACTCTTTGGATTGTTTCCAACAGTAAACATTTTAGTTCATGATTATTTGGACATTTAAAATATTATATTGCATTTAAATGCCCAAATGCAAATAGAATAAGATTTAATTCAGTGACCCAATGATGTCCTAGAAAAGCGTGCACCATTTTTATAGAGGTTCTAGACCAAGGCAAAGATGATGAACATTTTTGAAGGGCATTTCAGGTTCATTGAAAAAGTATTTTAGTAACCCTAGTTGAGTTAGGTGGTGCCGGGGGTTTCTGTCATCCCCATTTCAACTTTCTGGGAAAAGTAAACATGATGCAATCACTCTAATGCATGCACTGACTAGGGTTGTGACACACATACTCCGCTTCGGTGGACGAGAAAGACACACAACTTTGCTTCTTAGAAGACCAACTCACCAAAGAGCAACCAAGAAATTGGCACCCTCCGGAACTTAACTTCCTATCCACTTTGTGATGCGGAGCATCCTCCGGGCATCACCATGTCAAGGGTCCGTTTGGCAAATGACACGTGCGACCTCTACTTCTCATACATAAAGGTGAATCTTCTCCTTTACACGTGTTCACCTGACCCCTTCGAGGATGGTATACTACTTGACCCTCCATCGTGCATGCATAGGTATTGTCGGAGCTTCACGAATGTTGAGGAGGAGAGCAAGCACCGAGGAACAACTACCATCCATGAAGGAAGTGTGGAAGAGAAGGAAGAAGAAGCATGGTCAAGCTTCTGGAGAGCCCGGAACCTCCGGCCTCCTGCCCAGAACTTCCGGCACCCGGAACTTTCGGCCGTCCCGGAACTTCCGGCCCCGACGCGTCGAAGCCGTCCGAGAGTGTGCCAACTCTCTGGATAGCCCGGACCCTGGCCGGACCTTCGCCCGGAACCTCCAGCGCTCGGACCCTCCAGCCGTCCCCGGAACTTCCGGCCCTGCCTGCGCACAGAGACTCGGCCCGTGGCCATGTACCCTTTCGCCCCTCACTTACCCCTTCGTGGCTACTACTATATATACTCATCCCCCTCCTCCATTCTAGGGTTAGCCAATATGATAGCTCATTCTTAGGTGAGCTTTGCTCCTACCTCTACTCTTGAGAGAGAGAGACTACCACTCCCATGGAGTTCAAGACCTCCATGTGAGAAGATCCTGTGGGATATCATCAAGACCCCCTTGCGGGAAGATCCGTTCAGGATACCATCAAGACCTGCTCTTGGAGATGAACTCTACCTTGTATCTTTCCTTTTGTTGTTCATGTACCCTTGTGGATCTTGTGTGTTTGATTATCTAGTGGATGTGTGATTGGACTTGTTCTTGAGTTATTCCCCTTGTGATTTCTCCCCGTTCTTCCCCGTGTTCTTTGTGTTCTTCGAGGGATCCCACTCCAAACGTGAAAGATCGGCCTACACCAGGTTAGCCCCGTATCATATGGTATCATGAGCCACATTGATCACATTTTTTGAGCCCCTACCCTTTGTTCTGTAGCTTGATTTTTTTGATTTTGTCCTAAATCCGAAAATCCCCACCAAAAATTAGCCCCCGGTTTTTTTGTGATTAGTTGGTTTTGATGATGTTTTGTTAATTTTGATCCATGGATTCGCTGTGTTATGAGTGGATCTAGCGTTCCCCTTACTTTCCCCCATTTTCATCCACGAAATCGTCTCAGTTTTGCCCCGGTAAATCATGTTTTTCCACCCCCGTTCTTAGATCTGGAATTTAGGGTTCGTCCTGGGAGAAATTCCACGACCCCCGGAACTTCCGGACTCACCCGGAACTTCCGTCCCCCAGAACTTCTGTCCTTGCCCCGGAACTTTCGGGCTAAAAAGAGAGTTTAACCAAAATCCCCCGGCTTCCCCCAGACTTTTTCCGTGACCCCCGGAACTTCCGGCCCTAGGCCCGGAACTTCCGGCCTAACCAGAGACTTTGCATAGAATTTCAGCATCAGCCTCTTTCACCTTTTTCATCATAACTTTTCACTCTGAACTCCGATTTGAGTGTTCTTTGGCTCGTTTTGAAGCTATCGACGTGCCCGAGGTCCTCACATTGGTTTTTCCACCATTGACTCCATCAAACTTTTGGAACTTTGGCATCTTTGCGTAGGCCTTCCAGCATATCATCCGCATTGCCACCACCGACTTCCGCAACCTAACCCATTTTGTTCCCCATAGCATTTGAGGTTGTTTGAGTAGTGACTTGAGTATCCTAAGGTGTTTAGGCTACTTAGGGACGGTTGCTTATTCATCAACCACCCCCATAACTTCTGCATAGGCTTGCCCACTATACACTTCCACGACCCCAAGGTAACCCAATTTTCTTTGAGCTTGTTTGAGTTGTGGCTTGTGTCTCCTAAGGTGTTTTGGCAACTTAGGGGCGGCAAATTCAACTCCGACGCGTGTATAGCCCATCATTCCACTTCCTCATTGCCAAAGTGCAAACCACCACCACTTTCCGCTACCACCATTTGACATTTTGCCTTTGGAGATTTTGAGTTGTGGTTTTTCCTAAGGTTTTTCGGCTAATTAGGAACGGGTCAACATCAAGAACACCGCCACTCATCATCGCCACGGACGGTAACCTCGATGACATCATTGTATATTCCACTTGCAATTGCATTGTTAACCCCTAGACCATTTTGCGTCACTTGCCTATCGAGACTAGACATTTGAGTATTGCCGGCAATGTTACTTGTGCACATTAGTGATCATTTGTCAGGACCCCGACTCAATGCCACATAGATCTAGCATGTAACACTTCATATCACTTTGCGGCCTCACGCACGGTATTCCCACGGGTGTCGCCTTACCTTTTCCCGGGACCGTTTGCGCCTTTTGGCACACGTATATGACAGTGTCGCTAGCATCCATATGATAAGGAGCCCGGGCTGACATGGCTAGTCGTAAACCCAAAGTGGCACAAACTTACAGGGACAGGCATCCATGACCCAGCATCGAACGTGTCGGTCATCAGCGAGTGAATCCAGGCTGTAGCACTGGGCTAGCAGGACTCCGGTGAACCGGGCTGTAGCGGGCTAACAGGACTCCGGTATTCATCGCGTGACATTTCCCCGAAGGGACAGACACAGGAACGAAGAAGGACACATGCCGGCCAGCCTAAGTGTTCCGGAGCAGTAGCAAGCTACCATGGCTCGGTGGAAACACTAGGAGACATTTCCCGGTAAGAGAGGCTACTGAAGATAAACAACTAGATAGTCAAATCCCACACATACCAAGCATTTCAATAACATACACACAATATGCTCGATATGCGCAATACAACATGGCATCACAAAATGACTCTACGACTCGAGCAGTTTATTCAATAGGCTCCGAGGAGCGAGACATTACAAACATGGGTCTCATGACCCAACAATCAGAGCATACAAGTCAAAGCACAAGCGGAAGCTATCATGTCTGAGTACAGACATCTATAAATGAAAAAGGCTGAGAAGCCTGACTATCTATCAGATCCTGCCGAGGGCACAAGATCGTAGCTGAGGTATCAAGCTAAACGTCGAAGTCCACGCGAAACTACTAGTGAGACCGAAGTCTCTCTGCAAAAACATAAAATAGGCAAACGTGAGTACAAAGGTACTCAGCAAGACTTACATCAGATCCTACATACATGCATATTATCAAGAAGGGTTGGTGGAGTTATTGCAGCAAGCCAGCTTTGACTCTTGGCTAGACTATCCTACGATACTCCAACTTGAAATGGTTTTGCGCACACGAGTCCACTACTCACCACTTCAATACACTACCGAGGATCCACCTCCGTCTTCCTACGGAAGAGCCATCCTCGGCACTCACACTTATCTTGAGGCTTTTAGCAGTTTCCATTTACTTGTCTATGAACTGTATAGGCAACCAAGTAGTCCTTTACCGCGGACGCGGCTATTCGAATAGATCATGTTAACCCTGCAGGGGTGTACTTCTTCATACACGCTCTCACCACTTACCGTCGTTTACACGACATGTACTCGGCAACCTTCAAGCGGAAGCCCAACGTGGGTGTCGGCCACGACCTACCTAATCACCTAAGTCTCCAGTCCAGGTTTATCGCCTATTCAGGTTCCATCCGCAGGGAGTCCGGCCGAGGTTTCCCATACGGCCCCGAACGATGTGAACAGGGTTCCCGAGATACCTAACGGGTATTCGGTACACCCGGCCACGTACCTACCGCATCACAGCCCACCCCTACGGTCAGCGCTGTCCACGGCCTCCAGTAGGCTACAAACACCAGAAACTACTTGCAACTCCTGGACGGAGAACTAGGGTGAATAAGAAGCCGAGAGGGTCCATTGGTTTCGGGCCCAATGCATGGTAGTAGTTGATTCTTAAATCACACATACAGATCTCAGTGCTTAAGGTCGGCTTCAATGAAACAACCCACCATGTACTCCTACATGGCCTCTCATCGATACCTTTACCAAATCGTGTTCACCACACCACTCTCATTACCGACATAATCATTTCACTCTAGCCCATCACCCAGATGAACCAGACCTGACATGACTCTAAGCATAGCAGGCATAGCAAGGTAGGAACAACACATACATATGGCTCAATCAACTCCTACACATGCTAGTGGGTTTCATCTAGTTACTGTGGCAATGACAGGTCATGCAGAGGAAATGGGTTCAACTACCGTAGCGAGTAACAGATGAATCGTTGTTGTCCTAATGCAGTAAAAGAGAGCAGGAACGAGAGAGTAGGATTGTATCGGAATGAACAAGGGGGTTTTGCTTGCCTGGCACTTCTGAAGATAACATTGAGTCTTCATCAGTGTCAACGATCACATCATCGGTACAACGTCTACCGAGGGGGAACAGCACCGGCAAACACAGAAGAAACACGATCAATGCAATGCACAGTATGATGCATGCTATGACATGGCAATATGAATGTGTTTTGAGCTAATGCAACTAGCAGCAAGTTAAATGGAGTTGGTTTGAACCCTAGGTTCAAATTCAAACTCCACATGTGATTATTTAAATGCCACTTAATTGATTTGTGCTAAACAGCAGCTATAAGTTGTTCTAACATGCATGAAAATGGTACAGATGGATTCCTTGAATTTTTCTGATAATTTTTCATATATAATTTATTTAATTTGGAGTTACGGTTAATTTTCTATGATTTATTGAAGTTTTAGGCATTTTCTGGAATTATAAATCATTTCCTAATTTATTTTATTCCAGAAATACTTTACTGCGTCAACATGACGTCGGCATGACGTCAGCAAGTCAACAGGGGCCGGTCAGGGTCAAACCTGACGTGTGGGGTCCACACGTCAGTGACACGGGGGCTAATCCCGCGTTGACTCGGGCTTTGACCCGCTACGGGGCCCGCTGTCAGTGTCTGTGGGGGGGTGTTTAGCGTGGTCATTAGTGGCTAATGACAGCGCCACGTCTCTGGCCACCGGAGTTCGGCCGGCGGCGACCCGAAACGCGGCGGAAGTTCACCGGGGTTGCGCTACGGGCGGCGGCTGGACGCGCGAAGGGCACCAGAAGGTAGCCCGTGCCCGTGCGCATCTAGGGGGGCCAACGGGAGGTGCGGGGGTGGCCGGGGTTCGCCGGAATGAAGCCCGAGGCGGCGGCCGGAGCTCGGGGGTTCGCGGGACTGGCGCTGCAGCTCACAAACGAGGGAGCTGAGGCGCTGGAGGGGCTCTACGGGTCACGGCTAGCGCAACGGTGCACGCCCGTGACCAAATGGTCACCGGGATTTCGCCGGCGACGAGTCCGTGCGGCGGAGCGTCTCGGCTCCGGCGGAAGCAATGGCCAGAGCGGCCCAACGGCATGGGAAGAAGAGGGGAACGGTTCAGTGGCTCACCGCGAGTCCAACGAGCGCGGGGGCGAGGTCGGGGACGCTCTGTGGCCGGCGAATCAAGCGACGACGGCCGTCGGTGCAGAGGAAGAAGATGGCGTCGGTGACGGCGCTCCAGGGCGTCCGGCGTCTTGTGGCTCCGTGGTAGGGACGGGAACGTCACGGCGGAGCTCGGGGGCGCGTCGGAGAGGCGTGGGGAAGGCGGTGGCCGCGGTGGTGCTTGGCGGCGTGCTGTGGTGCGCTCGGGGATCACAGGAAGAGAGGGAAAGAGAGAGCCAGGGGAGGGGGAGCGGTCCAGAGGGAGTGAGAAGGGCCAGGGGCTGCGTGGCGTTGCGGACGGAGTCCAGGGCGACGAGAGGAAGCAGGAGGTGGCCAGGGGGAAGCAGGAGGTGGCCGAGGCAGCGTCGGCGCGCGCCACGCCTCGCCTCTGTTCGTCCTCCTGGCAGAGGAGGAAGAGGACAAGGGGGGAAGGAGGTGGGCTAGGCCTGCGCAGGTGGGCTGCACAGTGTTGGGCTGTGGGTGGCTGCCAGGTAAGGTCCAGGTAAATTCTGTTTTATATTTTTCTGTTCTGTTTTGTTTTTATTTAATTCTTTTGCCACTGTTTTGAATTTAAAAATAATTCAAACAATGCCCAAAAACTCCTCTGAATATTTTTATATTGCTAGATGGACTTTTCCAAAAGCTTATAAAATATTTCAGGGGTATTTGAAAGTATATCCCATATATTATGAATATAATTCCAAATTCAAATACAATAATGATTTAAATTCAGTGCTCAAAATATTCCTCAAAATGTTCATTATTTTTGGTTTGGTGCAAAACCCTTGCCAAAATATAACCAAAATTATTTAAGGCCATTTTGGAACATTGAATGCATTTTCCCAGGGTTCTTTGCCCCTCTTTTATTTAAGTTTCTGAGGCTTCCAAAATTCCTCAGTTCAAGTTTCAAAAATTTAAACATGATGCAAGCAAGATGCAACACTAGACAGCACCAGAAGCTAGGGATGTGACAACTCACCCCCACTAAACAAGAATCTCGTCTCGAGATTCAAGCGTAGAGTAAGATGAAGGGGAAACGCAAACTAGTATAATCTTCATGATCCAGGGTGCACTTCAAATGAACGTTGATTCGATCACCATCATTGTCTTGAAGTCTTGCTCTGAGAAATCCTGTCAACATGACACGGAGGGAAGGAGGAGACTCTAGAAGGGTCGATCTCCTCGAAGATCGAACAACTCAGGACTAACTCCCGGAATGAGACATAGGACCATCTCTCGGGTTGAGACACGAGATACACATCAAGAGGGGTGGAAAGAACGGATGACGAAGGTTCACTAGGTAGACAACAATTCCACACTTAAGAAGGTGGTAAACGATTGTCCACGTAGCGAGGAGTTTAGTTGCCATGAAACCACGACGAAACATCCTGGAGGAGGGTGATTCGTAGATTATTACCTTAAGTGGCAAAAAGAATTACTTTTGATCCAGAGATCATTGAAACTCTTTAAACCAGCCTAAGACAATTCTCGAGCGATCGTTTGGAGGGGGTCGGTAGAATGGCATACTCGGACTTGGATGATGTGGATTACCTTGTTGAAGACAACGCAATGGATGAATTTGCTTATCACCGGAAATGGAAGAGACCCATGTAGAATGGCACATTGGCGGTGCAAGCTGGGAACAAAATGCAATGCTGGGAATGATTCTGGTAACTGGGGAAGAACCCAACAATAGAGAGTGAATTCACTGTTGGAGTGGTTATAGCATAACCGAGGAAATCTGGGGCAATTCCAGTTAGTGCCGATGATAACACCTAGCGCTTGTGCGTGCTCTCAAGAACTTGAGCATTTCCATATTCATCAAGGTTTTACCAACATCCGTGTCAAGGATCCTGGCAACACAACATACCACCATGATGAACAACGATGGATGATGCAGATGCATAGGAAGATAACATCAACTCAGATTTCATCCTAGCGAGGCCAAGGAAACAAAATCTGGATGATCGACCGAGAGACATTTAGCACTCCGCTTCTAATGTTCTCCTTGATGTGCTAGTGTAATCCAATCATTGAAATGGTTTGGTAACTAGACATCAAGTAAAAGGTCGGACTTCGGGAGCAATAGAATCCATAAGGAACAGTTACGGAGGTAAATCCTACGAAATCCTTATGGGGATGTGGCCAATTTCTTCAATCAAGATACTACAATAATAGGTCTTTCGGCTGGGTGTGTTGGCCATGATATCCACTTAAACGGTTATCGAGGGACCAATATTATAGTTCTTGGGAAATGTTCCAACCATCATATCTGCCTGAGATTCAGACCTGGTTGGTGTCAGAATATTCCAGACTCATCGAATCTAGGAAGAAAATGAAAGTTTGCAACACAAATCGACGAGATGACGTTGCGAGATTCTCGGGGAATGAACTACGATAGCAAGCTCCAAAACATGAGCTGGTTCTGCTACAAACATGTGAACACGTTGTCTCAGACAAGCATGCCCACATGGTAGTCTTACAATAAAACACTACCGAGTTCAGGAGGGGGGAACCATCAACGAGGGTATCAAAGTCTTGTGCATTACCATGGATTAACACTTAACTCATTTTCTCGAACAAATCAGTCAGTGGCTTGGGGTGCTACGGAACACATATAGAATGGAGGTTGCAAATCTACGAACCACAGAATACTTTCGCACGTGTGCATGACTGATTTGGGATGATTCCAAAGGAAACAAAACAATCTTTCTCAAATTCACGGCGGCAACTTTCACCAAATGCACGTGTATAAGAGGAAGTCACTCCTTTCATCAAACAAATACTTCATGAGCTAGCATGAAGAAAATGCTTTCAAAAGTTTCCAACACTAGCTTAATGTTCAACAAAATCATGGAAGAGATAAGGATGTTGTCAATGGGCTCAACAACAATTTATCTAGGTTTCCTTTTAAAAGGAATTCCATAGTTAAGTGGACACGGTGATAGCATTGGTCAGACCAAAGATGTAATGGTGTATGCTCGAGGGATCAACCACGAATAAGACAACATTACGAGCATCGTTGGTACTGATTTGATTTGACGATAGCCCACACCCAAATCAAAGGATTGATAAGACAATAGGTCCAGCAACTGATCACAGGGACCAATCGATGAAGATATCATCTTTCTTCAACACACACTACACAAGAATATCCCTTTGGGACGAACTAAGTCAGGCAAGCTTTTATCTTCCAATTCTCCAGGTTGTTATCCAGCTTAACCAACTAGCTCAGGGATATCTAACACCGATTCTTGGAAAGAAGGTGGTTCATAAGAAACCAACTTGACCACGGGCTCAACATAACGGTCAGGTGACGACCTGGTGATACTTCCGAGAAGACATTCAGAAAATCACGAACCACCGGTATGTTACTAAGCTCGAGAACAATCTCACTTCTGAGGGCAAGACGATATAATCAAATGAGTGAGGACTTGACAAGATCCTAACTCATCAATCGAAGGGTGCACCGAAATAAGAACTAGGTAGCACGATAAGTCTTAGAGGATGATTCAGAAACCAACACGCTAAGAATGAAATTATTGTCCTTTAACTACCAAGCAACGAGGTTGCTAGGAGTATTGAATTCACACATCACAATTCATTTGTCGGTATTCCGGTTGCATCAACACGAGGGCCGAGGAATGACTAATGATGGTGAGAAGTATCACTACGTCAAAATTCATGAGAGTTGGTGCAGTTCTCATGACAATTCTGACATAAAGGGGGTAATACTCCAAGGTAGAACAGAACCAAAAGCTGGATTGGCATTTGATCTGCGGAATACAACTACTTTGACCCAAACCTAGATATGGATGAGGTACTGGAGTTTGTTTCTCCAAGTCATTCAGGACAGAATGGCTTGACGGACCACAAGAGTAATAGGCATCGATAAACGAACACACGCATACTCTTGACTATCAATTGATAGACGAGGGTCAGAATGCAACTAAAGAGAACAACTCAAAGGAACATAAAATTTTCTGAGTTGTGGATGCATAGATTAGTATGTCGAACCAAGTTCAACATATTTCATCCGGATAACCCATGCAGAAAGGTAGAACTGGCAGAGTCACGATTTATGAATGGAGAACTCCTCAAGAATAATCCTGTTGTGATATTTCAGTTCAACGAGGAACTTCTGCCATAAGTAGTTCATAGTATTTGGAAGAAGGAAATACCACGAACTTCGAGGACTATCGCAAAGTTACTAATATCCTAAAGGAACTAGCAAACACTATCGACATGAAGTAAGTAGGGTGAATCTCGGGTTCAAAACCCAGGAATAGAATACCTACTAACTATGTGGCATCACGGGATGCTTTCGAGAATAAAGGCCAGAATCATCACACTGGGAACACAATTCATGGCTAAATTACTAGATGATCCCCTAAGACACCTAGGGTCATAATAATATCTCCAACATATATGTCAAGGTAACGGAGTACCTCAACTCACTGATTAGTGTGGTTAATCTGGCCCAAAGGAACATTGAAACGGAAGGAAGGAATTTGCAAGTGCATCAGACTATTTAGAAACCTGGAATGACTCGGACAGCATAACGGCTGTAAATGCTCAGAAAAGATTTGAGACATTCACAAAAATGGTGGCATAACCACTCAGAAGCACAATATCAAGGTCTCGAAATCAACAGTTAACATACAGAAGTAGAAACTGAACTCAAGCTTAGAACCATCAATCCTACAAGTCTGCGGATTAGTAACACGTGATCCTGATAGAAAGAAGAGATAGCCTAGTTCTTAATCCCCGTAGGAAAGATAAGATGACTCAGATCAGAAGGGCATGAGGTAAAGGAGTAAAAAGAGCCTTACGTTCCATCCCACAATCAATTCCCTTATATAACTAAAGAATTTCTAGACTCAACTTCGACCAGTTTGGCTTGGTAATCCTACAGGCAGTCAAGCTCTGATACCAACGCTGTCAGGACCCCGACTCAATGCCACATAGATCTAGCATGTAACACTTCATATCACTTTGCGGCCTCACGCACGGTATTCCCACGGGTGTCGCCTTACCTTTTCCCGGGACCGTTTGTGCCTTTTGGCACACGTATATGACAGTGTCGCTAGCATCCATATGATAAGGAGCCCGGGCTGACATGGCTAGTCGTAAACCCAAAGTGGCACAAACTTACAGGGACAGGCATCCATGACCCAGCATCGAACGTGTCGGTCATCAGCGAGTGAATCCAGGCTGTAGCACTGGGCTAGCAGGACTCCGGTGAACCGGGCTGTAGCGGGCTAACAGGACTCCGGTATTCATCGCGTGACATTTCCCCGAAGGGACAGACACAGGAACGAAGAAGGACACATGCCGGCCAGCCTAAGTGTTCCGGAGCAGTAGCAAGCTACCATGGCTCGGTGGAAACACTAGGAGACATTTCCCGGTAAGAGAGGCTACTGAAGATAAACAACTAGATAGTCAAATCCCACACATACCAAGCATTTCAATAACATACACACAATATGCTCGATATGCGCAATACAACATGGCATCACAAAATGACTCTACGACTCGAGCAGTTTATTCAATAGGCTCCGAGGAGCGAGACATTACAAACATGGGTCTCATGACCCAACAATCAGAGCATACAAGTCAAA
Organism: Triticum dicoccoides; assembly: GCF_002162155.2. Classification (NCBI taxonomy): domain Eukaryota; kingdom Viridiplantae; phylum Streptophyta; class Magnoliopsida; order Poales; family Poaceae; genus Triticum; species Triticum dicoccoides. The sequence continues at coordinate 411,028,037 of NC_041389.1, read as the reverse complement.
GCACAAGGGGAAGCTATCATGTCTGAGTACAGACATCTATAAATGAAAAAGGCTGAGAAGCCTGACTATCTATCAGATCCTGCCGAGGGCACAAGATCGTAGCTGAGGTATCAAGCTAAACGTCGAAGTCCACGCGAAACTACTAGTGAGACCGAAGCAAGACTTACATCAGATCCTACATACATGCATATTATCAAGAAGGGTTGGTGGAGTTATTGCAGCAAGCCAGCTTTGACTCTTGGCTAGACTATCCTACGATACTCCAACTTGAAATGGTTTTGCGCACACGAGTCCACTACTCACCACTTCAATACACTACCGAGTATCCACCTCCGTCTTCCTACGGAAGAGCCATCCTCGGCACTCACACTTATCTTGAGGCTTTTAGCAGTTTCCATTTACTTGTCTATGAACTGTATAGGCAACCAAGTAGTCCTTTACCGCGGACGCGGCTATTCGAATAGATCATGTTAACCCTGCAGGGGTGTACTTCTTCATACACGCTCTCACCACTTACCGTCGTTTACACGACATGTACTCGGCAACCTTCAAGCGGAAGCCCAACGTGGGTGTCGGCCACGACCTACCTAATCACCTAAGCCTCTAGTCCAGGTTTATCGCCTATTCAGGTTCCATCCGCAGGGAGTCCGGCCGAGGTTTCCCATACGGCCCCGAACGATGTGAACAGGGTTCCCGAGATACCTAACGGGTATTCGGTACACCCGGCCACGTACCTACCGCATCACAGCCCACCCCTACGGTCAGCGCTGTCCACGGCCTCCAGTAGGCTACAAACACCAGAAACTACTTGCAACTCCTGGACGGAGAACTAGGGTGAATAAGAAGCCGAGAGGGTCCATTGGTTTCGGGCCCATTGCATGGTAGTAGCTGATTCTTAAATCACACATACAGATCTCAGTGCTTAAGGTCGGCTTCAATGAAACAACCCACCATGTACTCCTACATGGCCTCTCATCGATACCTTTACCAAATCGTGTTCACCACACCACTCTCATTACCGACATAATCATTTCATTCTAGCCCATCACCCAGATGAACCAGACCTGACACGACTCTAAGCATAGCAGGCATAGCAAGGTAGGAACAACACATACATATGGCTCAATCAACTCCTACACATGCTAGTGGGTTTCATCTAGTTACTGTGGCAATGACAGGTCATGCAGAGGAAATGGGTTCAACTACCGTAGCAAGTAACAGATGAATCGTTGTTGTCCTAATGCAGTAAAAGAGAGCAAGAACGAGAGAGTAGGATTGTATCGGAATGAACAAGGGGGTTTTGCTTGCCTGGCACTTCTGAAGATAACATTGAGTCTTCATCAGTGTCAACGATCACATCATCGGTACAACGTCTACCGAGGGAGAACAGCACCGGCAAACACAGAAGAAACACGATCAATGCAATGCACAGTATGATGCATGCTATGACATGGCAATATGAATGTGTTTTGAGCTAATGCAACTAGCAGCAAGTTAAATGGAGTTGGTTTGAACCCTAGGTTCAAATTCAAACTCCACATGTGATTATTTAAATGCCACTTAATTGATTTGTGCTAAACAGCAGCTATAAGTTGTTCTAACATGCATGAAAATGGTACAGATGGATTCCTTGAATTTTTCTGATAATTTTTCATATATAATTTATTTAATTTGGAGTTACGGTTAATTTTCTATGATTTATTGAAGTTTTAGGCATTTTCTGGAATTATAAATCATTTCCTAATTTATTTTATTCCAGAAATACTTTACTGTGTCAGCATGACGTCGGCATGACGTCAGCAAGTCAACAGGGGCCGGTCAGGGTCAAACCTGACGTGTGGGGTCCACACGTCAGTGACACGGGGGCTAATCCCGCGTTGACTCGGGCTTTGACCCGCTACGGGGCCCGCTGTCAGTGTCTGTGGGGGGGTGTTTAGCGTGGTCATTAGTGGCTAATGACAGCGCCACGTCACTGGCCACCGGAGTTCGGCCGGCGGCGACCCGAAACGCGGCGGAAGTTCACCGGGGTTGCGCTACGGGCGGCGGCTGGACGCGCGAAGGGCACCAGAAGGTAGCCCGTGCCCGTGCGCATCTAGGGGGGCCAACGGGAGGTGCGGGGGTGGCCGGGGTTCGCCGGAATGAAGCCCGAGGCGGCGGCCGGAGCTCGGGGGTTCGCGGGACTGGCGCTGCAGCTCACAAACGAGGGAGCTGAGGCGCTGGAGGGGCTCTACGGGTCACGGCTAGCGCAACGGTGCACGCCCGTGACCAAATGGTCACCGGGATTTCGCCGGCGACGAGTCCGTGCGGCGGAGCGTCTCGGCTCCGGCGGAAGCAATGGCTAGAGCGGCCCAACGGCATGGGAAGAAGAGGGGAACGGTTCAGTGGCTCACCGCGAGTCCAACGAGCGCGGGGGCGAGGTCGGGGACGCTCTGTGGCCGGCGAATCAAGCGACGACGGCCGTCGGTGCAGAGGAAGAAGATGGCGTCGGTGACGGCGCTCCAGGGCGTCCGGCGTCTTGTGGCTCCATGGTAGGGACGGGAACGTCACGGCGGAGCTCGGGGGCGCGTCGGAGAGGCGTGGGGAAGGCGGTGGCCGCGGTGGTGCTTGGCGGCGTGCTGCGGTGCGCTCGGGGATCACAGGAAGAGAGGGAAAGAGAGAGCCAGGGGAGGGGGAGCGGTCCAGAGGGAGTGAGAAGGGCCAGGGGCTGCGTGGCGTTGCGGACGGAGTCCAGGGCGACGAGAGGAAGCAGGAGGTGGCCAGGGGGAAGCAGGAGGTGGCCGAGGCAGCGTCGGCGCGCGCCACGCCTCGCCTCTGTTCGTCCTCCTGGCAGAGGGGGAAGAGGACAAGGGGGGAAGGAGGTGGGCTGGGCCTGCGCAGGTGGGCTGCACAGTGTTGGGCTGTGGGTGGCTGCCAGGTAAGGTCCAGGTAAATTCTATTTTATATTTTTCTGTTCTGTTTTGTTTTTATTTAATTCTTTTGCCACTATTTTGAATTTAAAAATAATTCAAACAATGCCCAAAAACTCCTCTGAATATTTTTATATTGCTAGATGGACTTTTCCAAAAGCTTATAAAATATTTCAGGGGTATTTGAAAGTACATCCCATATATTATGAATATAATTCCAAATTCAAATACAATAATGATTTAAATTCAGTGCTCAAAATATTCCTCAAAATGTTCATTATTTTTGGTTTGGTGCAAAACCCTTGCCAAAATATAACCAACATTATTTAAGGCCATTTTGGAACATTGAATGCATTTTCCCAGGGTTCTTTGCCCCTCTTTTATTTAAGTTTTTGAGGCTTCCAAAATTCCTCAGTTCAAGTTTCAAAAATTTAAACATGATGCAAGCAAGATGCAACACTAGACAGCACCAGAAGCTAGGGATGTGACATCATTGATCTACACCTTCCATTGCATATATACCATATCATGGTGGTGCATATATTGGTATCATATCTTGTGTCACAAGTTTGTTCCCGCATATATACAATTGCTATCTTGGTTTGTGCAAAGTGGCCATACAAAAAAAGAGAATAAGCTTTTAAGCAAAGAAAAAGAGTGAGGAAAGAGCTTGTAAGCAATAGCCATAGCATCACAATATATCATATGGTCTCATATCCGATCATATTGGATCATCTTGTGAGAAACACCGGGAACCATACATACATAGCATACTTGGGATAGAAACTTTATCCATTTTGCATCTTATAGGTTGTGCAAAAGTGTCGTATCTGCCTATTGAGCAATTGTGCTAGCGTCTCTCTTGAGTTGTGCAACACTAGCGTTTTCCGTGGATTCCACATTTTATGCTCATTCCTTTGTTGCATGACCCCATTTATCTATCCGTATGTGTGTTTCCATGTGCCATTCTTTGCTATTGGTCTACTTGTTTCACTTGCAAATTTGTGAATCTCTTTCAACATTATTGACTCTTGCTAACATTTTGCATCAAATTTTTGTGCCACTATCCTCACCAAGCTACACCATAAGCTTTACTTGATAGGTGTGAGTGAACAAGTCTGGTACCAATTCCACTATTCTTTCATTTCACATTGAGTGAAACGGGATACATCCTCAACTTTGCGAAAAGGTAACTTGGTATTGTTTATCTCATTTCCTACTCACCTCTACTCGAGTCTTGTGATGGATAGGCAAGGCATTTCACCTTCGGTCTAAAACAATAACGACGAGTTAGATGCCATGAAAAACAACTCCGACGCCAAGATGCAAGCTCAAATGGAGGAGATCAAAGCCCTCATCAAGTCCTACAAGCGATCTTCCTCATCTTCGAGAAGATACTCAAGAGCACATCCTTCCGAGCTACCATCTCCGGCAAGATCACATCGGCATCGACACCATCACCAACAAGAACGTGAAGGTGAAGAGCTCAACACCAACAACCACTCAACGACTTCACCATCTCCCTTGGCATCTTCGCCTATGGACATATGGCATCTTCGACAACAAGAACCCCAAGGCTACGCTCAAGAGAAGCTCCCCAAGCTCAAGTCCGCGAATTCCACGAGCTACTACGACCTCGACACCGACCATGAGATTCCTTTCTATGGGACTCACAAACCCGAGGAGTACCTCGAGTGGGAGCCTTTGATGGACGACTACCTCAAGCTACATTAAGTCCCCTCCGAAGATCAAGTGAAGTGTGCCACAAGAAACTTCCATGACTACGCATTGGCATGGTGGCTTCACACACCTTCGGAGTACTACGACATGAGTTGGCCCAAGACGAAGAGAGCTTTGCGGCAAGAGTTCATGCCTCCAACCTACATGGAACAACTTCGACGCCAATTGGAGAACACCATCCAAGGATCCAAGTCCATCGACAAGTACTTCAAGGAGATGAAGATTGCCTTGCGACGAGCCAGCATGGACGACCCCATTTCGATGAAGTTCCACTTCATGATAGGATTGAACAACGACATCTCCAAGAATATCTTCCTCGAGAACTACAAGTCCCTCGATGACTACTACATTGGTGCTCTCAAGGTGGAACAAGAACTCATGAAGTCCAAGGCTTCTCCACCCCAAGCACACTTCGCGGCGACCAAGCTCTACGACAAGTGTGAGGCTAGTACCACCATGATGTCCGAGCCCGACGAGCTCCAAGACGATGCTCCCAAGTTCGACTTCACCGCCATCCCTCTTTGTGGCGTTGATGATGCCGAGTCTACCTTGACTCTTTTTCAAGATGGTGTGGCGATGAGTACGACTACGGAGACCCTCAAGGACCAAGCTTTGGAGGCGAGCGACAAGGTGGCAAGCAAGGATGATGCTTCCATCTTTGGCGGTGACAGTGATGATGTGCCATCTTTGGCCTTCATCCACGGTCATGAAGAGTGATGATGTGCCATCTTCAGCCTTCACCCACGGTGATGACGATGAGTTAGTTGAGCGTGGGATTTTCCCTTCGACTACGGCGACGTATGATGACTTGAGTGACTTGTGCCACCATATTGCGAGTGAGAGTGACTTCAACACTAGCCCTATATATGATGAGTTGCCTCAATTCCCATGTGAGGAGAGCCACAACCCCCACCACTTTAGTGAGATGACTGACTCCACCATATGTGAGTTTGAGTGCACCTATTTTGAGGGAGTGAGTGAACCACCACATAGACTGAGTGAGATAGTTGATAGGTCATGTGAGGCCACTTTCAACACTAACGACTTGACCTCTACCTCTATTGTGTCTTCTCATTTGGTGCTAGGTCCCATATATGATGACGCGCCGATCCTCGGCGACTTCGTCCTTCCTATGGACATGACGATGGCCATGGTGGAATATGATGCACCCCCACATGGTTCCATCATGATGAAGATGACCACCATTTGGTCTTTCCCACCTCACCTACACCACATGAGTGGAATGAACAAGGTAACATAGGTGAAGGTGATGGTCTAGTCCCACTAGTGGGCATTCTTGACATTGATTGCTTGCATGATGTTGATCCACCTAGTACCATGCTTCATGCTAGTATGATTCCCCCATGCGATGATTTGCCCATTTATGGTGAGTACAGTGATTCTCATGTGGAGTCTATTAGTTGTGATGCCATGTTACGTACATAGGATTTCTGGTGACAATTCTTTAGGTCACATCATGTTTGATAATCCTCTTGACTTGTCATATGCTATGCATGAGATCAACCATATGTCTTATTTGCAATCTCTTCATAGTGACTATGCATATACCATTAAAATAAATCCAATTTGCACATATGGCATAGATGACAAGCCCATGGTTATTGGCATTTGTTTTTCTTATGATGATATTGATATGCTCCCTTTGCATCATTTATCTCATATGACACGCCATGACCACCTAGCTTCGGATATGCATTGTTTTGGATGTTGTCCATTTTCTCCATATGATGTTTCCGATATTGCTCATGAGGAGACCCCCATAGTGTCCTCATACATGTTAGGAGATTTTGATCCATCCCATTCATTGCATGATCCTAATACTTGTGTGCACCATATGCTCCCCAAGAATAAACATGCTATTGATGTTCCATATAATTGCATTCTCAATTTGTGTCCCCATCATGTCATACACAATAACTGTTCTTTCATGATGGATGACATGTTCTTATACCATGCATCAAATTTCTTTGAGCATTTCTTATCTTGTGCTAACTCACACGTGCACATACACATTGTGATGGATGATGTGTACATTTACCACGCACGCAATTTCTTTGCTTTGTGTCTCTTTTATGTAGGTACCCATGAATACTTGTCAACCTCGCAATCCCACGAGTTGACAAAACGAGCTCTGGAGAGCAACGATGATTTGGGATCCCATGGATTGTCTTTCCCACCGCTCTCTTCGCGCAACGACTTCGCGCATTTCTTCTACATGGCCCTCACTTGGCTATGGGTTGTTGCCCATTACATATTATATGCCCATCTTGCCATGTTCACTTTGCATGATATGCCCATCTATGCCTTTGCCATGCATTTGTGACCCTTGCTTTGCTTTACACATGATGATTGATTCTCATACTTTTATGTGTATTTGCAAGCTTGGTGGAGATATTGCTTGTTGTTGCCATGTTCCATTTGTGACCCACCCCTATGATGATACGATGATCTTGCTTTGTGTTCGTGCTTGTGATATGTCATGTGCATTGTCTATGCATATTATTTGCTCACATGACATGATTGCCATGATTTACTCTAGTGTGTTGCATCTTCGCTCCACTAGTTTGCACGACTTGATTTCAATGCTTGCTTATGTTGCATCACCAACGACTCATACTTGCTCATTTCATGCGGTTGATGAAAACCATCTACATGCTTCGCACATGATTGTTATTACTCCTTGTCATATCTCTCCATATGTTGCCTCCTTCATGCTAGATGATTTGCCATGTATTGAGTGCAACTATGCCCTTATTCTTGATAATGACTTTGCCCCCATAGCATTCTCGCATATGATTGTAGATTTTAACATATTTCTCGTGAAGCATGCTTGCCTTACCTCTTTGCATCATATACCTAGTGCCATGAATATTGCCATTGTTGCATCATATTATTCATGCACTTGCGCTTCTAATGGTTATGTGCAAGAGAAGAGAACCATCATGATGGATGATGTGTTTATCTACCATGTGCATAATTTCTTTGTTTTGTTTTGTGCATGTGTAGGATACTTGGACTTCGTGTCGACTTCCACTTCACGTGAGTTGACCATTCAAGCTCTTGAGAGCGAGCCTCATACATTCTACCATGACTCGCTTATACACCACATTTCCTACCACTTCGACATTGTGAAGAATGCACAAGGACACACTTTCAAGGTGACATCCTTCTTGATCTTGGATATTGTGGATCATACTTCATGTGTTGCTTGCACATTTGCGCGCATGTTCGAGATATTGCTTTCACCCATGATTACCACATTTCCATGCCTCATGACATATATATCTTGTGTGTTGGATCCAATTCTTGGACTACTTGCTACTATCATATGGTTGGTTGCACCAATATCATTTCTTCACATATGCCATGTCCCTTTGCTTGTCACATGCTTGACTTGATTGCCTCACACATGATGAACAATTGCTCTTTCTATAGTGTTGAGTGCCACACTATATTCACTACACCCTATGCACATTATGCTTGGATTGTCTTGCACTTGACCCATGTGTTTAGACACTTCATTTTCTTTGGTGTTGTGAATCTTTCCTATGCCTACCATAGACCTTTCATTGAGTGCTTGATGCTTGTTTGCTATGAACTTGAGGTAGATGATTATTCTCTTGTCACACATATTTGCATCACTACCTCACATTTGCATACATGTCCCCATGATATCTTTGCTTGTGCTCAATTGATATGTTTACATGCCATGTCACAATCCTTTGTCACACCCTATGCTATGCTTGTTGAAAACACTTGTTTGGTGAATCACCTCTTGAATGCTTGGTTTTGCACTAATGCTAACTACATTTGTTTTTCCAAGTGTTTGTTGTATTTGCTCATTTTGAAGGAATCACAAGACGGTGCGACATTGGAGAGTGCCCATTTTGAGCTACTAGAAGATGAGTGCTTGGTGATCGACCACTTCGACACGGTACCGCCATCTCTTTCCCATGGTGATTTGGTTTTCGATCCGAGGTCGGATATTTTCCAAGGGGGAGGGGATGATGCGGAGCATCCTACGGGCATCACCATGTCAAGAGTCCATTTGGCAAATGACACGTGTGACCTATACTTCTCATACATAAAGGTGAATCTTCTCTTTTACACGTGTTCACTTGACCCCTTCGAGGATGGTATACTACTTGACCCTCCATCGTGCATGCATAGGTATTGTCGGAGCTTCACGAATGTCGAGGAGGAGTGCAAGCGCCAAGGAACAACTACACCATCCATGAGGGAAGCGTGGAAGAGAAGGAAGAAGAAGCATGGTCAAGCTTCTAGAGAGCCCGGAACCTCCGGCCTCCTGCCCGAAACTTCCAGCCGGCCCGGAACTTCCGGCCCCGACGCATCGAAGTCGTCCGAGAGTGTGCCAACTCTCTGGATAGCCCGATCCCTGGCCGGACCTTTGCCCGGAACCTCCGGCGCCTAGACCTTCCGGTCGTCCCCGGAACTTCCAGCCCTTCCTGCGTGCAGAGACTCGGCCCGTGGCCATGTACCCTTTCGCCCCTCACTTACCCCTTCATGGCTACTACTATATATACTCATCCCCCTCCTCCATTCTAGGGTTAGCAAATATGCTAGCTCATTCTTAGGTGAGCTTTGCTCCTACCTCTACTCTTGAGAGAGAGAGGCTACCACTCCCATGGAGTTCAAGAGCTCCATGTGAGAAGATCCTGCGGGGTATCATCAAGACCCCCTTGCGGGAAGATCCGTCTAGGATACCATCAAGACATCCTCTTGGAGATGAACTCTACCTTGTATCTTTCCTTTTGTTGTTCATGTACCCTTGTGGATCTTGTGTGTTTGATTGTCTAGTGGATGTGTGATTGGACTTGTTCTGAGTGTTTCCCCTTGTGATTTCTCCCCGTTCTTCCTCGTGTTCTTCGTGTTCTTCGAGGGATCCCACTCCAAACGTGAAAGATCGTCCTACACCGGGTTAGCCCCGTATCACTTTGTCTCCCGCCCAATCCGAGTGTGAATATCCCAAAAGGTTGAAGTTAGCTCCTCTTGGGTACCATAGGCTAAAGTTTGGGGTATGAGCCAAATATCGAAAGATTCGCTTGACCGCCACATAGTGGATTTCCTTAGGTGCGGCTTGAAACCATGCACAAATTCCCACACTCAACATGATATCCGGTCTAGATACACAAAGGTAAAGCAAGGAGACAATCATGGAATGATATACCTTTTGATCCACTGCTTTACCATTGGGATCAAGGTCAAGTTGGCACTTGACGGGCATTGGGGTGGAAGCCGGCTTGAGATCACTTATCTTGAATCTCTTGAGCATGTCTTGAGTGTATTTGGCTTGGTTGATGAAGGTTCCTTATCTTCTTTGTTTGATTTCAAACCCGAGAAAGAACTTCAACTCTCCCATCATGGACATCTTGAACTTCGAGTTCATGAGAGCGGCAAACTCCTCATTGAAAGCTTTGTTAGGAGAACCAAAGATAATATCACCAACATATAGTTGGCATACAAACAACTCCCCTTTGACCTTCTTAGTAAAAAGAGTGGGGTCAATTTTCCCAATTTCCAACCCACGATCTTGCAACAACTCAGTAAGGTGCTCATACCACGCACGTGGGACTTGTTTAAGGCCATAGATTGCCTTATCAAGTTGGTACACATGATTGGGGAACTTGGGATCCTCAAACCCCAGGGGTTGTTTAACATACACCAACTCATTAATAGGACCATTAAGAAAAGCACTCTTTACATCCATTTGTTGCAACTTGAAGCTATGATGAGAAGCATAAGCAATCAACAAACGAATAGATTCAAGGCGAGCAATGGGAGAAAAGGTTTCACGGTAGTCGATACCCTCGACTTGGGAGTAGCCTTGTGCTACCAAACGAGCCTTGTTGCGAATGATAATCCCATGAGCATCTTGCTTGTCTTGAATATCCACTTGGTTCCAATGGCATTATGGTTCCCGTTGGCCTTGGCACCAATCTTCACACCTTGTTATGCTCAAAGTTATTGAGTTCTTCATGCATGGCATTGAGCCAATCCGGATCCTCGAGCACCTCATAGACCTTTTGGGGTTCAACACCAGAAACAAACGCGTGATGTTCACAATAGTTTGTTAATTGTCTATGAGTGCTCACCCCCTTTCTTAAGCTTCCAAGCACATTCTTCATGAGATAATCTTTAGTGGTGAGCTTGGATGCAATCTTCACGGGACGACGCTCCAATTCCTCCTCAAGAGAAAATTTAGGAGCGGTAACTTGATCATCTTGAGAGTCGTCTTGAGCTTGTTCTTGATCTTGATCTTGCTCTTGATCTTGAACTTGCTCGGGAGGGAGAACTTTACCTTGGGCATCACTTGGTGGTTCACCACCATCTTGAGGTTGATCTTGCCCTTGATATTGTTCACTTGGTTGAGGGCCTTCACTTTGTTCTTCAGAAGCATGTGGTTGGTGATGGTTCCACATGAGTGGAACATTGTCCTTCTCCTTCGGCCACAAGGGGTTCCTCAATGGGTAGGATATGACCAACACTATAATGCCCACGATGCGGCTATATCTCCCACGTGTCGAAGCACGACTTAGAGGCATAACCGCATGGTGGTTTTGTCGCAAGAAGGGTCATCTTCACACAATCCCATGTAATGAACAAGAATGGGATAAAGAGAGTTGGCTTACAATCACCACTTCACACAATACATAATTAAGATCATACATCATTCAAAATACACTCATAGACCGGCTACGGTCAAATCCAAATAAAAAGAAGATAACCCCAAATGCTAGATCCCCGATCGTCCTGACTGGGCTCCGCTACTGATCATCTGGAAACGAAACATAGTAACGACCAAGGTCCTCATCAAACTCCCACTTGAGCTCGGTTGCGCCGCTTGTGCTGGTATCCTCGGCACCTGCATCTGTTTTGGTAGAATCTGTGAGTCACGAGGACTCAGCAATCTCACACCCGCGAGATCAAGACTATTTAAGCTCATGGGTAGGAACATGGGTAAAATGGTAGAGCTGCAGCAAGCACTACGCATATATGGTGGCTAACATACGCAAGTGAGAGCGAGAAGAGAAGCAACGCATCGGTCGAGAAGCTAGAAGCGATCAAGAAGTGATCCTGAAACTACTTACGGTCATACATAACCCAAACCGTGTTCACTTCCCGGACTCCGCCGAGAAGAGACCATCACGGCTACACACACGGTTGATGCGTTTTAATGAAGTCAAGTGTCAAGTTTTCTACAACCGGACATTAACAAATTCCCATCTGCCACATAACCGCGGGCACGGCTTTCGAAAGATAATATACCCTGCAGGGGTGTCCCAACTTATCCCATCACAAGCTCTCACGGTCAACGAAGGATATACCTTCTCCCGGGAAGACCCGATCAGTCTCGGAATCCCGGTTCGCAAGACATTTCGACAATGGTAAAACAAGACCAGCAAACCCGCCCGATGTGCCGACAAATCCCGATAGGAGTCACATGTATCTCGTTCTCAGGGCACACTGGATAGGTCAGCCTACGAGTAAAACCAGCCCTCGAGTTGTCCCATGGTGGCCCCGCAGTCTGCCCGTTTCGGACCAACACTCGAAGGAGCACTGGCCCGGGGGGGTTAAAATAAAGATGACCCTCGGGCTCGCGAAAACCCAAGGGAAAAAGGCTTAGGTGGCAAATGGTAAAGCCAAGTTTGGGCCTTGCTGGAGGAGTTTTATTCAAAGCGAACTGTCAAGGGGGTCCCATAAATCACCCAACCGCGTAAGGAACACAAAATCAAGGAACATAACACCGGTATGACGGAAACTAGGGCGGCAAGAGTGGAACAAGACAACATGCATAAGGCCGAGCCTTCCACCCTTTACCAAGTATATAAGGTGCATTAATTAAGCAGGAGATATTGTGATATCCCAAAAATATCCATGTTCCAACCAGGAACAAACTTCATCTTCACCTGCAACTAGCAACGCTATAAGAGGGGCTGAGCAAAAGCGGTGACATAGCCAAACAACGGTTTGCTAGGAAAGGATGGTTAGAGGCTTGACATGGCAATATAGGAGGCATGATAAACATTGGCAGGTAGAGCTAACATAACGATAGAGCGAGCAACTAGCAAAGCAAAGATAGAAGTGATATCGAAGGTATGGTCATCTTGCCTGCAAGGTTCTCAGAGTTGTCGAAGGCTTGATCCTCATAAGCGTTCTCAATAGGTTCCTCGTTCACGTACTCGTCTCCTGGCTCTACCCAAAGCAAGAACACAAGCAATGGAACCACAATAAATCACGGTGCAATGCACAAGCAACATGATGCAATACATGACATGATATGCGAGATGTGATATGCAATGCATATGCATGCTCCGGAAGGGAAAAAGATGAACAAGGCATCAACTTGGCAAACCAAGTATGCCTCTGGAAAGATGAGATGATTTCGGTTGAAATCGATATAAAGATCTCCGGAAGCGGATGCACGGTTTGCAAATGGCAAGCAAAACAAGAATGACCCAAATCTGCGATTAACAGCACGATGCTACTTAGCATGCAACAAGTAACTATGATATAGCACCCCAACATAATAACAAGGCATATGGCAGTTATCTACAGGAGATTCTTGACAAAAGAGGAACACTGAGCTACGGCTAAATCACACCATAACAGGTTCAAACAAGCATGGCAAAAGTGCAAAAGATATCAGCTAGGACATGGCATAAACAGCATCAGGTAGTAATGTTCAGAGCAAGCAATCAACATGCTACAGGAACTTATAGTATCAAAACAAGAAATGGCAAGATTCTACTCAAAGCATAGAACAAAAGTCCTTTACTGACCATGAGCCAAAAAGGATCAGAAGATATGTAGGCACCCATGTAAACATAGCAAGTTTCGTTAACAGATTTAGCAAACAGCGCATGGCATTAACAGAATTATGAAGGCATCTTTGCAAGCTCGATTCACTCACCACAAGTCATTGCATGACAAGATAAGCATAGCATCAGCAAGAAGACATGTTTATGAAGCTAACCATGGCAAGAACAAGTTCATAGCATGCAAGGATCAACTACAACAACCTTGGCAAAATTGACTAACATGTAAACAATCTGCCAGGAAACATTTTATAGCAAAAGTAGAGCACTAAAATTACATGCTAGACTACTCCATAAATGCAAACAGGGGCATGAATGGATAGAGCATAACCATATGTTCAAATCATCCTTACTGAAGTATCTCAAAATACGCATGGATCTCTCTGTAGCATCAAGTTTACATGGCATCAAAATAACAGCAGAACAGGGACTAAAATCAGCAACATCACGAAGCCTAGTTTGCATGCTTGTGCTAGTCACCACATTGATCACAAAAGTACATGGTAAGCACCTCTGTAAAGATGGCATGGCATAGAACAAAACACCTGTAGAGCTCATACCCATAAGATGCACACAATAAATGTAGCAAAAATGACAAATGCACACATTCTGTTAAGAATCAGAAACTAACATTATATAGCACTCTTGCAATAGAGATTCGGGCATCAAGATGACCTCAAATGAACATGGCCCAATGGAACAAAATGAAGAGCACATCCTGATGAACATTTTGATATATCATGCGCATGAAAAGGAGCTACGATGACGGAGTTATGATGCGATGAACATGTCAAAAAATACTGCAGACTTAGAGGGCTTCGGGGTCAACCTCGTCCAGATCTAGGGTTCGTCCGGCACGCGAACCGAGGCGGGGCCGGAGCTCGCCGGAGTTGCGAGGAAGATGGCCGGAGAAGAGACGGGCCGGCCGGGGCGACCGGATCCGGCCGGGGGCGGCGGAGGGCGGCGCGCGGGACGACGGCGAGCGGCGGCCAGGGCGCGCGGCGATGGTGGCGCCCGACGAGACGGCGAGCGGCGGCCGGCGGGGCGGTTCGAGCGGTCGCAACAGCGGAGGGTGTCGCCGGCGCGGGAGGAGCTGGGCAGCGGGGCGCGCGGGGCGGATGGGCCGCGGGGGCCGACGACGGGCCAGGTGGACCGGCGGCACGGGGGCGGCGGACGCACCACATGTTGCGGCCTGGTTGGCTGGGCGCGGCGGCGGGAATTGTCCGGCGGCGGGCGGACGTGTCCGGCCCGGTCCGGATGCGCCCAGTGGCGGCAGGGAGGAGTTCGTCTAGGGTTTGCCCGAAATTTCGGAGGGGGAGGTGTTTTTATAGGTAGAGGGAGCTAGGAGGCTCCAAATGGAGTGTAGTTTTCGCCCACACGATCGTGATCCGACGACGGAGAGCATGGAAGTGACTAAGATGGGTTATTGGGCTGTTTTGGAGGGGTGTTGGGCTGCAACCCAAAAGGGGCCTTTGCGGTTATGCGGTTAACCGTTGGAGTATCAAACGAGCTCCCAATGGCATGAAACTTGACAGGTGGTCTATCGGTGGTGTACCAAGGCCACTTGGCAAGCCTCGGTCCATTCCGAGAACGTTTAACACCCGCACATGAAAAGAAACAAGAGGGATGCGCCAGTGCATGTGGGAGTGTCGGATTGCGAAACGGACAATGGGGAAAATGCTCGGATGCATGAGACGAACACGTATGCAAATGAGATGCACATGATGACATGATATGAGATGCATGACATGAATAAAATGCAAAACAAAAACAAAAACCCAACCACGGAGGGAATCTCATAACACATAGCCGAAAATGGCAAGAGTTGGAGTTACAAAGATGGAAAGTTACATCCGAGGTGTTACAAACACCCATTCTTCTTATGGCTGGGGGAGGAATTTCATCACCTACATCACAAGTACCACTTTGCTCCACTTGGGAGCCGTTATTCTCGTCAAACTTCACATTACACACCTCCTCAATGAGTCTCGTGGACTTTTTGAGGACACGGTAAGCATGAGAGTTTGTAGCATAACCAACAAATATGCCCTCATGAGCTCTAGCCTCAAATTTAGACAAACGAACACCTTTCTTGAGAATGAAACACTACAACCGAACACCCGGAAGTACTTGAGGTTGGGCTTGTTCCCGGTGAATATCTCATATGGAGTCTTGTTCAAGCCTTTGCGGAGATAGAGCCAATTGGATGCATGACAATCGGTGGTGATGGCTTCGGCCCAAAAGTTGTATGGAGACTTGAACTCCGCCATCATGGTCCTTGCCGCGTCCATCAACGTCTGATTCTTCATGTCCGCTACACCATTTTGTTGAGGGGTGTAAGGTGCGGAATATTGATGCTTCATCCCCTCATCACTAAGGAACTTATCCAAGGTGTAGTTCTTGAACTCGGTGTCGTTGTCACTTCTTATTGTCAAGATCTTTGCATTGTGTTGACGTTGAGCTTCATTTGCAAAGTCAATGGCGGTTTGTTGAGTCTCACTCTTCCTCTTGAAGAAATATACCCAAGTGTATCTTGAATAATCATCTACAATCACCAAGCAATACTTTCTACCCCCAAGACTATTAAAGGATGGAGGTCCAAAGAGATCCAAGTGAAGGAGCTCCAAGGGCCTCTTCGAGTAGATGATAGTCGTGGGAGGGTGAGCCTTCTCATGTGGCTTTCCTTTGATACAAGCACTGCAAGCACGATCTTTGGCAAAATTAACATTTGTTAGTCCACGGACATGGTCCCCCTTGAGAAGACTTTGCAAATATCTCATATTGACATGGGCTAAACGGCGATGCCTAAGCCAGCCCACGTCCACTTTAGCCATTAGGCATGTCGCAGTCTTAGTGGGTCGCTCCGAGAAGTTAATCACATAAAGACCGTTCTCGACATGCACAACAAAGGCTACTTTAAGAGTCTTGCTCCACAAGAGGGCCACGGTATCAATATCAAATAAAGTGGCAAAGCTCATGAGTGCAAGTTGAAGAACGGAAAGTAAGTTGTATGCAAGGGACTCAACAAGCATGACTTTCTCGATCGTGAGATCATGAGAAATGACAACTTGCCAAGCCCCAATACCTTAGAAGATGAAGCACCACCCCATTCGACATTGGTGGGCATAGATGAAACTTTATGAACGTCCACCACCAAGTCCTTGCTTCCAGTCATATGATTTGGGGCTCCGCTATAGAGCAACCATGATCCTCCACCAGAAGCAAACACCTACAATAGGTAATGCTTGGTTTTAGGTACCCATTTTGTAATGGGTCTTTTGATGTTAGCAACAAGGGTCTTAGGAACCCAAATAGACCACTCAATGTACTCATAAGAAGAATCAACAGATTTGGCTTAAACATGCCCATCACTAGCACGACATAACACATAAGAAGGGTTAAAATCGCTGGTTTTGTTGGAAGGATTGGCATTGCCCTTCTTGACACTGCCACCCTTCGTGTTGTTCTTCTTCTCTTTAGAAGTACCCTCTCCCTCCTTCACAAAGGTTTTCTTGAGAGGAGGAGGTTGTGTGGTCTTGTCATTCTTCTTCTTCTTCTGGGACTTGGGAGCAAACCCAATCCCCTCTTTGGCCACAACTTCCTTTTGATTGCTCAAAAGGTCGTTGGGGTTCTTCTCTCCTTGTATGCACGACACAATGCCTTTCTCAAGTTGCTCCTTCAACTTGGCATTCTCCTCCACAAGATGCACATGCTTACAACACATGTTAGTAGCATTTGCATTATCAATTAAAACCATATGAGGAAACATGGCTTTCTCCTTGGTTAGCTTCACTTGGAGTTGATCATGAGACTCTTTGAGGCTTGCATGAGCACTTTGCAAGGCCTTGTGAGCCTTGTCAAGTATGTCACACTCCTACTTGAGTCAAGCATGGTCAACCCCAAGTTTAGCCTTCTCAGAATTGAGCACACGAGATACAACAAGAGCATGATCAAGATCTTTATTTAATTTAGCATGATCATCGTTGTGTGACTCCTCAAGAGCCAAACGATGACCACGCTCTTCCTCAAGCGTATTAGAGAGATCTGATATCTCATCGGCATAGTCACGACTACGCTCTTCCATCTTAGAGATGGTTTCTTCGTGAGCCTCGATCATGTCATTGGCTTCACCAAGTTGTTCCAAGAGAGTAACGAAGTGTTTCTTGGATTCACCCTTGAGCTTGCTCATAAAAGACTGATGTCTGCTAGAACTATGTCGGTATTTCCCCAAAGAGGAAGGGATGATACAGCATAGCGACAGTAGGTATTTCCCTCAGTGATGATACCAAGGTTATCGAACCAATAGGAGAACCTCCTCACACCACGTAAACAACACCTGCACACAAATAACAAATACTCGCAACCCGACGTGTTAAAGGGGTTGTCAATCCCTTCCGGGTACGGCGCCTCAAGATAGGCAAATAACGTGAGGTAAAAGTGGTAGATAGGATAAATAGATCGCGGAACAAATAAATTGCAGCAAGGTATTTTTGTATTTTTGGTTTAATAGACCTGAAAATGAATGCAAGAGAAAATAGATCGCAAAGGAAAATATGATGAAAAGAGACCCGGGGCCCGTAGGTTTCACTAGTGGCTTCTCTCGAGAAAATTAGCAAACAGGGGGAAAACAATTACTGTTGGGCAATTGATAGAACTTCAAATAATCATGACGATATCTAGGCAATGATCATTATATAGGCATCATGTCGAAGATTAGTAGACCGACTCCTGCCTGCATCTACTACTACTCCTCCACACATCGACCGCTATCCAGCATGCATCTAGTGTATTAAGTTCATGGAAAAACGGAGTAATGCGATAAGAACGATGACAGATGTTGATGAGATCCGTTTATCTATTGCGGCAGATATAGATCACATCTTGTTATCCTTAGTAGCAATGATACATATGTGTCGGTTCCCCTTCAGTCACTGTGATCAAGCACCGTAAGATCGAACCCACTACAAAGCACCTCCTCCCATTGCAAGATAAATAGATCAAGTTGGCCAAACAAAACCCAAATACCGGAGAAGAAATACGAGGCTATAAGCAAACATGCATATAAGAGATCAAAGAAGACTCAAATAACTTTCATGGATAAAAACATAGATCTAATCATAAACTCAAAGTTCATTGGATCCCAACAAACAC
Source organism: Triticum dicoccoides (assembly GCF_002162155.2). Taxonomy (NCBI): domain Eukaryota; kingdom Viridiplantae; phylum Streptophyta; class Magnoliopsida; order Poales; family Poaceae; genus Triticum; species Triticum dicoccoides. The sequence goes on along the minus strand of NC_041389.1, from coordinate 411,009,382 downwards.
ACCGCCAAAAGACTTACATCATATGGATCTCCAAGATACCATTGTATTGATAATAAAGAGAGAGAGAGAGAGAGAGAGAGAGAGAGAGAGAGAGAGTGAGGAAGCCATCTAGCTACTAACTACGGACCCGTAGGTCTACAAAGAACTACTCACGTATCATAGGAGAGGAACCAATGGAAGTGATGAACCCCTCCATGACGGTGTCTAGATTAGATCTGGTGGTTCTAGACTCTACCTTTGTTGGATCAATATTTCGTCGACTCCCCTAGGGTTTCTGGAATATTGTGGTATTTATAGAGCAAAGAGGCGGTTCGGGGGGCACCCGAGGTGGGAAGTAAACATGATATATTATGTTCGGGGGGCACCCGGGGCCTCCTGGCGCGCCCTAGTGGGTGTTGCTCCCCTCGACCAGCCGCTCAGGTGCTTCCTTTGCCCACTATAGCTTTCTTCTGGCCCAAAAAATCCTGCAGGAGTTTCGTTGTGTTTTGACTCCCTTTGATATTGATTTCCCGCGGTGTAAAAAACATGCAGAAAACAACAACTGGCATTGGGAACTATGTCAATAGGTTAGTACCAAAAATGATATAAAATGACTATAAAATTTTAAAACATCCAAGAATGATAATATAATAGTATGGGACAATCAAAAATTATAGATACGTTGAGACATATCAGCATCCCCAAGCTTAATTCATGCTCGTCCTCTAGTAGGTAAATGATAAAAACAGAATTTTTGATGTGGAATGCTTCCTAACATGTTCATCACATTCTTTTTTCTTTATAGCATGGACATATGGACTTTTATATGATTCAAAGCAATAGTCTAGTTTTGACATTGTAACGCCCTGGTTTCGATGCACCAGGTGTCCTTCAGTTATTCGCCGTTGTTGCCATGTCATTTGCTTGCGTGTTGCATTTTATCATGTCATCATGAGCATTGCATTGCATACGTGTTTGTCTCATGCATCCGAGCCTTTTCCCCGTTGTTCGTTTTGCAATCCGGCGCTCCTATGCCCTCCGGCGTTCCCCATTCGTCCCTCGTTGTGAGCTGGTGTTAAACGTTCTCGGAATGGACCGAGTCTTGCCAAGCGGCCTTGGTATACCACCGGTAGACCGCCTGTCAAGTTTCGTGCCATTTGGAGGTCGTTTGATACTCCAACGGTTAACCGGGTAACCGTAAAGCCTCCTTCTCTTTGCAGCCCAACACCCCTTCCAAAATGTCCAAAAACCCATCTAACTCCCCTCCATGCTCTCGGTCGTTCGATCACGATCGTGTGGGCAAAAACAGCTCCTCATTTGGACTCTCCTAGCTCCTCCTACCTATATATTTGTGCCTCCCCCCGAATTTCGCAGTCCAATTCCCCGAAACCCTAGCTCCTTCTTCCTCCGCGCGCCGAACGCGTCCGCCCGGCACCGGACATGTCCGTCCACCGCGCCCAGCCACGTCATGCCGACCAATGGCACGCTGCCACGTCGCCCCGCCGCCCCTCTCGTCCACTCCGCCGCCGCCACGTGGCCCCCTCGCGCGCCGCCGCCGCCGAGGCCCGCGGAGCCCTACTCGGACCCGCGCGGGCCCGATCCGCCGCCGCCGC